>NW_020897722.1:2023809-2065908 GCF_003984885.1 Neopelma chrysocephalum
GAAGAGGCAGCAATCTGATTTACACCCCTGATTCGAGGTTAGAGCCTAAGAAAGCCTTTTCTGGGAAGTGAACTGGATAGTATTGAGAGTTTTGCTTTAGAGGGTTAGAGAATCCCAGTCAAGAGCTTGCTGCCTCTTCCCACTGCTGCAGATGTGCTTTGGAATAACAACATCCATCCTGGAATGACAACACCAACATCCATCCTGGGTTTAATGGGCTCTGACTAAAGTCTCTTAAATAGGTGCCTCTGTGCTAAGTGTCCCTTGCAGACATTCCCCCATTAAGGCCCTCAAGCCAAAGCCATAAATCACCTCATCAGGGACTTTTTGGTGCCATTTAATCTGATTTCCCATCTCAGGTACCCAGAGCTGGCTGCTGGCCACGAAATGGAGATAAAACCCCTCATTAGGGCTTGAGAAATCCTACAGGTGTGTGTGGCAGTGCTTGAGGGAGCACAGGGAAGGGCTCTTCGTGTTCCTAAGGGGGTGCTTTGGAAATAACACCAATGTTTCCCACTCAACGCAAACCCCACTTGGAGTTTCACAAAATCCCAGAATCCCAGAATAGCTGGGCTTGGAAGGGACTTCTGGAGACCACCCAGTCCAACCCCCCTGTCCAGGCAGGGTCACCTGGAGCAGGTGACACAGAGACTGTCCAGGTGGGGTTGAAATGTCTCCAGAGTGGGAGACTCCCCGACCTCCTTGGGCAGCTCTTCCAGTGCTCCATGGAAAGAAGCTCTTCCTCATGTTGAGGTGGAACTTGTTGTGTTTTAGTTTGTGGCACTGACACCACTGAGCAGAGTTTGGCACCATCACAGAAACCACCAAGGAATTAATTTAGGAGAAGAGCTTAACAGAGAGAATTAAAGCCCAGCTTGGCTAAGCTTGACAAAAAGGAGCTTCATGGTCTGCACATTTCTCAGAGCTGATGTCTGCCCAGCAGTTGCTCATCTGAGGAGCATTTACTCTGCAAGTCTGGGCCATCAATCCCTGGGATCAGCCTCCAGGAGGAGATGACAGGTGGTTGGAATGGGGCCCATCCACAGGGAAATGCCTTTCCTGGTGAACAAACGGGGCGAAAAGTGCCCCAAATGAGAGAGGAGGAGCTGAAATGATGGAAGAGGACATCATTGCGTGTGAGGAGATGGAAGTGTTGCTCACAGAAGATTGAGCACTTGGGATTTTTAAATTTAGAATGGACAAAACGCCCGTAAAAATAGCCAAAGGGATATTTTTATGCTGCTGATCATATTGGATGAATTAAATGTTAACCATCCTAGCTGGAAGATCTACAGGATGTCAGCCTGTTCTCTGCAGCGTGGGGGGTATCTCGTGATCCTCAGAGGTTCCATTCATCCCAGTGATCCTCAGAGATCCCATTCATCCCAGTGATCCTCAGAGATCCCATTCATCCCAGGAAAAACCATTGCACTGAGGATCAAACTCATTTTTTTACTGGATCCTGGAGAATGTTCACGGGAGGTTCCTGGGATGGTGACCCCCATACTGCCAAGGGGTTGGGTGGGTTCTCCAGCCCCAGAGAGCCTTAACTTGAGCCTGGATGGCTGGATTTTCCTGGGAAAACCCCTTGCTTTGGGTTGTGGTTTGTTTTGCTACAATTTGAGCTGAAGAGAAGGATTCCCTCCCTCGAGGAGCAAGATGTGAGATCGGGCTCACATCACAAGGGCAGGTAGCCCAGCTCCTTGGATTAGGCTCCACAGCATTCCCAGGATCCACTAAAGACCCCAAGGGACCAAAATAACTCCCAGGAGCAGCTGGAAGTCCAGTTTTTCCCACCCTTCTTTGTGCAACTGCTCGGTGCTGAAAGCAAGAAGTGACCTTGGAAGGTCCCCCCAGGAGGGGCATCATTCCTTTGGGGTCAAAACACCCTCTGTGGTGGAGCACAAACCACTCCAGGATCAGACCCCACACTTCCCTTTCCAGTTCTCGTGACAGTGGAGGTGTCTCTTCTGGTGCTTGAAAACCAGATGGCCAAAAAAGAATAAAAAAAGTAGAAAAGAAACCATCAAAAAAGAGTGAGAAAGTAGAAATTACTCGACAAAAATTTATTTTTAAAACACTTGAATGAAAGAAATTCTCTTTCCCCTCCCAACATCTTTCTTCCTGTGAAATCTCTGGAGCTGAAATAGTTTCAGAATTCAGTTTTACTTTGTGTTTCACCTGCAGCTGTGAACTGCAACAGCAGGGAATTTTCTCCCCCAGTTTTCACCCCAGAAGGATGTGAAGGCAGGGATAAGCCCCCAAAATCTTGTGGGACTTTGGGGAAAACAGTTTTTTTCCCCTGTGCTTTGTTTCCCACCTGTCAAAGACAAGAAAACCTTTCCAAGCCCCAAGAGTGCTGTGGAAATAACAGGATGCTCAAATCATGACTGTGGGAGCTTCTCCACAGCTCTTGTCTTCAACTTCAGGAATTAAAGCAGGGCAAGGACCAGCTCAGTGGAAAGTCTGGGAAAAGAGGCAGGAATTCTGCTCCTTCATGTCCTGATTTCCAAAGGATGGCAGGAAATGGTTTTCCACAAGAGTTGCAGCTCCAAGTTGCGTTTTTGAGAACCCAGATTATCCCGTGGGGACGTGGGCGAGTCAAAATTTACTGTAACACCTGATGGGCTGATCTGCCAAAGGCTGCAAACACTCAAGTATTTAAAGAAAACAGGGTTTTACAAGAAAATTACTTTGTGTGAATCTCGCTGGGAAATCTGTCATCCTGTCCCTGCCATTTGTTCTGTGGAGGGAAGCAAAAAAAAAACCAAAAAAAACCAACAATCTGTTAAAAACTGCACCCAGATAAGCAGTGGTAAAATTACCAACCTATGGCTCTGCAATCAAGGGCTATAATAAGAAGGGAACAAGGGCAGAGAAGAAGATAAACTCCTTATATAAGTTCTGAGTCTCTGTGGTCTCATGTAGGAGGGCCCAGCCACAAATTAAACCTATTTGACAACAAGTCCTGCTTGCCAAGAGCAATTTGTTTTTTCTATTGCGGGGAAAAGCTGCTTTGCTTCCCAAGTGAAGCAGCCAGGGGGAAGTTTGGCTGGTAGGAAGCTGGAGGGACAGTAAAATAAAGCTGATAAGCCTTAAAAAGGGTTCCAGACAGGACAGACCCTTCTCTAGAGGTCTCACAAAGTCCATTTAATGCTTGTTAAAAGGACAACTGAAGTGGTGCTGCCTGTTGTGGGGCTGGAAGAAATATCTCCTGGGCCAGAGGCTGTGTCTGCACCCAGACCTGGGTTAAGCTTCTCCTGGAGCTCAGCAAAGCCAGGGAAGAGGATTAGAAGGGGGGGAGGAAGGCCAGTTATTAAACTTTATATGGATGGGGTCATTCCCTCCACTTCCAGGGGGATATCCTGGTTCTTCCACCCCAAGGGCAGCACCCAAAAATCCCGGGCAGAGGATTCTCTGTTACCACCAGCTGTGGTTCTTTTGGATGGGAAGCTGAGAGCAAACCTTCTCAGGAGGGGGGGGGGTGCAAGTGAAAGAGGTTCTGAGCATAAAATCCCCACATTTCCACAGGTTCCATCCCTCCCTTCCTGCCTTTCACCCCCTTCTCAGCACTGGAGGGCAAAGTGACTCTTTTCAAAGGGCTCCACGAGTCAGCAGGAATTACACAGGGCTGGGAGTTCAGGCGTGTTCCTGAGGCACCACAGTGATTAAAATCTAAATTCAAAATAGAGATTAAAAAATGCATTTAATTGCCCAGGGAAGAGCCAGGAGCAGCAAAGTCTCACAGCTCCTGTTCCCTCAGTGGCAGGGCAATAATAAGTGTTACTTCACATCCAGAGGGGGATGAAGGCTGAGGGTCTCGCTGCCTGAACTTCTTTATTAGTTCAGCCTGGATAATTGGGCTTAAATCATAGAATTGTGGTATGGTTTGGGTTGAGAAGGGCCTTAAACTCATCCAGTTCCACCCCTGCCATGGGCAGGGGCACCTCCCACTATCCCAGGTTGCTCCAAGCCCCATCCAACCTGGCCTTGGACACTTGCAGGGATCCAGGGGCAGCCACAGCTTCTCTGGGCAACCCGTGCAAGGGCCTCAAAAAATCAGAGATGTTTGGAAAATCAGGATTAAACCCTTCCCTCTTGGGCACCAGCAGCAGGAATAATCTCAGCTAAGGCACTGCTGGGTGTGTTTAAAAGCGGGAGTTTTGGATACTTATGGGATACATCATTCCAAAGAAATCTCCTTTAAAGCTGACCAGCCTGAGTCGTGGTTTGAAGGGTGACATTAGCAACACAAATATATCCAGCTCTGCCCAGTTTTATCTCCCAGTCCACCCAATGAGAGCGTGTTTGAGTCCCTGAAGCAGAAAAGAGGGAGGTGAGAGCTGCAGGAACGAGGTTTGGTTGCCAGAATCAAAACAAAACCTCCCCAGAAATCGATGGGACTTTCCAATTTCACGCAAAGTTAAAGGTTTCTGACTGCACCAAAGGAAATAAAACGTAAATAAATGGTTTTTAAGCGTCGCTTTCGAAAAGCGTAATTTTGTAAAAACTACAAACGCTCAAGTGAAACTTGCTGGTCGCTGTAATAAAGCTTTTTTGGGGGGGGTAAAGAGCTGGTTTTTGTTAATGTGAGGGAAGATATCAGTGTTTCCTTTCAGTGTTGTTATCAGCTCACTGTGGAGGCTTCACAGAACAGAGTGTGCCTGTGAAATGGGCATAAAGCTCCCCGGGGATGGAATGAAATCAGTATTGATGGAGCATTTCAAAGGAGTGAATAGGAATATTTCAGGTATGAGGCACTGGAGCTGATAAAACCCCCCTGTGTGATGTTTGTCCTTCACACAAGACATGCAAAGTGCCAGAGAGAACCCCCAAAAGATGCATCCCACCCCTTGCCAAGCCCTTCCCAACAGTGGCAAGTCTGCTGATGAGACTGGTTCACTTCAGTGCTGGAGTGAATTTGGCTGTAGGATTTAATAACAAGGTTATTTTGTTCCCCAAATTGGCACATGGAGGTTGTTTTTATTTTTTCCATTTGGGTTTTTTTGCATCTGCTTCTCATTAAGAGCAAAGCATTCGATTGAAGTGGATGTGTCTGCAGACTTAATTTCTGAACAGGACCAAAGGCTGGGGGTTATTTCCATCAGGAGGCAGAGCCATGGGAAGGAAGGGAGAAAACAGCCTCAGTCGTGTCATCCTGCAGATGAGAAAGGGCTGGGAAGGGTTGCCATGGGCAGGGACACCTTCCCCTAGTCCAGGTTGCTCCAGCCTGGCCTTGAAAACTGGAAAGGAAACAGAAGTGCAAAAAAAATCCAAACTCTCTTTTGTCCTGGAAACAAAAGAACAAGGAGAAATATTTTCCTTCTCAGCTCGTTTTGGATTTTGTGCAAATACAGTCGGGGGGATAAAGCTGAGCCCTGAGCCAAGGGCTCTTTCCTGGGCTGAGCTGGGGGGATTTGGGGCTGGCACCAGGTTGGATATTTTCAATAACAGGTGTCTGAAGTGCAGCTTCATCCCTGCATCCTGGTTCCATGAGATATGTGGATAAAGGAGTGATGGGTGCAGAGGGTGCAGGAGCTCTCCCACACTAGATAATGGAATCACAGAATCCTGGAATGGTTTCGGTTGGAAGGGATCTTAAATATCATCTCACTCCACCCCCTGCCATGGGCAGGGACACCTTCCACCAGCCCAGGTTGCTCCAAGCCCCGTCCAGCCTGGCCTTGGACACTTCCAGGGATGGGGCAGCCACAGCTTCTCTGGGCAACCTGTGCCAGGGCCTCACCACCCTCACAGGGAAGGATTTCTTCCCAATTTCTCACCCAAATTTCCCCTCTGTCAGCTCAAAGCCATTGCCCCTTGTCCTGTCACTCCAGGCCCTTGGAAACAGTGTCTCTCCATCTTTCCTGTAGCTCCCTCAGGTCCTGGCAGGCCACAATCAGGTCACCCCAGACCCTTCTCCTCTCCAGGCTGAACAATCCCAGCTCTCCCAGCCTTTCCTCCCAGCACAGGAGCTCCATCCCTCTGCTCATCCCGATTTGCTCCGTGGCTATTGGGAGCAGCTGATTTGAAAACTGTGGAAAGAAAAGTGATTTCCTCTCCCAGCCAAGCTGCAAACAGCCAAGCCAAGGTTCATCCAGGCAGGGATGAGTGAATCCAGCTCCTTCTCCTCTGAGAAGGCTTCCAAAATCAGCGCAGGCTGCCTGTGCCTCCCATGGGAGTGACCCAGGGCTGCTCAGCAGTGACCAAGTGGGAAGATCTTCCCTCATTTCTGCCGCCGGCAATTCAACAATTTGACAACAGATGGGCCTGTAATTACAGCCCGTTTGAGAGCTTTTTAATGCACTGATTTGAAAGGCATTGATTTTCCTCCCTCCAGAAGGAGGATAACAAAGAGGAAGGGAAAACATCTCAACCTCCCCGTGATTCCCGCTGCCGGCGTTTCCTTGGCGTGTTCCGCAGGCAAAGGGAAAACATTCGGCTCCAACCAAGCTGGGAATGTCATTGAATGGAGTCTCCTGGTTAGGAGCTGAGCTGAAGAGTGTTTGCTGTGAGCTGAACATGGGTCATTTGTTCAAAAAAATAAAATAAAAGGAGAAATAAAAGTTCCCACTGCACACGGGGTCCCTGGGAGAAGCAGAAATGGGGAAGCTCAATCCCATGGCTGGGGCTGGTGAGGAGCAGAGCTGATGGATATCTGCAGGCAGCCTGGTCTGAGGCAGCAAACACATCCATTTATTTCTATGGTAACGGGAATAACTCAGGGCTACAGTGGAACCCAAATCTCAGCTGGATTTGAAAACTCCAAGTTTCCACTCAGCCACTCTCAGACTCGAGGATTTGATTTTAAAGCAACAACCCCGAGCTCTTCCCCTGTACCTGTTTTGTTTTTTTCTCAAACTGGTAAAGAGGAAAAAAAAAATCCTGTTTAAAATCCTGAGAGAAACCCAGGGAACAACCCTCAGGCAAAGGTTGGAGCTGAGTCTTGGGAGCCACAGCTTGGCTTGTTGTGCTGGGATGGGCATCTTCACAACGCCATCCTGCACTTTGGGAAGGCTCGTGGGAATGAGGAATGGACATGTCTCCCAGAGCCATCTGTTTAACCAGGAAAATAATTTTCCCTCTTTGTCGATGCCTTGGACTTCCATTTTTAAAAATAAAGCTTCTCCAATCCTTCAGGGATTTGGAAGCACCGAGGACTCAGTTTCCAGCCTGGCAAAGTTATGCAGATTTGCCTGTTTTCCAAGACTGATTTCCTTGGATTTGACCTTATTCCTCTTGTGCTTGTGAAAAATTCTGGCTCTAATCCTTTGCACACAACCGATTTTTAGAGCAATGGCCTCAGAAACATCCTCTGCTCCTTCTCAGTTTCTCTGTTCTTCTGAAGTTAAAAGGTATCTTGATTGTGCTACTCCAGCCCCTCTAATCAGAGGAAATCCAACTCAAGGACCTTGGATTTCAACACCTCCCTCTAGTCCAAGCCAGGCTTGGCCCCAGCTCTCTCTCCCACTCCTAATTCCTGGCTCAGCAGCACTCAGTCCCTGTTCCTTGCTGCCAAGTTCACCAGGAGAGGCTGCTGACACAAGTTCCCCTGGAGTTCTTCCTTCTAAAAATATGGATCACAGCTCCTCCTTTCTGCTTCAGCTGCATTTGGACGAGGCAGTTTCCACGAGGCAGGAGGAGCTTCCCAAGGATCCTGTCCCCACAGCTCCCTGGGAGCTGGCACTTCCCCCATGTCCCACATGCACTGGTTTAAACTGGGTCACTCCCATGACGTGTGTCAGCACTTCCATCATCATCCAACATTCCCGTGGGAAAACCACCACCCAGGGGTCATGTTGGGACATGGAATTCCCGTGTGTGACAAGGACTGGCAAGATAAAGACACTTGTGCCCGAGTTAGGGCTGTTCCAAGGGGGTTTTCACAGGATGGGTCAGGTTGGAAGGGACATCAGTGGGTCACTGCTCCAGCAGGATCATCCCAGAGCTCATGGGATGGGACTGTGTCCAGAGGGTTCTGGAATATCTCCACTGAGGAGACTCCACACTCTCTCTGGTCTCTGTTTCATGCTGGGTCACTGCAGAGGGGGGAAGTTCTTCCTCATGTCCAGGTGGAACTTCCCGGGTTCCTCCTGTGCTGTTGCTGGGCCCCCTGAGCAGATCCTGCTCCATCCTCTGCCCCCTCCCTGCAGACACTGCTGGACGTGGCTGAGGGCCCCTCTCAGGGTCTCCTCTGGAGGCTGAACATTCCCAGCTCCCTCAGCCTTTCCTGCTCCCGGAGATGCTCCATCCCTTCCTCATCCCTGTAGCTCCAGGAGCTCCCTGTCCCTGCCGTGCTGAGGAGCCCAGAGCTGGGCCCAGCCCTGCAGATGTGCCTCCCCAGGGCAGCATCCCCTCCCTGACCTGCTGGGAATGCTCTTCCCATGCATCTCAGGATTCCATTGGCCTGCTGGACCGCAGCAACACCCACCAAGGGTCAAACAAACCAAAATATTGCACTTTGAGGCTTTTAGGCCAATATTAGACCTCTCCCCTCTCCAGAACGTGGACACAAAAAGGTGTTAGAAACACACAGATTATCCAGCTGTAAAATATTACACATAGCAAAAAGGACAGACCCAGAAGAGTTAAAAATAAAAGACAACTGTCACATCACTGTGGTGTGACGTCCTCCACTCACTGACCCTCCCCACCACAAACCTGAGCCACCACCCTTCCCATGCACCCCTGAAGGTCTGGGTGCCCCTCCTGCCCATCTGGGCAGTGCCAGGAGTTCTTTTTCCTACCCTGTTTATTCTGTGGTTGGTGGAGCTGCTCTTTGCCCTCTGCCCGGGGCATTAGTCACTAAAAGCACCAGGACAGGGAGTGCTCTCACTCCCTTCGTTGACTTGAGTGGGTGAAGAATTCAACAAGCCTTGAGAGCTTTGGAGAATCCTGCCTCTATCCCAGCACAGACCCCGCGAAAATTACTTTTGCCAAGGTGTTTATTTAGAAGAAAAGTGCTGTTTTCTTCCAGGAACCTCAAGGACCACCGTGTTTTCTTAGCAACGTTTCACATCTCATAAACGCTAATAAAATGCTAATAAAATATTGGAGGGTAATTCTTAAATTAACCCCGTTCTGATTCAAGCTGATGTTCCCAGTGGGGCTGTTGCACTCCCATTTTGCTTGGCACATTTCCAGAGGAGGTGATCAAAACCTCCTCTTCCTTTTCTGTTTATCAGCCCCACTCTATTTTTATCGGATGACTCTCCCCATTGTCATGGCGAGAGAGGACCGGAGTCTGAGTTCAATTTAGCAATACATGACCATAAATACATCAGCAGATTGAATTACAGGCTGACATGCCAAAAGCAGCTCTCTCCTTCGCTTTTTTTTTTTTTCCCCTGCCTTCACACGTCTGACTCAATCACAGGTCTCTAATTGAAAAGCCTCGGCAGTGCATGAAGTCCATATCCATTATTAGGAAGCACGATGCCCCGGGAATGCTGATGAGTGTCTGGCAGGGCTGGGGAGCCCTGAGCTCTGTAACCACCCGGCTCTGACCCCCCTCACGAGGGAGAGAGCAAAGCAGTGTAAGTGCCACCGGTACTGATGTTTAGAGATGTAACAGCACAGGGAGGGTGCGGGGTGGAGAGGGGAGAGCTCTGCGCGACTTTTATTCCACTTGTTGCGTTTCAAAATACTCAAAATTCCGAATATTTCGCCCTCTTCCTGCCCAGCAGAACCCCCCAGGCAGGTTAGGAGGGAAATAAATCCAACGCAGCCTGGATGTTAAGCCCTTATCTTTCCACCAGACAGTAATTTTCGGGTCTGACTCGCAGCCAGCTGGAGTAAAACCTCCCCACATGGGATTGCAGCTCTCCGTGGAGAGGCAGGATGAGAGGGCGACCCTGGCACTCGGTTTCCCCTTCTGCTCAGGGACAGGAGCATCAAATAACCGTGCCGAAGATGTCAGATCCTCGTCGCTGCCCCCGGAGGAGCCCGCGGGCTCGTGTGCCGTGTTTTGGGGGAGCAGCTCGGGGAGGGGGCTCGCTGAGGACCAGCCCGCGGGAGCCTTTAAAAGGACTTGTCGGGGCTGGAAGGAGCTCGGGCAGGGGGAGGAAATGCGGGTCTCTCCCCTCGGCGGGCAGTGGGGGCTCCGGCCCTTCCCGGGAGCAGAGCGGAGCCCGCACCGGGCCGGGGGGGCTGCGAGCCCCGGGGTCGGGGCAGAGCGGCGGGAGCGGCAGAGCCAGGTAAGGGCATCCCTGGGATTGGGGAGGGGGGGGACGGGCACGGGGAGAGGGGCAGAGACATAGGGAGGGGGGCAGAGAAATCGCAAGGGGGGCACAGACATGGGGAGGGGGTACAGACACGGGGAGGGGAGCACAGACGTGGGAAGAGGGGCACAGACACGGAGAGGGGGGTACAGACGTGGGAAGAGGGGCACAGACATAGGGAGGGGGTACGGACATGGGGACGGGGGCAGAAACTTGGGAAGGGGGACACAGACATGGGGAGGTGGGCACGGATGTGGTGAAGGGGGCACAGAAACGGGGAAGGGGCACAGACGCGCGGGGAGGATCCGCGGGCAGAGCATCCCGGCGCAGCGCTCCTGCCTCCCGCTCCCTCGGCTCCCACCCTCCCGCCCGAGTTCCCGACGAGGGGGTGGCCCCAGGCCCGCTGCTCCCCCGGCCGGGAGCCCCGTCCCTCCTCCCCGGGGTGGGGGGAGCGGCCCCGTCCCCGCCCGCCGCCGCAGGGACGCGCGGGGAGCGCTCCCGGAGCGGGGCTCCAGCCGCGGCTCGGGGGGGGAGCGGGAGCATCCTGCATCCACAGGGGAGAGGAGCCCCTGGAGCCGCAGGTAACGATCCCAAGGGGAGACGGGAGCAGCGAGCGGGGCTGGGAGAGGAGGGAGACGGCGATAGGGGGAGAGGAGGGAGGATGGGGATGGGGCAGGCGAGGGGTCGCAAAGCGCTTTTGGGGGCTCGCTGCGGTGAACGAGGCACTGGAGTCATCGGTCCCGCTTGTGGCCACCCCGAGTTTGCCCTTCTGAGGGGGCTTTCCATGCGGAGTGACCCCCGTCCTGGCTGGAGGGATGGTGGGGGAGACGGGGATGACCCGTCCTGGCTGGAGGGATGGCAGGGAGGGACCCGCTGGAGACGGGAATGACCCGTCCTGGCTGGAGGGACCCCGGGAAGGGTCCCGCTGCCGGGCGGAGGACTCGGTGTTTGAAGCAGGACCAGCCTCAGCGCGGCTTGGAAGCTCGAAAGGGATGAGAAAGGCACCCGCGGGAGGGATGTGCGGGCAGAGCCCGGCGCTGCCCTCCCCAAAAAGGTGCGAAAGCCGATCCAGGATGCTCCTCTCCGATCCAACACGGGGGGTGGGAAGCGCGGGGGGCTGGAATTGCTCCAGGGTGGGCAGCAGGACGCGGATGTCAAGGTCGAAGCGGAGCCCTGGGGATCAGCGCTGCTCCGGGCTGGGAGCAGCTCCCTGTGTCCCTGTGCTGGCTCCAGACGGCTCCCAGAATTCCCGGATCCGGGCACAGCTTGTTCCCGGTGCCCAGAGCTCTGCGCTGAAGAGCAGAGAAACAACCCGCCTCAGGGATGTTTTGGACTTGCAGGCTGTGTTGGGGTGAACTAGAGAGCTTTTGGAGTTTTTGAGGGAGGAGAGGTGCAGGTTCCACCAGGCAGCCTGTTCTCAGGGGGCTGGGATCAGTCTGGGAGTGCTGGGGTGGGAAATCCCAGCTCCTGGACACACTGGCACCAGGACTCGGTGGCTGGGGTGGATCTGCACTGCTGGTGTGGGGTTTATCCAAGCCAGAGACCCCACACCTTGGAAGTTCCTCCCTGAGGCTCCTCTTCTGGAGCTGCTCCACTTCTTACAGCAAGAGAAGCTGTTCCTGAGCTCCTTCCAACCCGGGCTCTCCCTGAGCCAAAGGGATCCGTGGCTGTTCCAGCTCTCCCCCAGCCTGGAAGCAGACCCAGCCTGTAGTCAGTGCTCCTCAACTACCCTGTCTTTGAGCCTCTCACGTCCCTGAGACCAGCTGATGTTTGGATTTGGATGGGCTGGATTACAGAGGAGAGGGTTGGAAGAGAAGCATTTTGATACAAACCCCTGCTGATGGTGATGGAGCAGGGCAGGAGCTGGATTTTGGAATGTCATCCCAGCCCGGGGAGGGCACAGAGGTGTCGGCTCCACACCGTCCTCTACCTCATCTGCTGAAATCTGGGATCAAAACCAGCAGCAGGTGATTTCCAGGATTGTCTGTGTGGCAGGACCAGCTCGGCCCGAGTGAGTAATCCCTGAGCAAAACAGAGCCTGAGGTGTGCTTGGGGAAAGAAAGGATTCAGCAAATATTTGGCAAAAGCAGAATCGTTTTATGGGCTGTTTGTTTGCAAACTAAAAATAGGAGCAAATTAACCAGGTCGTGTCTCCTCAGGGTGCTCTAGGAAACGCTGGGCTGGGGTGAACAGGGGCATAACCAGGTGTTGTCAGCTTGAAAATGTGGTTTTTAAAGATTTTTCTAGTGCCAGAAGTGGTAAGAAGTCATTCAACTTGGACTTCAGCTGATCAGTGTTTAGCACCAAAGCAGTTAATCCAAAGAGAGAAGCAATTTATGGCGAGACAGTTGGTTTGTTGTGTGTTCTGTAGGGAAAAATCAATCCCTCCAGGTTTTTTGGAGTGAGAAACACACCCTGAGAAACATCAAATGGCAGATTTTTAACGAGGAGAAAGTTCCCATCTGAACTGATTCATTCTGCTTTTCAACCCCCGGTGGTGGAATGGGGTTGGGAGAGGGGAAACCAAGAATGTTACATATGGAACAATGAGATTTCTGTACTTTTAGGGAGCTCCTGGTTTAGTCCCAGGACATGGTGACAACTGCCAGGGGGTGAAGGAGGTCTCACCACGATGCTGCATCTCCCTCCTGCTCACACAGAGCCTTCCCTGGGGGTGTTGTTTCAGAGCTGCTCTTCCAGGTCACACCAACTTTCACACCATCTCCCTCCCCTTCCAGCAGCAAAACCCTCAGCTCTGCCTGCTGGATCCATGAAAACACCAGGAATGAGGCCCCAGGGGCTTTATGGGAAGCAGCAGGTGATAAACACTCAAAAGGGCAAATTTACTGAAGGACCAAGAGAGGTTTTTTTGCTTTATTACAGCAAATTATTACAGCAAATTACTCCACTAACAAATCCGTGGGGTGAGATTTCTTTCTGGGATGGGAAAACCTCACAAAGTTCTGCTGCCAGTACATAATTCTTGGAGAGTTATCCAGCTGCTTTTCTTCCCATTACTCCTTAGAATGCCTGTTTTCAAAGCCTGTCCCTCTGGGTTCCCATTTTGCCTGTTATTCCTGGTCCTCCTGCACCTGGAAGCAGCAATTTGCCATCCTGTTGTTTGTAATTCCATTCACAGCAATTATGGTCGGTGCTGCATAAGAGAGTTATGATTCCAGCAGTAAATAGGCAGCAAGATCAAATCTTGACTCATAAAATTAGGTTTCTTACTGTAATTCCTGCTTGATCCCAGCTCCACTCTCATGCAATGCACTCCAGAGGGTTATTTTTGCTTTGCTATCACAACCACAGCCAGGCAGGATTTCAGCCTTCATCTAGTTGGGCATTTTTAAGGTTTGTTCTTCCTTAGGCTGTGATGGTCTTCAGTCACTGATGGGCTCTGTGCTGTTGGATCCTTGCTCTCTTGCCCAGAAAAATTACATTTATTTAAGATACCTGCTAGAGAAGTTTTCACTAAATTCTGAGCAGGATGGGCTGTGCTCTAATCCCTCTTTTCTTTCTTCCCTCATTATGGCAGGGACATGGACAGTCAGATATGTTCAGCTGCAGTGGATGCTGATTTTTTTTTTGCCCTGCCAAAGGAGAATTTGGAATGATATCATTGGTTACTCTGGGTCTGTGTTCTTATCTCCTTTCTGCTTTGTGTGTTTTAAGCAGAAAGCCCATAATTTATGGACTGTACCAGTGGGGTGGCTCGGAGATCAAACACCGAAGGGAAAAAAAGCTGGCTGAGAGCAAGTGCCCCTGGAGGGATGTGTTTTATTAATCCACTAATTAAGAACACCCAAACAAGGCTATCAGGTATCAGTCAGCATGTCTTAATTATGTTTAGTCATCCTTTGGGGAGGTTCATGGCCATTAACTGCTGGAGTGACAATGTGAGCCCAGGCAGAATGGGGCAAGTTGTGAGATGGACAGAGGGACAAATCCTCTGTGCTCACCCAAAACAGCCAGAAAAGCATCATCTGCAGCTGTCCGGGCTTTCCTTTGTTGTTGCCATATCATAAAAAAAAAAAACAAACAAAACCAAACAAAAAGCAAAATACCAGTGGCTACGAGGGAGGGAGGTTTCCATGTCTGAGTGGATAAAACAGGGAACGGACACTCGAGGTCTGGGCTCAGTTTTCAGATCTGGATGACTTTAAGCACATCACATCCTCACATGGGAACGTTCAGGTGATGGAAATTCCCTCCTGGTGCTGCCAGCCTGCTGGTTGGCACCAGATGAACACTTGAGATTTTGCATCAGAGCCTTAGCAAATGGATTTGCCCCCTCAGCAAATGTGTTGTCCCATCCCTGGAAGTGTCCAAGGCCAGGATAGACAGGGCTTGGAGCAACCTGGGACAGTGGAAGGTGTCCCTGTCCATGGCAGGGGATGGGACTGGATGTTCTTTAAGGTCCCTTCCAACCCAAACTATTCCAGGATTCCGTGATTTCCTTCTCAGTGCTCTCGGTATGACAAGGAATATTGTGAAATTCATCATATTTTTAATTTTAATTCAACAAAACCCCTGAGAGGGAAGGTTAATGTTCACACAGAACCAAGAGAAGAGCCCCAAAATACTGCAGTGACAAAGTGCTGAAGTGTCACTGACCCCTGGGGACAGCACAGCAGAGGAGGAGATGTCACAGCTGCTGCTGGAGGAGGCTGGAAACTGTCCCTCTCCATGGAAGACACACAAAGTCCTTCCAGTCCTTCCTTTGGATGCATCAGGAACGCCGGGCATGGATGGCTGGAAGAGCCTGAGGCCCTTTGTGCTGTAGATTTTCTTCAGGGTGAGAAGAAATCTGGGAGTGTCCAACTAAAGGAGCTCCTTGTCCTGCTCCTCCAAGGCCTCAACTCCAAAGACAGTGGAAGGAGCACCAGGCTGGAACTTCCTGGGTCATTTCCACAGTCACCTATTTCCAGGGGATGTGCTGGGGGAAAAAAAGGAGGTGACTTTAGAGGAAAGATGTCCTTCCTCATTTTTGAGAGCCCCAGGATGAGCCACACATGATTGCACCTCCTGACCTGCCCCTGCTGAGCTCCAGTTCTTTTTACATCCTCCTATTTTTGGAGTCCCAGCACAAAAACTTGGCTTTTTTTTGGCCCAGGCTGGTGATGCTGAGCTTGTCTGGACTGCTGAGGAGAGCTGCTTTCCCAGGTTCAGCACCAAACTCAGCCCCAAAGTTTCAGCTGGAAATAAAAGAGTTTATAAACACCGACTGCCCCATCCCATCACCCTTTTCCTTTGTATTCTGCCCTTCAAACATCCCAGCTGGGTCACATAGAGAGAAAATGGGATCTTCCCAAACCCCCAGAGCCCAGGAGGAGCAAGGGGCTGCTGTGGCTTCTCCCAGATTCCCCCCCCCAAGAATAAACTGAGATTTAACACAATATTTTAAACTGAGATTTTAACACAATATTTTAAACTGAGATTTAACACAATATTTTAAGCTGAGGGTCAGGACAGCATTTAAAACTCCACTTTTTAGACAGAGCTGGGCTTTGCCTTTTTTTATCTAAGCACTAATCCAGTCCTATTTAATTTATAAGGAGTATGGGCTGCCTGAGCTCTCCCTGCAGGGATTGCAAGGATGTTCCCAACTGTGCCCATGGTTGCAACACCTGAACCCAAACACCCAAACAAAGTGTTCAGAACCTGCAGATCATCTCCACCTCCAAGCCAGCATTTGTAAGAACGTTGTAGGTGGTTCATATATTTCCTTCATGACCAAAATTAGGAAAGTGGCTTTAGAATAATCACCTAAAAAACCCCCCAAATTCGACTTCTCCCACGACTGCCCTAAAGCAAACCCTGAAAAAAAAAAACCCTCCCAACCATTTACATCTTTAAAATGGTCCTTTTCACCTCTGGCTTGGATTTGGGGGGGGAATAAGATGATGTGGAGCTCTTCCTGCCATCCCAGCCCCCCTGGATCCCTGATTTCCCTGCTCCATCTCTTCCCAGCCGTGGAGTGACATGTGAGACACCTACTCCCCATCTGCACGTTTCCAAATCAGAGCAGCAGATTTGTGATTACAACTGGGAGCTGGAGGGACTTCTCCTCTCTCCCCCACTGCGGTTTTTCTCACCCCAAGAGAAAAAGCCCAGCAACAGCCGTGGAGGTGTTTTTGGATTCCTCCTGGAGACAAGGAGGTTCTCGTGCCGCAGTGATGCACAGTTTGCTTGGGCTTGAAAGGCATGGATGCAGAGTGGGCTGGGTGTTTGGGAATCCAGCTTCCTGCCCCCGGATTATTATGGAAATCTGACCATCAGGTGATGGCAACACAAGTTGCTGAGCACAACCTGCTTGAGCATCTTCACCAGGATTCGTTGTGAGACTCGGGGGAGACCTCGTGTTTTGAATCTGCAACTTTTTTAGAGCAAATGCTTTCAAGTTTCTCTGGAGAAATGCTTTATAAACACCTACTTGGACAAAAATATGAAAAATATTCCTGTGAATCAAGCCCAGCAGAGAAACAGGGCGTTTGAAATTCTCAGCCTCTTGCAGAATGTCTATTAAAACTTCTCCTGCCACCCCCTCTGCTCAGCTGTGCCCTGCAGTGCCCACTGCAGCTTGGAGTTCTGGCAGAATAAAGGTGTTTCTCGGCCACAAAGTACAGTTCAGGTGAGAGGAGAGGGATTGGAAACACTGAGAGAAGAACAGTCTTGAGAGATGGAAAAGGAGGAGGTTGTTCCTCTCCTGTGCACTCATCCTGATCCACGGAGAAGGGAGCTCAGCCATGGGCCTCCCCACCTTGGAGCTCATGGGCTTTTTTCCTGGGGCTTTGTCGTTGTCATGGAGGGTTTAGTTCCCCACCTCCACGCTGCTGGTGCTCCCTGGGGGTTCTCCAGTGGCTCTGCCAGGCAATAAGTGGAATTTGAATCCATCAGACTGATGTTTTTATGCAAACAAGGAGACTTGGGAAACGTGGGAGCAGAGCTTCTGATCCTAAGGGCTGGGAAATGCCTTTGGCTCTGGGCTGTGCGGGAGTGAGGTGGGGTGGAGTCATCCCTGAGCCTCCCCAGGTCACCTCAGTGACAGCAGAACTGCCCCAAATGGGACTTTAAAGCTCTCAGCAGCAATGCAGGGCTCTGCTCTCAGCCTGACCCATGTGTGCTCCTCAGAGCCCTTCCAAATTCTACTCCAACAATTCCTCTATCAGATTTTAGACAGAAAATAAAGGGTAAAGGTGGCCTTGTGGACTTCACAGAATCTCAGAATGGTTTGGATGGGGAAGAAACTTAAAGCTCATCCAGTCCCACCCCCTACCATGGGCAGGGACATCCTCCACTGTCCCAGGTTGCTCCAAGCCCCGTCCAACCTGGCCTTGGACACTTGCAGGGATCCAGGGGCAACCACAGCTTCTCTGGGCAACCTCTGCCAGGGCCTCCCCACCCTCCCAGGGAAGGATTTCTTCCCCATGTCTAAACTAAACCTATCCTCTTTCAGTTTAAAGCCATTATTCCTTGTCCTGTCACTCCATGACCTTGCTAAAAGACCCTCTCCTTTTTCCAGGCTGGGAAGTGTTGGTATTATCAGCCCAGCTCCTGGATATCCCAGAAGAGGACATTGGCTGTATGGCAGGTTACAGAGAGTGAGACACTCAAATAGTGAAGGTTGTTTGCAAAACTTCCCATTTCTCATCAGCAGAGGAAGGACTGGCCTTGTTACAGCAGGTTTTGGACCCAAACAACCACATGCCAGGGCATTCCAATCCTTCTGCCTCAGGCTGGGAAGTGTGATGGCCTCACCCTCTCCCCTCTCACCCGTGTTTCCCAGCAGGATTCCTGTCGTTTCCGTGTTACTGTTGTGCTGCCTCCCATCTTTATGGTTCCATCCAGCTCTGCCTGGATCCTGTGAAAATGAAACAGATTCCAGCAGCTCCTGGGATGAGCCCTGAGCTCTCCCACTGTGCAATTCCTTTGTCCAGGCATTGATCTCACATCCTCGCTGCATAATTCCAACATAAACCCTGAACCCGGAGAGAAAATTAAATTATGTGTAAAACTGAATGTTCTGTGAATTCACTCCTTCTCTCTTTTTTCTTCCTCTTCAAATTTTCTTTCTAGGAACAAGATGCCCATGAAGTTTAACCTCCTTTAGCCTTAAAAAGTAAAAAGTTATGGATCCTTTGTACTTTCCCAACGCGTTCGAGGGCGGTTCCGGCGGCGGGAATTCCTCCCTGCTGACGAACACGACAGAGAACGGGACCCTCCCGGAGCAGCCCCCCTTCAAGTACGTCCACAAAGTGCTCATCCCCATCTGCTACCTCCTGGTGTGCGCCGTGGGGCTCAGCGGGAACACGCTGGTCATCTACGTGGTGCTGCGTCACGCCAAGATGAAAACGGTCACCAACATCTACATCCTCAACCTGGCCGTGGCCGACGTGCTCTTCATGCTGGGCCTGCCCTTCCTGGCCACCCAGAATGCCATCTCCTACTGGCCCTTTGGCTCCTTCCTGTGCAGGCTGGTCATGACCGTGGACGGCATCAACCAGTTCACCAGCATCTTCTGCCTGACGGTGATGAGCATGGACCGGTACCTGGCCGTGGTTCATCCCATCAAATCCACCAAGTGGAGGCGGCCCAGGGTGGCCAAGCTCATCAGCATGACCGTGTGGACATTCTCCTTCTTGGTGGTGCTTCCAGTCATCATCTTCTCGGACGTGCAGGAGGACTTCCAGACCTGCAACATGAACTGGCCGGAGCCCGTCAACATCTGGTCGGCGGCTTTCATCGTCTACACCTCGGTCCTGGGCTTCTTTGGGCCTCTGCTGGTGATCTGCCTCTGCTACTTGCTGATTGTCATCAAGGTCAAGTCGTCGGGGGTCCGGGTGGGGTCTACGAGGCGCAGGAGGTCGGAGAGGAAGGTCACCAGGATGGTGGTGATCATCGTGGTGGTCTTCGTGCTCTGCTGGCTCCCCTTTTACACCATGAACATCGTCAACTTGATATTCATCCTGCCAGCAGACCCCGTGCTGGAGGGCTTGTACTTCTTTATGGTGGTGCTGTCCTATGCAAACAGCTGTGCCAACCCCATCCTTTACGGGTTCCTCTCTGACAACTTCAAGCAGAGCTTTCAGAAGGTCCTTTGCCTGCGGAAGGGCAGCGGCGTGGAGGACGGGGAGCCCGTGGAGCACAGGCAGGAGAACAGCAGCCGCCTGCAGGAGTCCATGCTGACCCAGAGGAACGTGGAATTCAACGGCCACATGCAGACCAGCAAGGTCTGAGGGCGTGGGTTGGGGCTGCAAAGGGCTGGGAGAGCTGGAGAACTTGGGGGGGCCTCGAGGAGAGATGAATTCGTGGCAAAGGTGAAAGGTGGAGACCCACAGGCTCCAGTAAATGTACATAGAAGTGGCTTCACTCCCCTCCCTTCCCCAGCTCGGGGTGGTAGGGTCTGTGCTGGGCTGTAGCCAAGCTCCTGTGGTGACCTGGGTCACGTGGGATCACTTTGGGTCCTCTGGAGAACTGGTTTCCAGGCTTTGTACTGCCCTAGTGATGCAAAACCACACGAAATCAGTTTTAACTGCCTTGTTAAGCTGGGCTTGTGGCTGCTTTGCACTGTTGGGAGCAGCTCAAAGCAGAAAACAGCTCAGACAGTGTCTCTGGAATCCTTCAAGGGGATCTCTTACGAGAAAAGTGCTGTTTCTTAAGAGTTTCATACCCAAAAGGCCCCAGCACTGACCTCCAAGCTGTGCATGACCCGTGGTTGGAACGTGCTGGGTGCTCCTTCTGCATTGGTTTAGTGTCATGAACCCACCTAAGGGATTCATGGTGCCCAGGAATCCTTCAAACACACCAAGAATGAGGAAAAAAACCCCATGATTAGGAAGACCTAAATCCTAAATAGGTCTAAATCCTAAAGGATTCAGTGTATTCATGATGTTCTCACATTCTAACCCAAAGTGATGTAACCACTCTGTTGTTCTGTCGGTGCTGATCATTGTGAAGCCCCGGGGGGCTGTCGTGTGTATTTATTGGTTCTGAATGTCAGTCTGGACGTGGATATAAACTGTATTTTCAGAAATTAAAACAAGTTCAACCCCCCTCCTGGCTGTGGTTTAGTTGGCAGGGTGGGGTTTGCTCAAAGGCTGGATCTTGGAGGGCTTTGCCAGCCCTTGATAAATCTGGGATTCTAATCCTGCCATACTCACATTCCCCAAACACATTCCCCTCACATTCCCCAAACACATTCCCCTCACATTCCCCAAACAGGAGAGCACAAGAACTCACCTGATACAACGAGGGACAACTGCAGGATCCAAATCTCACTCCAAATCCCAGCACAGCCAGGTTGACTCTGATTAATTAAGTCACCCACTATCTATTATTTCAGGAATTATCAGGCTGTTCCAGGCATAAATCAACTTCTTATCAGTCCTTGAGATGCGTGGAGTAATTAGTGCAGGCCTTGATGTCCTCCCTGCCACCTCCATCTGCCTGCAGTGGATTTGCCACGAGTTCTTTTCCATTGATGGGATTAGAAAAAACCCATTTTAGCTCCCAGCTCGTTTGGGAAGTGGCAGTAATTAAGAATTAATAATTAATGCTCCCGTGGAGGGAGGTGCCCCATGGGTGCAGAGCTGGAGACTTGCTCTGCAGAGCACAGGGGTGGAGAATTCCAGTTGCTGAGTAAATCTGTGGCGTTGTCCACCCCCAGCCTGATCCTCTGGAGCAGCTGAGCTCTTTTAAACTAAAAGAGGAGAGGTTTAGATGGGATATTAGGAAGGAATTCTTGGCTGTGAGGGTGGGGAGGCCCTGGCACAGTTTCCCCAGAGAAGCTGTGGCTGCCCCTGGATCCCTGGAAGTGTCCAAGGCCAGGTTGGACGGGGCTTGGAGCAACCTGGGCTAGCGGAAGGTGTCCCTGCCCATGGCAGGGGGTGGCACTGGATGAGCTTTAGGGTCCCTTCCAACCCAAACCATTCCATGATTCTGTGAATTTGGGGTTAGACAAAACCACCAGCAGACTCTGAGTGGTTTGAGGACTCGGCAGACCCAATATTTCCTTCCAGACATTTCATCCCAGGATTAGACTCCCCTTTTAGACACAGGTGGGAGTGTCACAGTATTGTGGTGGCACATTGAGTGGCACATTATTGGGGTGTCCTGTGCAGGGCCAGGAGTTGGACTGGATGATCCTTCCAGCTCAGGATATTCCATGATTCTGTGACCTTCCAGACTGTCAGATCCGCAGGGACTTGGTGTTACTTCCCCACACAAAAATAAAAGCCCCTTGTTGCAGTAAGTCACACACCTGGAGACAAAATAATGTAATGAGGAACAGGTGGAAGAATAAATCTCAGAGCCAAAGAAAATAAACCCCCTCGTCTGTGGATGAGGTAAAACACAGAAGAACACTCACAAAACTCAAGTGAAAATTGGCAGAGTTGAAGTACCAAAGATTTCTGGATAATCTCTTATTTGCTCTTCAGGGAAAAAGCAAATATTCATTTCAGTCCTCTCTGAGCATGGGAGAGCTGAAGAGGTAAGAAAAGTGAGGAGCCAGGGGCTTCTGGCTCTGTCACCTTCATCTGGGGCAGCATCAGGAGACAACTGTGTAAAAATGACCTGGGGCATCAGGGATCCCCTGTTTTCCTTTCTGTGGTGATTTTAGAACGTGCTGGAAAGGAAAACCAACAGCATTTCACAGCAAGACTTTAATAACCATTAAAGTTGTGTTAACAGGAGCGTCATCTTTTGCCACAGAGGAGATTTTAGGGCAAACTCTGAGGGCTTTGCTCAGAGAAATGTCTCAGTTCTCTCCTCTGACTCAGACTCAGGTTGTGTGGAATCACCACATGATCATCTCTCGTGATCTTCATCTTTGTGCTACTGAAATTTTGCCTTCATTTCCCTCTATTGAACCACTTTGGGCCAAGTTTATAAGTTATGAACTGATTGAACCAACCCAAAAACCTTATTTCCTCAGTCCTAAAAAGTCTTTTCTTCCCAAGTAAACTGGCTGTTGTTTATGATGGTGACATGCAAAGCTTGTCCAAGCCTGGGCTGTTCGCAGCCCCCAACTTGGTGCCCAAGTGGCAGAACTGTCCCCTTGGGGACACACAGAGGCTTCAGCCCCTCTGGAACATCCCATCCAGCCCTGGATCTTCCTCCCACACTAAGATTGAACAGAAGTGGAGCAAATCAGTGCTGATTTTGGTGTGCAATCCCCTTTCCAGGCCCTGATGAAGGGTTATCCTTCACTAATCACCTGGATTTTGATGCTCTGACCACGAGTGATGACCAGAAAGACTCAAGGGAAGCTGAAAAGCACAATCCATGTGCTGATCAACCCAAGGATCCTCTTTGCCTTGATTTCAAAGCTTGACAAAGCCCTGAAGATTAACTCCTTGCAAGCAAGAATGACACCAGCAGGCAGAAAACTCGGAAGCCTCTGAATTCCTTCCTAATTCCTCCCTTGATTTACAGCACGACTTGGCTCCTATTAATTTTCCATAAACCCCCAAAGAAACCACTTTAGGCTTGTGTGCAGAGTGTACCCACGGGACTGAAAAGAGTTTTCCATTAGGGTAATGACTGATTTGTTTTCTAATTTCCCAAGGATCACAACTAATTTTATTTCCTGAGCGGGCAGCGGCACTCGGGCCCCAGGGAAGGGATAAATGTGCCTTTGCAGAAGGAATTCTTGTTTTGCAAACAGATTGCACTTAATGAAATCCATTCCCACAGAAACAGGGGGAACTAAAGAGGAAGGGATGACTCCAAGCAGTGAGGAAAAGCTTCTGCTCTCAGTGGCCTCACAGATCTTGGCTCAGCTCCTGATTTTAACCTTCCAGGTTTGATGTGAGGTGGGCTCTGATTCCCCTCGGTTTTCCACCTCTAAAACCAACCCAGTGCTTCCTTTCCCACACCTACATGGAGGAGGGATATTAAAAGTCCCAGCACAAAGTGCATGTTCAGTGCCAGCATCAAAGTTTTATTAAAACCTCCCAAGAATAGTCACTTTTTATGAAAAGGAGAAGTCCTGGTGCATCAATTTGGCATCTCTTTGACATAAGTGTCCTTTCCCTAATCCAGGTGAGGGTTTTGCTGGAAAACACAGCCCTAGATGGACAATTGGGTGGCTCTTGTTGACAATGAATCTCCAGAAAAATGTGCAGGTTGTCGTTACCTTCTCCAAGAGGGACGACTTGGGAGGGAAACTGGGGCTCAGTGGGGCTCTCTTGGGGCAAAGGGGATGAATTGATCATAAATTGAGTGGGTCTTGAGGGAGGATCCAACATGTTCACCCCCCTTCCATCAGTGGCATGGCCAGGATGGTGATGCTGAGCCTGGGGAAGGGCTCAGTGTCACCAAGAGCCCCTTTTCCAACATCCCTGGCCCCAGCAGTGCTGAGGGGGGTGGAAAATGAGCCAGAGAACTTCTGCCAGGGCTCAGGGGTTGTGTGTGTGTGTGTGTGGGGGGGGCAGGCTAGAAACAATATCCTTAATTTATGGCCAAAGTGCAGGTGGTTTGTTCACAGTGACAGAAGGGGAGGGAGGTAATCTGAGTGAAACTTCGGGAAATCACTCCCTGAAGCACAAGAAGGAGCATTTCAGTATTTAGCATCCAGCAAAGTGTTTAACACCCTGAATGCTGAAATAGGAATAAAACCCAGGCTGCCAGAGCCTGTCTGAGTCCTCCTGCAGCCAGCCTTGCCCCAATATCTGCTCTGTGTTATCTGCTGGGGTCCCTGTTCCATCACACTCAGCCCTGGTTGTGATTTCCCTCCCTGTCTCCGAGCCTTGGGCACATTTCCTGCCCTGGGAGCAGCCCTGGGTGAGCAGGGTGAGCTGTTCTTCCCTCAGCATCTCACTCTGCCCTCCTCAAAACCTTGTCTGAATTACAATGAAAATGAAAATTACAATGAATTACAATGAAAAAATTTAACCCTGCTTTTCCTCCTCCCTGCAAACCACCCTCACAGCCAGACACTTCTGGCTTTTTGAGAGGTTTTACAGCCAAAGTCAGCTCAGGTTTTACCCTTCACTGGCCTCTTTGGAGATTTGCTGCCATCCCAGAGCAGGAGAATTCCAACCAGAGACCTTCAGTGGGTGAGTGACCATCGTGCCTCTGGCAGATTTTGCTCATGGCTGATGGCAAACAGCCCTTTCCACAGGATTTCCACAGCCACTGGAATGATTCTGCCAGGGCTTTATATCCAGCCAGACCTTATCTGGGGAGTATTGCCCGATTTTATTCTCTGCCAGCTGGGGGTTGGGCAAATAAATGACTGGCTGTGCTGTGAAAACACATCAAGGATTAGAAAGTGGCAGCGTGAGCCGTGAGAAATGTGTTGTTTCTGTTGCTAAAATGCCATTAAAAGGCAGAGAAATGTTTTTGCCAAGTTGTCTTCCTATACGTTAATAAATTAGGCATGTTTTAATTTGCATTAGAGGAGGTTAAACAGATTGAGCAGAGGATACAGCAGGTTTTAAGCCGGACTGACTCATCCTCCTCTCAACCCAGGCACAACCTAAAACACAGGGATGCTCCTTATCAACAGGAGGCCAAAACAACCCTTTCCTTCTTTCCCAGTTTCCTGCCAGATGAAGGCTCAGGAGGACTTTGATCCAATGCAGCCATGGGGGTCAGGATCCCTCCTGGAATTCAGGGCTGGGAAATGACTGCAGAGCTCAAGCTCAGGTGAGCCAAGAGCCAGGCTTAGGACTCCCCACTCAAGCAGGATTGCAAAGGCTGAGGTTGGGAAAAACAGGAATATATTATTTATTTCTCCTTTTCCCTGCAATGACAGAACAAAGCAGAACACATTTCTTTCCTTGGCCACCAGTTTGAAGTTGAGCCTCAGCCTTTCAATTTATCAATTAATAACCCAGTGCTCTCACAGCTCCTGGTAGCACAGTGATGGTGATGGAAGGACACTCCCCCCACTCCTGTTTTGGGTTTTTTGGGGGGGATTTGTTTGCTTTTCAACTCATTTGTGAATATTTTCTTGTTTTCTCTCCCTTTTGATCCCAGAGCAGGGTTTGGCTCACCACTCAAAGGTGGTGAATCAAGCCCTGGCCTCAGGTTACATCCATGCAAATCCAGAGCAGCAGGAAAACCACCTGGGACTCACCAGAAAGGATAAATTGGCCCTGAGGACAACGAAGAGGAGTCAGGCACAGGAATTTCAGTGGGGTTTGGGGTTTGTGACAGGGAGGACTCTTGACTGATGCTAACTTGGGTGCCAAATCCAGCAGGAAGAGTAAAGACAGGGCCCATGGACACGACACAATTGCACCCAGGAAAAGGTGTCACAGGGAAAGACAGGGGTCCAAAACAGTCTGACATCACTGCTCCACCCTGAAATAGGGTCTGTCCAAGGGTCCCACCTCACAGGGAGTGTCAGGGCTGTTCCACTGGCACCCCTGGGGATTTTATCCCCCACTTATCCTGGCTTGATTTAGGAATGCAGCCAGGAACACCTCGTTCCTTGGAAAGAAGAAGGGCCTTAATAAATGAAGATATATGGGAAAGAGTTGAACCCTGGCACTGCTTCAGCAGAGCAAAGGCCATTTCTCTCCCCCCTCTGCAGAATTTGATCATATTTGGTATTAACCAATAAAAGTTTTATCTGAAGGCAACAGACCCCTGAAAAATAGGTAGATAAACCTGGGATGGAAGGGGGGCTGCAGAGGTTGGGTTCCCCTCTGCCCTTGTGTGTCTGACCATTCCTAGTCCTGCCATCCTTCCTTCCAGCAACCAGGGAAGCACCAGAAACCAACCTGTCAGCCCAAAATCACAGAATCCTGGGCTGGTTTGGGTTGGAAGAGACCTTAAAGATCCTCCAGTTCCAACTAAAATGTGGAGGTTTATTCCAAACCTGCTCCTGCCTGGGCTGTGAGTGTGCAAAGCTGCTGTGAAAACAGGGAATAATTATAATTATGATTATAATAACATTGCTTTGTGACCCTTGTAATGTTTGTCTTCAGAGAGAAAAGGGAAATACAGGCAGGTTCCCTCCAGCACAGCAATACACTGGATACCATCCACTGCTCCAGGAGGGAAACTCATCCTTGCATTATCCCTGTGTTGGAAACTCTCTGCCCCTCTTTGATTCACTCCCAGCCCTGTCTCCTCTGGTCCCAAATCAACATTAATCTTAATTGTGTCTCAGCTAACAAGGCTCGCAGAGTTTATTAAATGGGGCTTTTGTGTTCCTTAATTGAAAATCTCAGCGCAGAGGCCTCGGTGCTGCTCCTGGACGAGCTGCTGTGGGAGGCTGAGAGCCTGTGCCAGGGCACAGTGACACCCCTGTGGTGCCATTGCTCTGATTCCCAGCTGCTGCTCTGGGAGGAGAATGCTGGGAAGTTGGTCTCCAACCTGGTGGTTCTCTTGGGAGGATGGTGGGATGTGAAATGTGGGATGTGGGAAGGCCTGGTGTCCACACACGGGGTCACGTGTGAGGGCTGAATGGCCCTGGAATACAAGGGCAGGACTGGCAGGCACCATGTGTGGGATGAATCATGGAGTCAGAGGGTGGGTTGGGTTGGGAGGGACCTTAAAGCTCATCCAGTGCCACCCCCTGCCATGAGCAGGGACACCTTCCACTAGCCCAGGTTGCTCCAAGTCTGGTCTTGGACACTCCCAGGGATGGGGCAGCCACAGCTTCTCTGGGCAACCTTTCCTTTTGTTCTTCTCATCCTTGGATCTGTCTTAACTCCATCTTAATCCCACTACACCTCTGCTGCCCCTGGGAGTGATCCTGGATCCTTTTGGAGTGGACCTGCCCCTTGGGAGCTTTGTCACAGTGAGAGAGTCATATCAGGCACCACAAGGATTTCCAAAGAAGGTGGGATCGCTCCATGTCTTGCTTTTCACCAAGGACCAGTCAGACCCCACCTCTTCTCCCACTCCCCCCGGGTCAGGATTGGGATCAGAGTTGCCAGGAAATGGATGTTCCAGCGGGCACATCCAACGTTTCCCTCGCTGCTGCCGCTGCAATGCGTCACATTTAACGAGCCAATTTAGGGAGGCTTTCAATAGAAAGCAGGTAAATGACCTTTCCAGCAAACAGCTCTCCGAGGAATTTGGTGCCATCACAAACGCCTGGCCCCAACTCTAGCTGGAGGAGCTCTTTTCCAGGCCTTTTATTTCCGGGAGCAGCTCCACTCCTCGCAGGATCCCTGGATCCCGCTGCCCATCTCTCCCGGTGCCGCGAAGCCGTCACCGCCCCGGCTCTTCTCTCATCCCAAAAAAAGACTTTGCTCAGGCTTGAGCTGAGCCTTCAAAAGCTCAACTTGCTCCCCTCTCCAAAGCTTTCCCACCAAGGGTTTCCCCAGCAGCTTGGCAGTGGATTCCTGAGGAACCAGGCGGGCTGACAGCACCTCCGAAGGCATCCCATCAAAACATGTCATCCTTTGACAAAGCCTTGACAAATCCTCGGGAAAATCTGTCCTCCCAGCCAGCCATTCCCAGAAAGCAGCAGACAGGAGTGACACTCCCCAACACTGGTGGTGGGTTTTGTTGTGGTTTTTTTTTTTACACGTTTCAAACCCAGTCACCAAACCCCGGGGATTGAGTGACATTTTTAATACCTCGACAGACAATTCTTCCAATTAAAATCTCCCTATTCAGCTTTTTTTCTTGGACAAGCTTTTGATTCATGAAAGGGTTGCAAATGTTACCTCTGGGGCTGCCCTGCTGAAAACAAACACCCACGTGAAGGTCAAGGAATCCCTGCCCTGGGCCCACCTGAAGGCTGAAAATTGTATTTTTGATTATTGTAATTTCTGTTTGAGTCCCCAGTTCTGAATATTCATTGAGATTCATGAAAACCTCTCAATAAAAGGATTTTCAACTGATGGAGACCAAAGGGCTTTGCTGAAGTGCTCATGTGTAGAAGTCAAACAAGCAAGTGCTGGGATACAGGAGCATCTTTAGAAGTGATTCATGATTTATTCCAAGGAAAACGGGTATAATTGAGGGGAAAAGTCACGTTCAGTTTGTACAAGTGGCATTTGCAGAACAGAGCAATTCCAAAGGGCTTCCAGGTGGGATCTCAGAGGGGTGAGCAGTGGTTAATGTCCCTCACTGGTGATTTCTGGCCCCCTGGGTTCCAGCAGGGTCATCCTGGAATCCTCTGGCATTGGGATCTTTCCCTGCTTGCTCTCCAAGGGAGGTAAAACCCAGGATCTCAGCTGTGGCAGGAGATCCAGAGGCTGATGGATTTCTGTTGGAGTAAGAGCAGAGCCAAGGGTGGTGGTTTTGCTCCTTCCCTCATTGAGTGGCAGCTAAATGGAGTCAGAATTCCCAAATCAACATTGTCCATGTCTCAACACAAACCTCCCTGGGAGCAGCAGGATCCTGAGAGCCTCTGCTAACCCAACCCTCTGTTCCCTGAGCCTGCTGGTTATGGCTGGGATCCAAACATTTCCTGGGATCTGGGATCCTGGCACAGCTTGGATCCGTGCAGCAGCATCCTTAAAAACTGCCAGGCCATATTTCAGTGCCTTTCCCTGCCCATCCCCTCCTGCAGCCAAGGCAGGAGCTGCTCCTTTTCTTCCCAGCACAGCTCCTCCAGCTCACTCACCCGAAATGTCTCTGTTGGTCACCTCAACCTGCACTTTTGTTTCCATGTCACGTTTTTTCCTGCCCATTTTGGTGTTGTTGGAGTGACTCCCTGCAAACCCAGCCTGGTTGCTATGAGATGGATGATGCTCCGGGCTTTCTGTGTTCCCTCTCCCTTTCCCGCTGCCATCTCGTAACACTTAATCCTCTGTTATCTCTCCATCTTTCCCTGAAAAGTCACCAAAGGTGAAAGCTTTCTCCACTTGCTCTATCTTGAGCCTTTAAGCTCTGGATCCTGTTTGTGACCTTGAGCCAATTCCACGACCCAAACCATTCCATGATTCCAGGATTCTGTGCTGGCTCCTGGTCGAGGATCCCAGACTGGGAGACAGGGGTGGTGTCACCCCGGCTGGACTCAAGGACCTCAGAGATCTCTTCCCACCTTAATGACTGGGATTTCAGGAATGCAGAGCCCCCTATTCCCACTGCTTGGCTCGCTCTGTATTTTCCAGCTCAGCCCCACATTTATATCAAATCAGAAACACGCTGGAATTGCATTTGCCCCACGGAAGATTTTATGGACGGTGGAGAAACCCGAACAGAATTTAGTGACATGATTTTTTTCTATGGAAATGCCACTTTGCCGCGCTGATTCCTGTCAGTACCCGGTGAAATGCACGTCAGGAAATGGAATATTTGCCAGCGTGGGATGCGGGGCCGTCAGTCCCGTCTGGCACCCGCCATATGGGGCTGCGTTCGCACGGGGGGCTGCGGGAGGAGGAGGACACGGGCTGAGGTGTTGAGGCTTCGCAGAGCTGCAAACGGGACGGCAGAACGGCCTCGTTAATTCTGGGGAGAGCACAATTAATTCCCCTGCCCGGGGGAGCTGCTGTCAGCAGAGCCAGAGACTGTCCCTGTGCCCTGTTTGAGCAGGAATTGGGCAGAGGATTCGGGCTGGGACAAGCCCGGGCTCTTCTTCACCCAGGGGGTTTAACCGAGAAAACAAAAAAGGACAGAAAATATATAAAATCTCCCAAAATTAGCCGAAGAAAAGGTGCTGAGGGGCTGCGCGGTGTGAGCTGGCAGAGAGGACACGCAGCTCTGCCCTTTTCAGGATCTTGCCATGAAAGTTAAAACCACCCTGGAAAACGAGGGGGCGTGGGGGGAGAACGAGGCATCCCCAGGATTTGGCAGGAGCAAGAACAGGGAATCACCCCAGGTGTCCCACCTGTCCCTGAACAGGGAATATTCTTCCTGAGAGCGCCTGGGGACGTGCGAGTCCCTCCCGGAGGGAGGATGGGGATCCCCAGCCTGTCCTTATTGCTCCGCCTGGAGCCTCTTCCCAATAGTTTGGGAAATGCCATTCCCAGCTTCCCACCCGGGCAGAGCCAGGGCAGGGTGTGGAAGCAGCAACCTGTGCAGGCCAAAGTCTGCAGCCTTTTAGCCACGGATCGCTCCCTGCCTTGGAAGTGGTTTCTGTTTGTTTTAACACTTTCCCCTTCTATCTCCTGCCTTTTATGCGCGGCTTTAAATCCGCGTTAGTGAATAGGTCCTTACTGGAGTCATTAAGTTCCATTCAGCTCATCCAAAGGCAATCCATTAGCTTTATTTGTTGCCTGGTTCCCTTATCTGCCCCGATGTTATCTGCCTGTTCCTGTTGTAAAAGGAAAGTTTCCTTATGGAGAGGAAGAAAGCGGTTTGCCCAAGGCAGAGGTGCCTGTTGTTCTTACCCTGACCTTCCCGAAAGCCGGGAGGGTTGAAACCTCGCCAAAACAACCTCCTCACCCCCCCTAAACAAGGCTGCGAGAAGACGGGAATGTGGGATCTGTTGGATGCTCTCACTGAAAAAAAAAAAAGGGAATAAGTGATGGAGGGAGGTGAGCGCAAAAAGCAGAACAGGCGGGATGTGCCAGGGGAATTTAGGTTGGATATTATGGAAATTTCCACCCCAAAAGGGTTGTCCAGCCCTGGCACAGCTGCCCAGGGCAGTGGGGGAGTCACCACCCCGGAGGGGTTTAAAAACTACGTGGGATTTTTGACTTTGGAAGTTGCAGCGGGGAAAACATCCCTGGCTCAGCTTCTCCAGAGGGGGATTTTTAGCAGGAGCTACTTCTCGTGGTTTTTCCAGCCTAAAACTTCGATCTGCAGGACAGGGAGGTTCGGGGCGCACAGCGCAGCGTGTCCCGAGTCCTCTGTGCTGCCAGAGCTGCCCTGATCATTGTTGGCACATCCCAGTGTCCCAGCGAGGACTTCTGGGATGGAGAGCTCGTCTTTCACGCTGCAGCCACTTGAGGAGTCTGATCCTCCTCCTACCTCAAGTGTTTTTTCCTCCCGTAGCCCATAAATCTCCCCCTGCCCTCAGGGAATGTGGGCAGGTCCCTTGTTTGCTCTTCCATCCGTCACCATTTGGAACAGGGGCGGGTGTTGTCCCAGCTCCTCCTCGGGAGAGGCTCTGACAAACTCCGTGAAATGAGTTTATCTCCCCCCCGTTGCCGAAGTTTGGACCAGGAATCGCAATTTTGCAGATTTGAAGTCAGAAGGCTGAAGGGATGTTATCTCAAAATCTATTTAATCCTCCTGTATCAACCCAAAGAGATTTTTTGGGGGGGTAGATGCTTCTCACCTGGTGTTTTCCATATTTCCTGTTGTACACAAGGCTCCCGTTCTCCATTTCCATCTCCCCAGGTTCCTCTGCCTCCCGTTTCTGGCCCTGCCCCGAGGCCAGGGGAGGTTATTTTGGCGATTAAACCGATTGAGAAATTGGTTTATCAGTGCCTTGTACTGGGGGCTTCACCTTCCAGGAGATCTTGGGCTGAGAGGGACCTCCAGAAGGTCTTATATTCCTGAATCAAATGCCCCAGGGAATTCTGGAAGCTGAAGCTGCTTTGTCCTTTCAGTGTAATTCAGGATTTGGGAAAGAGCTTCTGACAGATCCCTCCTGGTTCCATTCAAAGCAGCAAATGCAAAACGCCAATTTAGGGAACCGGTTGGAAAAATAAATACAAATTAAGCTTTTTTTTTTTTCTTTTCATGTAAATTCGAGCACTTAAAGCCCCCACTTTCCTCTCCTCAAAAAAAAACAAACTTTAAAAGCTTTTTCAAAGCTCAGTTTCCAATCTACATATTGATGGGGAGGGGAAAAAAAGGGATTTAAATTCCGTTCTTCTAAGAAAGAGCCTGGCAGGCTGCCTGTGTGGGGATGAGAGCTCTCAAATATTTGTGCTTTGGGTTGGACTCATTAAACTCCTCTAACCAGAGATGTTTCTCCCAGCCCTTGAAGCTGGAAAAAAACTGCTGATGCCTTCAAAAGGTGGAATTAGGAATGCCTTTGTACATTAAGCTTTTTAGATATTTCAATTTTTCTCCCGGGTTGAGTTTTCTACTTTTTTTTTTTAACGCTAGAAATGACTCATTTGAATAATGGAGGCAAGCCAATAACCTTTCTGATTATTTGAAAGGTCGTTCTGCAACCTGAAAGCAGCGTGGCTTTAATGATTTAATGCTGATGGCAGATGGGTCAGGAGGGGTTTCAATGTGTCCCGTGGCTTCAATAATCAAAATCTCTCTCCCTGTGTGATATGGAGATCTGGATAAAGGGGTAGAGAGGGTGGATTTTTGCTTTCTTCTTAGGAGAAAATAACTTTTCCAGCATCAGTGTGGATTAACACAAGCCAAAGAGGGGAAGGAGAAGTTGTAAAATGAGTTTATCTCCTCCCTGTTGCCTAAGTTTGGCCCAGTAATTGCGAATTTTGTAGTTTTGAAGTCAGAGAATTAAAGGTATTCTGTGGGTTGTTTTGTTTTTTTTTTCCTGGCAATAATTCCAGCTGGGTCAGGTTTTTTTTTCCTTTTTAATTACAGTCAGTGTGGATGGGAGTGAGGTAAAACTTCAGGAAAACTGCTGGATTCTGAGGAATTCTGAGGGCTGGCAGTGACCAGTCAGCTCCAGCATCTCCAGAGGTTCTCCAGCAATTCCCTGCACCCACACTGGGAGTTCAGCTGCAAAATCCAGGTGGGAGAGGGATGACTTAGAAGTAGAAAAAGGATTTTGAGCTCTAAACGTGGTTTTAAAAGCTCTGGTAGTTTCCCACCTTCCCTTTCCTACTGGGAGCAGGAGCAGACCCAGAGGTCCAAGGCTTGGGATCCGTTTCCATCTCGACTTTCCTTTGCTGCTTAAAAATCCCTGTCTTCAGGAGGACTGGGAGATCTGAAAGATTTGGTATTTATTTGGTAAAAAAAAAGGTGATTAAGTGCTCTGTCTCCCTGTGATGGTTGTTCCCAGGCCTGCAAGGAGAGGAGCTGGGATCAGTTTAATTCCTGGAGTTGAAGGCACTCAAATTGTCTCCACAGATTATTCCATGTCCAGTCTGGTGTTTTCAGCCAGGTGCTGTGAAAAGGGTTATGGGTTAAAAAATGAAACCAAGGCAGGTACTCAAAGCAATACCTTTATTTCAGCTACTTTTTTCAACAGCTGTGGGAAGGAGTTTGCCTGGCAAGGACTCTTCCTGTATCCTTCATACAAACAGTTCAGGATGGGAAACTGAGGGAGTGGGAAAGGAGGAATGGGATAAAAAGATGGTTTTTGTTGAATTTACCTTTCCACTGTTCTATCAAAAATTTTTTAGGCGAAAAAAAGAACCCAAATCTCCTAAAATATCAAATATTGCTGATTTTTTCTTTTTTTTTTTTTCTTGCAGAAAAGGCTCCTTTTCTTCACAGTTTTCCTCTCTATTTTCCAGAAATGACAGTGCTATGAGATGGCAATTTCCAGCCATGGAATTCCAGCTCAGCAAATTCCAAACATCCCACCATTTTCAAATGGGAAACACACATTCCCAGCCACGCTGGATGTTCTTATAAAGAGTATTGGTATTAGTGCAGAGGGGTAGCTGTGGCTCTTCCAGCTCTGTGCCTCTGGAAAAGCTTTCCCAGGTGGAGATGCTGCTATTTAATTCTGGAATTGTGCTCTCAAAACGAAATATTGCATGAAATGGAACAAAACTGGAATTTTGGGTTAATGTTACTGGGGGTCTACACAGGGTTGCAGAGCTGGAGTTGAAGCCTTGTGGGTGCTTGTGCAGCTCGTAGCACCTTGGAACAGTCACCTCCACCCTCGCTGGGCATGGACAGACAACCCTTATAGATCCATAACCCTTCCTGGACTATGCAAAGATTCCCAAATAGCAGGAAGAATGACATTCCTTATTTAGCACCCATATAACTGATCCTTAGGTATAATTAAAATTTCTTTTTTAAAGGAGAGAAAGGAATTAAATTTTTACTATTAGCCTGGCAAAGCCTTCAGGGGTGTTACTGGGGGTTGTTACTGAGGTGTTACACAGGGTTGCAGAGCTGGAGTTGAAGCCTTGTGGGTGCTTGTGCAGCTCGTAGCACCTTGGAACAGGCACCTCCACCCTCACTGGACATGGACAGACAACCCTTATAGATCTATAATCCTTCCTGGACAGTTTAAAGATTCCCAAATAGCAGGAAGAATGACATTCCTTATTTAGCACCCATATAACTGGTCCTTAGGTATAATTAAAATTTCTTGTCTAAAGGAGAGCAAAGGAGTTAAACTCTTGCTGCCAGCTTGGTGGGGATGTTACTGGGGGTCTACACAGGGTTGCAGAGCTGGAGTTGAAGCCTTGTGGGTGCTTGTGCAGCTTGGAACAGTCACCTCCATCCTCACTGGGCATGGACAGACAACCCTTACAGATCTATAACCCTTCCAAGTGGAACTAGGTGTGCACTTCTACGAGGGAAGACTCTACTGCATCTACCAAAGCCTCGCGCCCGGAGCCGGCGAGCGGCTACTCCAGGGCCGGTTTGATGAGGTGCCCGTTGAAGATGATGTAAACATCAGACTCCTCGCTGTAAATGGCGTTTTCCCTCTCCCTCTTGAACATCCTGACCCAGACCTCGTCGCCCTCCTGCAGGTCCAGCATGAGGCTCTGGCTCTGCATGATGCTGCGCTCGCTGGGCTGGGCGTATAGGATGGCCTCCTCCCGCTCGTTCCTCATCACGTGCACGTAGGTCTCCTTGTAGTTCCACGTGTGCACGTTGAGGCTGAAGTAGTAGACCCCCGGCACGTAGCAGAAGAACTTCCCCGTGAACATGTTGAAGTGCTGGTAGAGGTTCACGAACTCAGTGTCGAAGGTGACGAGCTGGAAGTAGTCGGAGCTGTGCAGGGGTTTCCTCCGGCCCACCGAGAAGGCGGCGAAGAGCTGCTTGCAGGAGTGGCCCTGAGGGCCTGGCTGCCCTTTCTGGCCCTTCCTGCCGTTCAGGCCGCGTAATCCTCTCTCTCCAGCCTTGCCAGCTGCTCCAGGGAACCCTTTCTCTCCCATCTCGCCCTTCTCCCCTGCGAGGAGAAAGGAAAACCTCGTGAGATACAAGCGGGAAAACCTCGTGGAGCCGAGCTGCAGGAACGCCCTGAGGGAGACAACGAGCAGAGGAGGTGCTGGGGCACTGTTTTCCCAGTGCAAATAGTGGTCAAACATCAGCACTTTCCCATTTTTCAGGAGGATAAAGCCGGGGGAAACTTGGCTGCACCGAGCCGATGGTGCTGATGTTCCGTGTCCAAGGGTGGAACTCCATGGCCTGACCACAGCAGGGACATGAACCCAGCGCTCATCCCCCACCCCCTCGGTGCAGAGACGGGGGGAAACACAAGTTTTTGGTTCTGCTGAGGCCTGATTTGAGCCTGGGAGAGATGGTTGGGTCTTGTCTGTGCTCACAGGACTCCTGGAACACCTCCTGCATTTCACACTTTGCTTTTATTTGTCTGCCCTGCTGAGACAAGAAATGCACCGTGGAAAAAAACCTTTCCCCCCCCCCCCCAGTTTTTAAACCATTTAGTAACTCAGTGAGAACGTTTGAACCTGAGTTTTGGTGTGAGCTAACATGAACTCCCAGGATTTGGGGTTTTGATGGATTAGAGACTTTTGCACCCCTCATTTTGGGTGGACACGCTGGTGGAGGAGGGAGGAGCAAGGAAGGCAAAGGCTGCCATGGGGGTGGTTGGCTGGACCCACCTTTGAGGATGGTGATGTCTATGGTGGGCTGGACTTTGGGCACAGAGTAGGGGCTGCTGCTCATCCTGGTGTGCCTGGAGGAGAGGATGGACACGGGCTGCTCCGAGGGGCCGCAGCAGCGCACGCACGACAGGCGCCTGGGGGGGCCCTTCTCCAGCTCCGCTCCGACGTTCCCCACGGACACCAGGAGCAGCAGGAGCACCACCCTCATCTTCAGCAGGGCCAGCTGGACCAGCAAAGGAACAGGAATTATTAACACAGCGATTCCAATCAGAGCCATCTGTCGGTGTTACCCCGAGGTGCTTTTCTTGGGGTTAATTATTAGCTGAGCTCGGAGTGGCACCGGGAGGCTCCAGGTGGGAATGGTGGCCCCATGTCCCGCTGTTTACAAGCAGTGGAAAAGGCAACCCCTGTCCCTCATTACCTGGAATTACCTGACAAGAGACATCAGGTAAACAAAAGAAGGAAAAAAAAAACCCCACCCAAACCAAACAAAAGCTGCTGAGAAGCTCCAGCTCTTCTGGAGGTGCATTCGCTGCTTGGCTGCTCTTGGAACAGCCCCTACAAAAGGTTCTGGGTAAAAGACACCCACAAAAAAAGCCACAAAGTGTTGCTCTGTTGGTTTGTTGCACCAGCATCCTGCAAAATTCAAAATGAAAGGCAGAATATGCAACTTTATTTCAATATAGAGCCTAAGCTTGTGGGGTTTTTTTTAAGAAAAAAACCTGAAGAAAAATGAAACTAAAAGAAACCAAAAGCATTTCTCTCTTCAGACATTCTCCTGCAGGCTCTGGCTGGAAACCTCTTTCCAGGAGCCTCTTCCCAAGAAGACTCGTGGTTCTGACCATGCCCCCCCCCTTTCCCAGCAGAATTCCTGTGTGGACTTTCCCTTTTTATTTTCAAATGCGTGGAATGCAAAGCCAAAAAAAAAGGTCAAAGCAAGGTGAGATTTGCTCTGCACAACCACTGGGTTCTGAGATGCTCTGTTGCATTTTCAGCTGCTGCTGGTGAGCTCTGAAAAGCCCCGAGCAAAACACAGGGAGGAAATGTTGGACACAGGGCAGTGATGGGAATTTTCTCTGGTTCCCAAACCCTAGGAAGGGATTGGAGCTGGAGACAGGCAACTGCCTCCTGGTTCCATGTGTAATTAGTGTCATCCCACTGATTGCAGTGGTGCTTCATCCAGGGCAGATTTTTTTGGATCGATGCCTTTATGGAGCTTCTCCAAGGTCCAATTAGTGAGATGGACTTGTATCGACCTCAGGCTGGGAACAGCTCTCACAGCTCCTCTTCTACCAGCTTGAATTCCTGGAAGAGAGGGGGGAAGGTGGGATCTGGATGTCCTGGATTTCAGGAATCGCTCCATGAACACACAGGTCCCTCCTGCAGAGGGAGGGAGGGAGGGCATCCTGCCCTGGGGCTGCTCAGAGGCTTCACTGGGAACAAAATGAGCCAGGTGGGAAAATAGAGAGGGAAAAAAAAGTGTCAGTATAGGCAAGGATTGTCTCAGCATTCCTGGGAGATGTTTTCTGCTCGTTCTTACCTGCCCCTGTCATTCACACCTTTTATTACTTGGTGTAATGCAGCTCCCTGGAAAGCCCATAAAAACTCATTAGCAGCAACATAATAAGGACTTTCCCTCTGCCAGCAGTGCAAGTCCTTTCATCAAATCCCTCAGAACTTGAAATATCTTCCTATTCATGATTGTCCCTCCTTCCAGGAGGGATCAATACTCCTTTTCTATCGGCGTTCAGGGCTTGAATTTCATTTTCATTAAGTCCTTTCTAATTTCCATTCACTCCTTAAGCCATCTTTCTGCTGCCAGCTAGGAACAGAAAAGTTTAAATGGACAGAAAAGTCAGGAATAACCAGCCTGGGTGTGACCAGAGAAGGATGTTGGACTGCAGGGAGGATTTGGGGTTTCTGGGGTGTCCTGTGGAGTGATTTAGGTTTGTGAATATACAGAATGTCTACGGAAGACCCAGTGTCTTAATCTGTGGGAAAGGAGGCTCAGAGGGGAACTTATTGCTCTCTAAAAGTACCTGAAAGGAGGGGGGAGCCGTGGAGGTTGGAGCTCTGCTCCCAGGGGACAAGGGACAGGACAAGAGGAAGGTTCAGGTTGGACACAAGGAGGAATTTCCCCATGGAAGGGGCTGCCCAGGGAGGTTTGGAGTCCCCACCCCTGGAGGTGTCCAAGGAAGGCCTGGATGTGGCACTGAGTGCTCTGGGCTGGGGGACAAGGTTGGATTGGATGATCCTTGGGGGCTTTTCCACCCTCAGCGATTCCATGTGCACTCAGAGCCCCCGGCACTCGGGGCCAATCCATCCTCTTTGGGATAAAAGCCCTTTAGCCCCTCCCAGGAGTGTGGACAAACAATAACCTGGGATAAAGTCCAGGCTGTTTGATCCCATTATCAGGACATTAAAACAGAGCATGTAATTGCTGGTGATACCTCCATGAAGGAGAAAGAACCTTCATTATTCACAACAACAGAAGGGAAAGAATTCATAAACACGAAGAAATCACTCTATATTTTTACAGGCTGTTATTTTCCCTGAGATGAAGGGCTTTCCTAACTTTAGAAGTGGCTTGAGGGAGGAAAAAAAAAGCCAGTCTGGGTGAAAACTCAGTGTTCAGGTTGTGCACAGTTCACATTACAGGAATTCAAGCCCCCACTGAAGGATTTGTGGCCACTTGAGTGATTCAGGAAGAGCAATAACTCAAGTTATTGGCTAGAAATTCCATTTGGAAAAAAAAAACACAAAAAAAAGCAAATGATGCAACAATTCAGTCAATTCAGGGCATCCTGGAGCTGACACCTCCACACCACAGTTTCCTTCAAAATGTAGGGAAATTCTTACATTGTTGTGGTAGAAACATGGATTTGGTTGAGATATTTTGTGGTCAGGTGAAAACTTGATGTAGGTGAGTAAAGAGAGGTTCAAGTTTACAGCCTGTGCACAGAAAACAAGGACAGGAGAAGGAAAACAGGAAAGAGATGGAAAGGAAGGAATCTGAGAGGACTGCAAGGAAAGAATGATGAATCCTGGAGTGGTTTGGGTTGGAAGGGACCTTAAAGCTCATCCAGTCCCACCCCTGCCATGGGCAGGGACACCTTCCACTAGCCCAGGTTGCTCCAAGCCCCATCCAACCTGGCCTTGGACACTTCCAGGGATAAATTCAGCAGGATGGGATTGTGTCTGACAGACATCCAGCACAAAAGCAGAGCTGGGGGGAAGGGAAACCTCAGACCAGAGAAATGATGGGACAGGAAAGGAAAGAAGCATGGTAAGAATTTCCCTGTAACCAGAGCGTGTCAGGCTGGAGGAAACAATGGTTGGAGCCAAATTTCAGAGGAGAAGCAAAATATAACCCTTGTGGTGGGGAAGTCAAATCAGGCACTTTAAAAAATGCAAAAAGAATGAGGTTCAGAATTGAAGTTCTGGGAGGAAAACTGAGAGGTTGTTTTTAACTGTTTGTTTTTTCACTTAAAGCCAATTATTGTGACCAGGTTGGACAGGGCTTGGAGCAACCTGGGCTAGTGGAAGGTGTCCCTGCCCATGGCAGGGGGTGGCACTGGATGAGCTTTAAGGTCCCTCCCAACCCAAACCATCCCAGGATTCATCATTCTTTCCTTGCAGTCCTCTCAGACTCCTTCCTTTCCATCTCTTTCCTATTTTACTTCTGTCCTTGTTTTCTAAGTGAAAATCCAGCCTTTTTGCACCCAATTCAAACAATGCCCAAACCAGGGTCACTTGTCCCCCCCAGCAAAATCCAAGGCTGACCAGATGATTAAATAGTGTATTTTTGCTCTGCACTGACCCTGGAAGTACCTGACTTCAATCTAATCCATCAAGCTTTTTATTTACATATTTTCAACCTGCTATGAATTACCTGCTTCAAAAGAGCTGTTTTTCCAGTGGCACCTGGCATTCCTGGTGTGCCAGCCAAAAACCCCCAATTCCCACCCTGCAGGGCTTTAGGGATCCCCCAAACCTTGGCTGAAGAAGGGCAGAAACCATTAGTTCTGCTTCAGGGAGTTAAATGATGTGATTCTTTCTTCTCGTGTGCAAGTCCTGATTTAAATATCTTTCCTTGACACTATTTGAGCTGCAGAGAGCACCTTGATTGATTTTTTTGGGATGCTGATGGAGTTTAATCTCGGAGCTCAAGGCAGACAGTTTGTGTCTGAGGCACATTTGTTCATGCAAAGCTTTTTAATCTTCCCCTGTACCCGAAGGATTTCCATGCTCTGATCCAAAGGAACACATTTGGGCAAGAGAAATGATAAGAAATCACTGAAATAGCTGCGAAAAACCACCTTCATTTGCTCTGCAACAGAGAAAATGAAGCAGGAGGGCAAAGCAAGTCAGCCTGGAGGCTGCATCCAAAGATTTTCCCTGTGGTTAGCAACGTGGAATTTGCAAGTTGAACCCCAGTCTTGCCTGGTCTGTTGGAACCTCAGGCAGCCCCTGTGGGATTTACAGGTCATGCCAAAGGTGTGGATCTGCCTCAGTCTGCCCCATCCCATGTTTTCCCTGGGAGCAGTGGGAGTGTGTCCTTTCAATCCACCCCATCCCATGTTTTCTCTGGGAGCAGTGGGAATGTGTCCTTACCTTGCAGGGAAGCTGGAAGGATCAATCCCCCAAAGAACTGTGCTGAGCTGTGAGATCCAGAGTTCACGAGGCAGGAACTGCTCTGGGATGCATCCCTTTAAATTCCTGACAATATTTCCCTTCCCGTTATTCCTAAGGTTTGGCTGGGAAAAGCAACCTCTGACTCTCTCTGCTTTAAATTCCCAAACACCAGCAGCCACTGCCCCTTGGAGTCAGGGACAAACCCCGGCTCAAAACCCACGAGGACACTTCAGATTAAAATCTCCCTTGAGCTGCAGAGATGGAAAACACAGGGATAAAAAACAGAGATGTATGTGTCATCATTCCAGAGATGGAAAATATTCCACTTTGCTGCTTTTGTGTCTCCTCTCAAGCCTCAACCTCCTCACTGCTCCGGAGCTCCTTGGATCACCAGCAGCAGGAAACGAGGCATCCTCAGGGCCGGGAATGTCTGGACGTTGGGTTTCCTCTTGGAAGTGATTTGTTTGGGGGTTTTTTAAATTGTCTTCCCCGTGAGGGTGTAAAATTTCATCATGAGCCACTTGCTGTGGAAAAGCCCAGAAAACCGAAGGAGTTTGTGCATTCCCAAGGTGAAGCCGTGGCAGCTTCCGAGCGCCACAAAAGCCTCTCCCACCCCACGGCCTGGGGATGCTTGGATGGAGCTGAGCATCAGGAGCCTGTCTGCAGCCAGGAAGGGATCTGAGAACTCCCAGACAAGGATATTTGGATGCCAGAAAGGAGCTTGGTTTCAGAGTTTCAGAGTTTCCACTGCGTGTGTCCTGCTTTGCAGATGACCGAGGGCGACGCCCCGGCCTGTGGGGTTTGATGCACAGGAGGGACTGGGAGTGCTGGTTTGAGCCCAGAGAGCTGGGAGAGGGGCAGGAGTGCAGGCAGAGCCAGGATCCAGCCGTGGAGTTTTAGCTGCATCTGGATTTGTAATGGCCTGGGTGAACATTTGTCACTCCACTAATGTAGCTCCATTTTTAATTATCTGGTTTGGGGTTTATTTTGTGGTGCTTTTTTTTTAGCCTGTGGGGGTGAACTGCCTGAATTCCTCTCTCCCTGAACAGCAGCAACTGCTGTGGTCCCCACTGCTCTCTCCAGCTGGGATTTCACCTCTTGCATGGGAAGAGATGAGGTTCCAAAACCTCCCTCCCTGTTACCTGCACACCCTTAGGCCTGGGGGATTGTATGGATTTAACAGCATTCCCTGCAGCTGCTGTGGGAAGAGAGGCTGTGCCTGGATGGAAACAGCCCCTGGAAACCTGCACATTCCCATGGTCCCACCGTGCCTGCCCTGCACAGCCAGGGAGCAAAAGGCTCTTTGCTGGTTGCTGAGCAAACAGCTCTTCCCTGTCTCCTTCTCCTTGTCCCTGTTTGCACCTCTGACTCCAGGAACATGCCTGCAGTGTCCTGGAAATGTCCCTGCTCCGGGCTGGGCGGTTCCTTGGAAGCATTCCCAGCTCCACAGCAAGTCCAGGCGGTGATTCAGCATCGGGAAGTTACAGTAAGTCATTCCCAGGGCAGCTTCTCCGACACAGCAAAAGACACCCAACCCTCCTTCACCCTCCCAAAAGAAAGGCAGCTTTCCTGGGACCTGCCACTGCTGACTCAGTCACTCTGGGAATTCAGCATTCCATGTGCCAGAGTAAAGCAGGAGGAATTGTCCCTGCAGAGGGTCCCACGTGGGGCTGTCCCAGCTGGATTGT
>NW_020897722.1:2065918-2581142 GCF_003984885.1 Neopelma chrysocephalum
TGCAGAGGGTCCCACGTGGGGCTGTCCCAGCTGGATTGTCCCTGCAGTAGGTGGGGTTGTCCCACTGGGGGATGGTGGGGACACCAGGACCCGGGTGCTGGCAGCAGCAGGACCATCCCATCCCATCCCATCCCATCCCATCCCATCCCACCCTGCAAACCCCTCTCCGGAGCGAGCAGTACATTCCAAGCAGCTGGAGAAGCAGAATTCCCTGAAAGTTTCCACGTGAAGGTGCCAGGAAATGGCTCTTTCCTGCCCTGAGCTGCTGTGGCAGATCCACGTCGGATCCGTCCCCATCCTGCTGCTCAGCCACGGCCAGAGCAAGATCCCACTGGGAGAAAGCAATATCCTGGAATGCTGAGGGTGGATAATGGGATAGGGAATGTTACCTGGAACAAACTCAAGCCAGCTCAGCACTCACCGGGCCTTGCACATATTCCAGCAGCGAGGGCAGAGCACCTCATTCCTGACTCAAGGAGTTGCAGGTGGGAACACTCAGTTCCCGACAGGAACGGGGGTTTCATCCCTTTTTCCCATCCCTTGGACTCACCTCGTGCCTCAGCAGCCCTGTGTCCCTGTTCCCTGGCTCTTCCTCAGCACCACATGAACGCTGCCCTTCATTCGGGGCTCCGAGGAGGCTGCACTTCCTTGCTGGAATCCAAGGGAAACACGGAAAGTGGGGCTGGATCCTCGTGAAACTTTGCCTGTTTGCAAAAGCAGCTGGTTTTTTTTTCTGGTTTCTTTACTTGCAGCAACTTGTGCCGGGTTCCTGTGCCTTCGTCCCGCTCCCGTTTCCCCGGGACTCGCAGCCGGCGGGATCCTCATGGAGCCTCTCCCGGGGATGGGAATGAAAACCCAAAAAAAATTCGGGATTGAAATAAAAAATAAAAAAATGTATCAAAAAAAAAGAAAAAAGCCTCCACCACAGAACCCAAAACCACATCCAGCGGTTCCAGCCAAGAGGGAAAGCGCTGGGATCACATGGAAATCATTTTTCTATTTTAGAAAGAAGAGGGGGGAAAAAAAGAAAAAAGCAAAGCCACGCTGGAATCTCTGGGGTTTGTGCATGAGCTGGAAAGGTGGGAATGGCTTTAAGCTAAAACAGGGAAGATTTAGGTTGGATGTTAAGAAAAAATTCTTCCTTGTGAGGGTGGGGAGGCCCTGGCACAGGTTGCCCAGAGAAGCTGGGGCTGCCCCATCCCTGCAAGTGTCCAAGGCCAGGTTGGACGGGGCTTGGAGCAACCTGGGCTAGTGGAAGGTGTCCCTGCCCATGGCAGGGGGTAGAACTGGATGAGCTTTAAGGTCCCTTTCAACCCAAACCATTCCATGATTCCATTATTTTAGTGCCCACACTGAGCTCAGACACTTGAGCATTTCCAGCCCTTGGAAAAGAACACACTGGTGGTTTTATTTAAAATTAGATTTGGGTTCTGAATTATTTTTTTTCCTCATTCTTCTTTTTTTCTTCTTCCATTTTGCAACTGCTCCCATTAATTGCAAAAGAGAGGTGGAAGACCTGGGTGCCCCTTGCAGTGCCAGCTCCAGCATCATTCCTGCGCTGAGGGTGATAAAGAACAGCCAAACCTTTAATTCTTGAGAACAACAGAAGGGGAAAGGTGTGTTTGTCCTCTCTGTCCTTCCCCTCTTTGGGTCATAACTCAGTGCTTTAAACATTCCCTCCCCACAGTCCTGCCCTCTCCAGACTCTTCCACACCATTCCCAGAGGGATGTGCTGCCCATCTCAGGCCTTTTTGGATTTTTGGAAGCAGGTGAGCAAGGATGAGATGTGAGAGTGCCTTGGGAACCTCTCTGCTTTTCCAGAACCTTTCCCTTCCTTCCTGAGCCATCCAGCCAGGGGACACCACCTCAGAGAGGTTCCCATCCCTGCCCCAGCTCCCAATCCTGCCCAAATTGTCCCGCCCTCCACAGCTCAGAGCCCTGGAACAGAGGCAGGAAGAGGTTGGCACCATGGAAAAGGGGGGTTTGCACCTATTTTCAGGTTTAAAGAAGAAGGAAAACAACCTTTAAAGCTGTAGGTGGACCTGGGATATATAAGGGAGAAAAATTATTTGCCCGGGACTTACTTTGGAATGGATTTGTATTGGATTTAATAAAAAGAGCAGGTGATTGAACAGATAGGAGTTATTTTTTAACTCAAAAATCTGCATCCTGAGTGCCAAGGAGAGGGATCAGGGGCTGGTGGGGAGTGAGGCAAAGGGGAGGGAGGGTTTCCACGTGGCACTGGTGCTGTACTGGGAGGCTCCCTTAGTGACCAGTGAGGCAAAACATGGAGGTTTGGTGCTGTCCTGGCATCCAGCTCTCCATGAGTCACCCTCTGGAGCTGGGCTGCTCCTGCACAGGCTCCCTGGAGCCTCCCATCCCCATCCCTGTCCCCCAGCAGTGACTCCCATGCCAGCCCCACACGGATCAGGATGTGCCAGGCAGGAGCCTCCCAAAATGGACACATGCAGGAAGGGGGGAGACGCATCCACAGCCTTCCCAAAGCTACCAGGAAAAGCTAAACTTCACTCATCCTCCTTTCTGGAAGGACCTCAAATGGCCTCTAGGAAAACAAATGACTTTGCCTCACACAGGCCAAGCCAAACCCTTCCCCCTCCTCGTCCCTGCTCTGGGTTAAACACCAAATTTGTGGCATTTTTCCTCATCCCTCATGATTCCCAGGTATCCTGCTCTGCTCTTGGCTCTGCTCAGCACCTTTTGGGAAGGGACAAGGTTTTCCATGTGTCCCACTGCCCCCAGAGCCACCCCACTGGTGTTGCTGCATCCCTTTGGTTCCACAATCCCCCTGGACTCCAGAAGGGAATATTCTGGATTTAGGCCTTTGTGTCCTGGGCAGTGGAGGCACCACAGGGCAGGATTTGGGTCTCCCTGCCCCACAGAGCAGCCAGAGTGTGTCCTGAGCACCCTGTGCACGCTTTGGAGAGGGTTTTTTTCCCCCTCCTTTTGTTATCCAGCAAATATTTCTAATTAGAACCCAATTAATAAATAACATCATTAGCCCTGCTGAGCCACGGGAGCTGCTTTGCAGCAAGTTCATCCTTGCAACAAGGACCAACACAAAAAAAGGGCACAAAATGAATTCCAAAGCCCTTCAAGCAGAGGGATTGTGCCCTGGGATGGGAATGTGGCTCTGCTGCCAGGGGGGTTTTGGGAAAGCTCCTCCTGGGGGGTGGCACATCCCTGCTCCCATTTTTCAGCCCCTATTTTTAAACTGAGCTCTTCAAGGCCAAAAAATGTGGGATCAGAGCGTGACTGGGCACACCTCTGGGTTCACAGGGAGGGGAGTGAGGCTGCTACTGAGAAATAAAAATATTTTATAGATTTAACTCAATAAAAAGAGCGTTTGGAGGTCTGAAAATTGTCTGAGCTGGTTAAAAACTATCCAGGAAGGGTCTAGATGAGAACTTTTTAATTTTAGTCTGAAACTTTGGGCAGGAGAAGAATGTTCTGGTGGCCAGGGCCTGGCACCAGCACTGGTGTCTCCACACGAAACAGGTTTTCTGCCTCTTGCCACGACAGCCTCCTTTGTCAAAATAATAATCTCATCCAAGGCAGAAGGATATTTCTGTTTGCACAGTTTGATTTATAGAGCTTGGCTTTTGTCCATGCAGGAGAAAAAAAAAACCCAAATAAATGTAAAACTCAGTTGTGCTGAAGGCTGGAAGCGGAGGAGGGAGGGGTAGGGACATCAGAGAGAGAGAAGAGACTGCAAGGGGGGCAAGGAGAGATCCTACAGAGTTAGAAGAGAACAGGCTGGGAGAGTTGGGGCTGTTCAGCCTGGAGAAGGGAAGACCCCAGAAGGTCTAAAGGGGCTCCAGGGAAAACTGGAGAGGGACTTTAATCAGGAACTGCAGTGACAGGGCAAGGGGGGATGGGTTCAAACTGAGAGAGGGGAAATTTAGGTGAGAAATTGGGAAGGAATTCTTCCCTGGGAGGGTGGGGAGGCCCTGGCACAGGTTGCCCAGAGAAACTGTGGCTGCCCCTGGATCCCTGCAAGTGTCCAAGACCAGGCTGGATGGGGCTTGGAGCAACCTGGGCTGGTGGAAGGTGTCCCTGCCCATGGCAGAGGGTGGCACTGGATGGGTTTTAAGGTTCCTTCCAACCCAAACCATTCCAGGATTCCATGACCTGGTGTGATTCCGTGACCTCCTGCACCCTCTCCACCCATCACCCCTTTATCCACACATCTCATGGAACCTGGATGCACGGATGAAGCTGCACTTCAGACACCTGTTATTGAAAATATCCAACCTGGTGCCAGCTCCAAATCCCCCCAGCTCAGCCCAGGAAGGAGCCCTTGGCTCAGGGCTCAGCTTTATCCCCCTGACTGTGTTTGCACAGAACCCACAAGGAGCTGAGAAGGGAAATATTTCTCCTTGTTCTTTTGTTTCCAGGACAAAAGAGAGTTTGGATTTTTTCCACTTCCACCGCCTTTCCAGTTTTTAGATCACTTGTAATTACAGAGTGCTGAGCAAAGAGCTGCTGCTCTACCTTTTTTTGAACGCCTTGGAAGTTTTCTTTGAAGCCTTGGCAGGTTCACCACGGGTGTCATTCGTCACCTCCCTGCTCTGCATTCCACAACTGGGCTCGTTCCCTTTGCCAGCCTGGATAAAATAGCTTTACCAGGCCTTGTTTATACAGAGGTAATGATGGGGAGAGCCCTGTAGCACAGAATAATTGCTATTTTCCACCGAGACATTCGTGTGTGTCCTCGGAATAATCTTCATGTTGAAACTCCTGGGAGTGAGATGGGCTGTGGACAAGAGAGGCCAAACGAGGGAGGGGGATTTTCTTCACAGATTATTTTATAATTCTCCAGTTTTCAGCTTTAAAATGCTGTTTGCTGGTTGAATCATGGACTGGTTTGGGTTAGAAGGGAACTTTCAAGGTTGTTTAGCCCAACACCCTTCAGCGAGCTGGGACATCTTCTGCTTTCCAGGACATCCTTGCAGACTTTTCCTCAGCACAGAGGAGCTCAGGATGCTTTTCCAGGAGGGATTCACCCCCCAGCCCACCCCTCCCTCCCCTCCATGCCCTGACAAAGCCCAGCTCAGGCTCCCAACCTCTGTCAGAATTCCTGCTCCAGGAATGACTCCAGGATCCTTTTGCAATTTCCCATCAAACCCTCCCTGGGATCACTAAGAGGGTCTGGCAGTGGGGTGTCCTGAGCTTCTTCCTGGGAGGTTTTGGGTGAAGGGAATTCATCCTTCATCCTTTCAGTTCTGCACTTGCACAGAAGGAGAAACCCTGGGAAAGCACCAGGTTTGGGCTGGAAAAAGAGGTTTTAAGGTTTTTGGCATTGAAGTGTTTCAGCAAGAGCCCAAATTCTTCACAAAAAGCAGAGATTTACCATAAATATACAGAAGATCCAGGCTGTAAAGCAGCATTTTTCCCATTCCAGTGCTGCCTGCATGTCCCTGGAGGGTTGGACTCCAGGATCATGGAGGGCTTTTCCAGCCTGAATGATTCCACGATTCCATGAATTCCCTACTTGGGAATTTTGCCAAATCTGCTATTTATGGACACAGATTCTGGATCCTGCCGTGGAATTTACATTGGCAAACTGATTTTTGCATTAAAGACTTTTTTTTTTTAATTAAGTAAATCCATTCAAACACCAAAGGACACCTGGATTCATCCCACCCACTCAGGATTCCAGCAGGAGCTGCCACGTTTGGCTGGATGTGTTTGGAATGTATTTTCAGTGCCTCAGTGCACCTTGTAATTGAATCAGAAAAACAGGGTTTATCTGAACAGAGGGTTGTGTGATCCCAGCAAATCTTTCAGCTCCTCCAAACCCACTGACAGTGACTTATTCCTGCGTTTCCAAGCGCTGCTGTTCATGATGGAGAACTTCAGAGGGTCATAAACATGATAAAAAGCCAGGCTGGAGGATTTGATTCCTGCCAAATCTCTTTATTTTCAAGTATACACCGGTTATTTCTATCATGGGGCATCTTAGAAATAATTCTGAGGCTTGAAGTGGTTCGAAGAAGATTAATTTTCCCAGGAAAAAAGCTTTTCTAAAGTCAATTTTATCTGCTTTTTTGGACAAAGCGTGAAATTAGGAGCTTATCCTGAAATCATTGGAGCCAAAGGCAGGTTTTCCATTGATTTCAGAGGGTTGTAAATCAAATTGGGTGGGAATTGTGATGGAAAGCTGGAGCATGGAGGAGTGATGGGGCTGGAGATGTGCAGTGCCAACAAATAGATGGGAGTCACCCCAAAAGAGAGGAGGTTTCTCTGGGCTGGGTGGTGGAGGTGCCACCTGAGACCTTCAAACCTCCCCCAAAATGTTTCTAAATCAAGATTATCTTTCCAACCTGGGCCCTTGTTGCACTTTGTGCCCAGTTAAATGCCCCAAACCCTTGAAAAGTGAGGCCAAAGGGGACAAAACGGCTCTAAAAAAGGAAAATACAAAGGAACCCCCATATTTTGGGAGGGGACAGCAGCATCTTCCAGTGCTCCACGTGGATCCTGAGGAAACCAGTTGCTTCCAGCACAAGAAAAATCCAAGGATCTCATTTTCAGGCTTTTTTAAGGTTTCTGGCTGGTGTTGGAGGCTGAAGCTGAGAACCCCTGGGCTGGTGTCCCTTGGGATCTTCCCAGGGTTTCTGGAAGATGCTGAATTTCTCCCCCCCAGGAAAAATCTCCTGGGCTTTTCCATCCCTTTTTGCATCTTGATCTTGTTGAGGTCCCTCCTGGGGGGTTCCCACAGATCTTGGGGCTGTGGCATTGACTATTTCTGAGGGATCTGAGCCCAAAATCAACAAGGGCTCGTCCATAAGGTTGATCCATTGGGATCTTATTGCTCACAAGGTTTACTGAAGATTCCCAACCAAAAAATGTGCATTTTTGTTGCCCTCCCTTCCTTTCCAGACCCCAAACTCCCTGGTTTCTGTTGAATTTTTGAAGGATTTTATCTGAATTTCCAAATGTCAGCCCTGAAAAGAGTGGAAGTTTTATCAGAAACCCTCATTACTGCACATGGACTAAAAATTTCCCTGCATTTCCGACTCTTTTTGATTCTCTCCTCAATTGTTCTGGGTATTAAACTGACCCTTTAGCTCAGCCTATTCAATGCACTTGTTTTTCAGCAGCTGCCTGGAAATACTCACAAAGGAACCACAAAAAGCCTCAGTGCCTCAACCCCCCCTTCTGTGGCTCAGCTGAGAAAGAAATTAGGAGTAAAACAATCAATCAAGGGGTGGCAATTAATAAAACATTCCAATGATCTTCCTGCTAAATGTTTTTTAATTGAATTTTAGAAAGGGAAAACCAGGGTGGCCTTTGCTCTAATCGTTTCTCTGATGGAATGGGTTGTTTTTATCCATATTTATCCATATTCCAATCCCTGGTTTTGGTGCAGGGTTAATTCCTGGAATGGATTATTTTTATCCATATTTATCCATTTTCCAATCCCTGGTTTTGGTGCAGGGTTAATTCCATCTGCCTTGCAAAGGAAAAAGCTGCAATTACTTCCAATTCCTGCTGCTGGAAGTGCCTTGTTGTCTCTGGAAAAGGGATTATTCAAGCAGGTTCTGATAATTCCAATGTTCTGGAAGGGTCCATAATAATTCCAGTGTTTCAGATCCTCCTGCAAATCTGGATGTGGCACTTGGGGACATGGTTTAGAAGGGACTTGGGAATGTTGTGGGAATAACTGAACTCCATGAACTTGGAGTCTTTTCCAGCCTTGATGATTCTGTGATTCTATGGAATGTTTTCCTGGGGCAGCAGCGACTTCCAGTGCTGATCCTACTGAATCCCTTTGGGTTTTTCCACACTGCCAACATCGAGGGAACACCAGAAGAAGGTCAGGGATTGGATGGAGAAGCCTCCAAGCTTCCTGATGAAGACCCGAGCCACCTAAAACTGTGGGAATTCCAAGGGATTTGGTTCAGTGCTTTCCCTCTGGGTGCCTGGTTTGGCTGCATTTGGTGGGATCCAGGGGGGGTTGTCACCCTGTGATGGTTGGAAAAGGCTTCCTTGGATCTTTGTGGCCTTAGCTGCCAACAGGTCACGCTCTAAATGGAAGGAAATTGGGCAAGGGAGGCAACCAGATGGAAAGATTTACCTGTGGCTGCAAAACTTGGGAACAAGGAGAGCCCTGGAGGTCAAATCCCATCCCAGAGCTGCCCATCCCTGTGGTTGTGCAGGTTTTCCAGCCGATTTCCCATTCCTTTGCCCATGTGCCTTTTTTTACTGGGCCAGCTCAAAGCTTCTCTCTCTGCCTTTTGCTGATGGAGTCGAAAATAATCACAATAATCTGACAAATTGGGTCTGTCTTCCTGGGAATTAAACACTGAACCTCCTGGGCAAACTGGCCCTGCTGGTTTCTGGGGAGGGTTCGTGCTCTCAAATGTCATAGGGAGTTAAATGTACCCTGAAAAATAATCTCATTTCTGGTCACTTTGCTTTTCATCCCGTTTTACCTCCCTATCAATTATCCCCAGTAATGGAATCAGGGGGTTTGACACTGTGGCTCCCTGGGGGACAGCTGGGAAAACAACTGATGGGGAAAGAAGGGAAAGGGTTGGGGAGGGAAGTCCAAGGGGCTGAACTCTCCCTGTGGGTCCCACACCATCCCTGGGATGTTTCTCTGGCTTCCTCCCATCATTTTGGATGGGAATCATGGAATAATGGGATGGTTTGGGTTGGAAGGGACCTTCCAGACCAGCCAATTCCAACTCCCTGTTGTGGGTAGGGACAGCTCCCACTTATTTCTGGAGTAAAATTATATTCGGGGGGAGATGGGAATGTTTAATAATTAATAAATAATTAAGAAATTAAACAATGCTGCTCTTTTCCCGGCAGAGTGATCCATGAGGGAGGGACTGCAGGGGCAAAAGGAAAGAAGTCAGGATGTTTCCTCCTGGATCTTTCCAGGGGATATTATTTCCACCTCGAAAATGATTATTTTTCTGAAGTGGGGGCCGGAGGGAGTGACAAAAAAAGGGTCAGGATTGGTAAAAATCGGGATTGTTCAGCCTGGAATAAAGAAGGCTTTGGAGTGATCTAATTGTGCAGTGTCCAAGGCCAGGTTGGAGCAACCTGGGCTGGTGGGAGATGTCCCTGCCCACGGCAGGGGGTGGAACTGGCTGAGCTTTAATGTCCTTTCCAACCCAAACCATTTGGATTCCATGGTTCTGTGGAAAAACTGAATCAGTTCACTGGAATTAAAAAACATCCCTTCCCCCCCCCAGCTTTCAAACAGGCTGGGAAGAAAAAAACTCTTATCAGCAGAGGGTGACAAATGGGTTTGGCTGTTGGTTTTCTTCTTTTTTCCCAGCCCATTTTTTCATTTTCTTTCACTTATTATTAATTAAAGGCAGAGGTTTCCCAGGCTGTGGCCCCTCCTCTCACCTGCTGCTGTTTGGTGGAGGAGCAACACTTTGCTGATTGGAATCAGGGGAAAGATGAGGCAAAGTCTCAGGCAATGTTTTCCCTGTCCTACCCATAAAAGTTTGGAAAATCCTTCTTGATAAAAGGAATATAAAGTGTCCTGGAGTCTTTTTTGCTTGTTTGTTTGTTTGTTTTGTTTCGTGGGGTTTTTGGTTTTGGTTTTTTTTGTTTGTTTTTTTTGTTTTGTTTTTTGGGTTTTTTGTGAATTTGCATCTGTAATTAAGTATAAAAAGTGTGCAGGAGGCAAAAAGCACCGCTGGGCTTGTAAATCTGTAGTTCTTGGGTTTGTTTGGTTTTTCTTTCATTTAATTCCTCTCCATCCACCAGGATGGGATGGAGGAACCAGGACAGCAGGATCTCAGTGGCTTCATCTCTTTAAGTGCTCCTGACACTCGGTTCATGCTGAGCTGTCAGGGAGAAAAATGTAACACTTGTTCAGCAGCATCATCATCACCAGGCAAAGGATTTGTAAAAAAATAATCTCTGTGACAGATCATGTTCCTTTTTCTGCAGGAAAACAGCTTTTCTTTGCCCTCCATCAATCCTGGTGGTGCTTTTTCCCCCCCCCCCCCCCCGGTGCTGGAGCCAAAAGCATTTTTTCAAGTGTGATTAAAGGATCAAAGGAGCTGCCTGGAGCTGTTTGGACAGGACACAGCGACAGGGGTTGGTTTCTGAACTCAAACCTTCCCTTTCCCAAATCCATCCAGGGCTGGCCCAGCCCTGCACCTTCGCTGGGAGCTTTGGGAAGGCAAAGGGACAGGGGAAAAGGCCCCATCTGTGCCCTGATGGAGGGTGGCAGGGACAGGGGTGGGTGCTTTGGGGGATGTACTGCTCTCCCTGATTTAGCAAAGCTTTCATTTCAGGGAAAAGTGGAACTGGGCATTTATCAGCATGGAAAATAATAAATTGAATCGATCCTTTGAGTCAGCCCAGTGATCCAGGATCAACTCTTGGTTAGAGCAATGCTGCTCAAACTTCCCAGAGCCACAGGAACGATTTGGTTCCAGCTTCAGCTCCATTTTTCTTTGCTTCCCTTGCAACCATTTGCCAAATTAAACCCCTTTTCATCTAAACCCCACTTCCATTTGCAAGACGATTTTTAGCTTTTTGCAGTTACCAGGTCAGACTGTGAAGGACATTCAGAGTGATTTTGATTTAAACACATATTTATTTTTTTCCTGGAAGAAAACCAGGCTGTGAGCACTTGGAAATCTCCTTTCCCTCTGGCAAAACCTGACTGGCAGCACAGAGAGATGGAAGCAGGGCTGGTACCTCACGGGGGAGGAATGAGGGTTTGAAGACAGTCCCTACAAAACTCCTATTCTGGGCAGGCCCCAAACTGACATTTATTTACAGCAAACATATAATTGAAATGTCAGAGGAGAACAATTAAAAGCCTCCAGTGACATGGATGTCAAGGGGAGCAGTGCTGGGATTTTGCTTTCAGTGCAAAGATGGATTGGGGCTGGTTTTTCCCTTTTCAGTCATTCCTTAATCTCTTTTCAATGTCATGATCTATTAAATACAATGTGGAGCAGAAGGAAAAGGTTTTAACCTCCAGCACCTCTACAGATTTTGCTCCAGCAGTAGCTGAGGGCTTAGATTTTAGTCATATTCATAGATACTCACACAATATATAATACTTATATATCATGGATGTGATCTATTATGTATTTTATATTATATATTAATGGCTTTAAACTAAAAGAGAGTAGGTTTACATGGGATATTGGGAAGAAATTCTTGGCTGTGATGGTTAATCATTTCTTTAAAAACCATTTCCTAAGTGTTAATCAAGGAATCCCACCATGGGTTGGGTTGGAAGGGACCTTAAAGCACATCCCATTCCAAACCCTGCCTTGGACCAGGTTGTTCATGCCAGAGCTGGATCCATCCAGGTGGGATTTGTTCATCCAAAGGCTGAAGCCAATGGAAGAGCAGCTCCAGCTCCAGCTGGGGCTGCACACCCAGAGGAAGCCCAAGAGGTGGAAGAAGCCAAGCAGGAAGGACTCCAAGCAGGAGGATCCACGTTCCCAGCAGGATTTTAACCTGCCAGAAGCACTTTGAGGTTTCTCCTTGAGTTTTGAGGTTCACCCTCAGGTTATTCTCTTTTTTCCAGCCGGTCAGACGAGGTCATGGAAAATGGACAGTTCCTGGGCTCCAGACAATTCCTTTGCTGCAGAACATCCTTTGATTGTACCTGACCTTTGTTTGATTGTACAACCATGGTTGCAATTCCACAGCAATGATAACAACATTCAAGAGATGGTCTTTTGGGCATTTCTGCTTGATATTCCACACATTTCAGAATAAAAAAAAGGGAGAAAAAAAGCCATTCTTCCCCTCAGCATCACATTTTCCCAAGGAGACACCGAGTGAGAGCATCAGCACGAGGGGTCTGCGTGTTTGTTCCATCACACCAGAGCCCTCCCATCGTTGTCCTGGTTCCCATTGTTGTCCCAAGGGGATTTGCACCGGGTTGGTCACCAGGGAAATTGGGCTGGAAGTGGATTTTTCCCACAAAACTCCTGGTTCACCCCAGCGAGGACACGTCAGGAATCAGAGCTGGCACGAGGAGCAGAAACTGTGTTTGCAAGAGCTTTGATTAAAGAGTCAGCTGGAATTTGGAGCTGGTTGGGGGTGGGAGGCTGAAGCCTTTTAATTGAACTGTTGGTTTAGGGGAAAAACTACGGGACATGTTTTCACACAAACACAGAATTAGGAGGCTGCCTGTGTGTCATCCCAAAGGCTGGAGGCTCCTGTTCCTGCAGGATGTTCTCCCGAGGATTTTCCCTTTCCTCAGCACAAAGTTCAGCCCCGAAAGCGTCAGGAGGTGACATTTGTGACAACTCTGAGTGGTGGCTCAGCCTGGGATCCGCCTGATTCCAGGGACAAGGTGTGAACAAGTTCTGGAAAAGCTTTTACCAAGCAATTAAAAATCCTAAATGATTTCAGCAGGGTTTAGCCAGGAGTTGTTCCAAGGAAAGGCCAAAATTAGGTGTCCCTGCAGGGTGTGAGTGGCTACACAGGTATCCCCAGGGCCAGCTGCCTTTTTGCACCCAAAAAAACAACGTTGTGATGCCAATTTGAAGAGTTCTATTAGTGATGATGAGCAGCTCTTTAAGCTGGTAGAGACAACCAGGAATCCTCTGCTGGAAGTGCAAAAAGCTGTTTGCTGTGTTTCTCAGACATGTAGACACTACAACAAACCTGCCAGCTCCCTGATTTTTTGGCAGCAGCCTTTGGTTGGCTTTGAAGGATAATTTGCTGCCAGGTTTCCACACAAGTGACCTCTTTGAACAGGCAAAGTCTCCCAGGTTTCCACAGAAAGCACGGAACGGTTTTACAACCAAACTGGCCTTTGTGCAAATAAATTGGACTTTGCAGAGCGAGGTGGGTGGTGGTAGCTCTGCTTTCATCTCTTGCACACTTGAACCCATTCGGGTTTTAAGAGCCTCTCCTGAGAAGAGCTCCTACACTGCAGCAATCCTAAAAACGATCTGCTGCTCACCAGGATCCTTAATCACCAGCCCACATCTCAACAGGGCACTTCATGGGGATGGGAGAAGGGGATGAGGTGGAAATACGGCCAAAGATTGGTGGATTTCAATTTATTCCGTGGGTGATCCTGTTCTGCTCATGGATCACCCACAGCCAGGGTGGGTGGCCCAAGGGGGGCAGCTGAGGGACCACTCTGAGGGCTCCATCTCCACCAGATGGGCCCCACGTCAAAAAAGGGGCAGAGATGACACAGAACAGAATTTCCATCATGGTTTCCTGCATTACAGGGTTTTATTTTTACTGTTAAAAAGCAGCTGGACAAAGAGAGAAAAAAAACCTCCAAGGCCAAATACCCACAAAAACCCCAGGCCAGGGAGCTTTGTGCCCAGCCCTGGGAGGCAGAGCAGGGCCCATGAAGCTGCCCAGGACACCCAGACACTTGCAGGAGGAGGAACAGGTTGCCCAGAGAAGATTCCTCATCCCTGGAAGTGTTTAAGTCCAGGTTGGACAGGGCTGGGACCAGCCTGGCTTTGTGGAAGGGGGTGGAAGGAGATGATCCCTCCAACCCAAACCATTTGGGTTCTGTGATTTCTCTCTAACAAGGATCCAACATCTGGCCTATAAAAACTATAATCACGAAGAGCAAATCCATTAAAAAACCAAACCAAACCAAACCAAAAAACAAACAAACAAACAAATGAAAAACAAAAACACAAAAAACCCAAACAAAAACAAACAAACCCCCAAACAAACAAACAAAACCAACAGAATTTTGGAGCCCAAAGGCTGTAAAAGAGAGGTTTGGGTCAGGAGCCTCGAGTGCCACAGTCTGTTTTTGTAGGAATGGGAGCAGCTTTTAGCAGGAGGGCAATTGTTGGGGAGTGCTCTGCACATCCTGAGTGAACAGGACACAAATATGTGTCCTGGACACATATTTGGGGGACAAACAGCTCAGCTTCATGGGCCCTGCTCTGCCTCACAAGGCTGGGCACAAAGCTCCCTGGCCTGGGGTTTTTGTGGGTGTTTGGCCTTGGAGGTTTTTTCCTCTCTTTAACCAGCTGCTTTTTAACAGTAAAAAAAACCAACCCTGTAATGCAGGAAACCATAATGGAAATTCTGTTCTGTGTCATCTGTGCCCCTTTTTTGACGTGGCACACATTTAACCAAGTGCCCCACTAAGCTAATGGCCGAGTGACATTTGCTTCAGTGCTCTGTTGGGAGAGGTGAAGCTGCTGTGTTCTCCATTAGGGTAATAACCCCCTTCCCTGCTTCCAGGGAATAGCTGGAACACGTCAGGAGCCCAATTCCACGTGCAAGTGCTGAAGTTTAAAAGCCAGGGTTGAATTCCCAAGCTGTTTAGTTGATTTTTTCCTGAAAAAGCTTAAATTTATTGACTTGAAGGTTCAAAATCCTTGGCCATGTTTCAGCAGGGAGGGGTTTTGCCAACAGACCAGTTGTCACTTGGGCAAATTTGGGGGGTTTTATTAAGAATATTTGAGCAGCCTGAAGTCTGTCCCCTGTTTCCTTGCTGCTGGTGGGATCCTCAGTTTTCTTGCTCTCATTTCAAGCTAGAAATGTTCTGTCTCCACCTGGGTATATTGTTATTATTCACAAGATATATTCACTCGACATATTAGGGTGAAACCTCCAAGTGTAAAATGCTATACACATATGCTGTAGATATATTGCAGAAGAAATGAATTACCTGTAAGCTGTTTTAAATTCATTCTAAATAGGTTTTGCAGAAGTTTTAAAGGGGGAAGACTTAAAGCCCACCATGATACTTTAATTTTAACACAAGTTGAAAACACAGCGAATGCAGCAATTCTGTGAGTAATAATATCCATTTATTTTATATTTACATGAAAGATTCTAGACTTTTTTCCACGCTTGCCAAGGGCTTAACAGAAAAGAAGGAGCTCTATTTTTCCCCCAGATTTGCAGAGTTAGGACAGAAATCATTGTTTGTAACTGGCTACTTCCAGATCCACGGGGTAGCGGATCCGGAAGGTCATGCACTTCTCTCTGTCAATAAAAATGCTGTTGGCCTTCACAGCTATTTCCTTCTCCAGCTTCATCCTTGTCTCCTCCAGGTTCTTCAGGCACTGCTCAGATTCCATCAGTTTTCTCTTCAGGGCTTCAATGAACACCGTGAGTTCTTCCACTTCGCTCACCAACCTGAAGGGAACGACAGGAGGGAATAAGGAAGAGAAAGAGGAGTTCGAAGAGAGACCTGGGATGGGAATAAAGATCAGCAGCTCTGGAATCACACAACTCCTCAGAAAGGAGCTCAGAGAAGTCCAAGGAAAGCAGAGTTCAGTCTCCCAGCCTCTCATGATTTAGGTAGTACCCAGAAGTGATTTAGGGAGTACCAAGAATTCATTCAGGCAGTACCAAGAATGTCTTTTGCTGCTAAGCACAGTGGAATTATCCGTCCTCCAGGATTGTGCTAAGAATTAGAGGGCAACAATTGTCACCCAGTTGGAGGGAATCAGAATTTTGTTAAACCTGGGTTTGGAGCTCTGCTCTCTGGTATAAAACTCAAGAGATAGAGAAGTCTTTGCTCCAAAAGTGCAGCAGGTTTTATGGAAGCAGGAGCACGGAATTTTTTTTAAAAGCAGCAACTAAGTTTGGAAGCAGCACAGAAATTCAGCTCCAATCCAGTGGGGGGGAGGAATCTGTGGAGAAGGCACGGATTTAATTCCTGGGAAAACAAGATCCCTGGGAGCTGTGCCAGCTCCAAACAGCCCGAGCCTGGCAATCAAACATTCCTTAAATCCCAGGAAAGGCTGAAAAGCTTGGGCAGGGAAGGTTTGCTGGATCAGGAGCCTCTGGATTAACCAGAACTCCTCCCTCACTGTACAGAGAGCAGGACACTGGGTGGCACTTTTGCTGCAAGGATTTGTAACCCTGCAAAAGCTGATTCCCCACTTTTCCCGAGGGCAGGAAATCGGGAAGGAGGAGAATCAATGGCAAAGCTTCTACTGAGATCAAAATGGGACCTTTAATTGGAAAGGATTGGTTGCCTTCCAGTTTTAAAGCAGATTATTCCCGAAAATCAACCACCAGCAGCGCCCTCCTTTGTCACACTGAGACTTGTCCCAGAGCGTTCACATTCCCAGCACTTGGAGCACAATTCCCTCACACAGAGTCCACCTCGTGGTGGGTTTTTGTGAGCAAGTGATCCACATGCTGCCAGATATTCTTTGGATCATTTAAATCCAAGACAAACCACCCAGTTCAGAGAATAAAGCAGAGCTGAATCGATAGATTTTCTGTTTGGTGACACATCAGGATAAAAGATTTCAAATAAAATATTTCAAATAAAATATTTCAAATAAAATATTTAAATAAAATAATATAATGTAAAATATTATAATTTATATAATAAAATAGAATATAATAATATTTAAAATAACAGATTCTAAATACTTGAATATTTTAAAATATTTTAATATTTAAATATAATAAAATTTAATAAATATATATTTATAATATAATCATATTTTATAAATATAAATAAATATATAATATATAATAAATAAATATATAGATAAGTATATAAAATATATAAAATATGTACAATAAATACATGTATATAAATATAAATATATACATTTAAATATAAATAATATATTTATAATATAATAAATTTAAATAGTTAAACGTAATAGATAAAATAAATTTTTAAATATTTAACTATTTAAAATATTTAATATAATAATATTTAAATAATATAATGTAAAATATTATGATTTATATAAGATCATAAAAATAAAATATAATCATATCTACAATAACATATTTAAAATAAAATATTCCTTGCAGTGATTTCAGTCTATTGAATTATTTGTGACTTATATCAGAACCAAACTGAGTAATAAAAGCTAAAGGCTGTGTGTTACCAATTAAAAGTGGAAAAACTGTCACTTTGGGACAGAAAAGGCACTTGGAGAAGTTGTTTAATTACCTGAACTGTGGTTCATCCTTGCAGAGCTCGATGTTGGGCCTGAAGGACCTGTCATAGAGCCTGGTCTGAGCTACTTTCAGGTGGGTTTCCTTGTCCCTGATGGCCTTCTTGAGAGCAACAATGTTGGCTTCCTCGTCTCCAATGTCCTTGAGGATCTGAGGACACCCAAGGAAAGGACTGGTTAAAAAAATGATATTTTCCCAGATGGATAAACATCTGTTGATGGGCCTGGTGAGGCTGTTGCAGTTCTGACCTCATATTTGGTCAGAATTCAGGAGAAATTAAAGTACAAAGGTGGTTTGGACCTCGTTATTTTTACTATTATATCTTGGGTCTGAAAAGCAGCAGAAAATATTTTGCAGCCTGTTCAAAACCTCTTCCATGTCTCCAGTGGGATGACAACACATCCCACCTCCAGCAAGTGCTTTTATTGTAAATCTTCACTTAATTTGATTTTAATTGTAAATTTCTTCCAAGAAAAAAAGTTGGGTTATTTTTGAATGAGATTGAGAGCTGCTGATCAGCTTGGAAAGGCAGGGATTTCTGAGGGAAATGGAAAAGACAGGAAATCCCAACCCCCTTCTCCCTCACAACCACTGACATGGATGTAAAACACAAATCCTGCCCAGCTGTCATCACCCACCAGGGCCAAGGAAGGACTATTTTTCCACACTTGCAAGGGCCTAACACAAAACAAGGAGCTGCTCCACACTGGAGAAGGGGAAGAGGCTGAAGACACATCTTATTCATAGACTAAATAAAAGTATTAAGGTGGTTTGGACCTCTTTATTCTCATTATTACTCTGAGAACCACATGGGAGAAGCAGCAGAAAATCCTCTGCAGCCTGTTCAAAACCTGTTCATGTCTCATGTGGGGGGACAACACATCCTCCCTCCAGGAAGGGCCACCAGGTCCCAAGGAATGTCTATTTTTTCCACACTTGCAATGGCCTGACAGGAAACAAGGAGCAGCTCCACGTTGGGAAAGGGGAAGAGGCTGAGGACACCCCCTGCCACCATTGCAGCGATGGCTGGCATTCCCCAAAACCCAGAATCCTGGGAATCCTCCAAAGAGAGCTCCACAGTTGGAAGTTTTAGTTCAGCCCAGATATGGATGGAAGTGTTTCATTTTCCTCACATTTAAGTCCATCCCAACAAAAGCAGAAAGAGCAGAAGTGGAGCCCCAACCCAGCTCTGAAGAGTCTTCCCAGATCCTGAGCTGACACAAAACAGTGTTTGACACCCGACTGAGACTGAGACATTTGAGAAGACAAATCTGTGTTTAAAGGTAAACCAGGAGGGGAAATGAACCCAAGTCAAAAGAGAGATTATAAATCAGAATAACAATTTAATAAAATAATACAATAAATATGATTATACAGACAAGCAATTGGTTTTAACCCACAAAACCCAAATGTATAACCCAGCACCCTGGGGCATGAACAGAGTGGTGTTCTTTGGGCCCCCTGAGTCCAAAGTAAAAGGAGAGGGGGGAAAACCTGTTGGTGAGAGTGCTGGTGCAGTCTGGGCAAGAGTGGTGGTCTCAGTCTGGTTGAGAGTGGTGGTCTCAGTCTCTGGATCCCACGATTGGTTAAAAAAGTCCCAAGACTCCAAGATTATATATCCTCAGATTCAGGCAGGAATGCCCAGTCCCTCCCTCAGGACAGGGAGTTCCACACTGGGTGTGAGGACAGGAGCATCCTCCTATCTCACAGGCCTCTTAACACCCAGTTTATAGCCTGAGGGGTCAGGGCTGCTCTGGGTAGAGGGTGTAAATGGTCTACTGAGAACAGTTTCTGGGAAATGGCATGGAAGGCTCTAGAATACACAGTTTTGGGTTACACCCATCCAGTGATGAACTGGTCCCAGCTGTTCTAGCTAGGACACCTTCTCAGGAGAAGAACTCACCTTCTCCAGGTGCTGCTCCAGCCTGAGCTTGGCATCATCCAGCTCCCTGCAGTGGTTGTCGAAGGCCTCGTTGACGGCCGCCCGCTGCATCCGCAGGTCCTCGGACACGTCGTGGATGATGTTGTTGATGAGGGAGCGGAGCTGCACAGAGGCCAGTTTTTCCTGTTCTGCACTATAAATGTTGTCATGGCTGAACTGGGCCCAGGTCTTGGGTGTGGAGGCGCTGGAAGAAGAGAAAAATGGGATAAAACGGGAATCTTGCCCTCCAGAAGACAACCTGAAGCTGGTTGTCTCCCTGCAAAAGCGCCGTCAACCTCTGCGCTGTTGCTTGAAACGTAGACTTGCCATGAAGGAAGAAGATTAATCCCTTAACAAATTAATAATCTCTCGTTCCTCTGGCTTCTGAGGGGAGCCATGAATGACACAAAATCAACCAAAGCTCTTCCATCTTTAGCTGACACTGCTGAGGATCAAAAAGCAGATGCACTTTGTGCGTCACCAGCGGTTCAGTCACAGCAAATAAACACATCAATATGTTCGAGATTTACAGTCTGTGTCTGCTTGGAAATAAAAGATACAAGATCTTGACAGGCTGAGAGAGGTGGGGTATTCAACCTGGAGGAAAGAAGGCTCCAGGTACACCTTAGAGCCCTTTCCAGTGCCTAAAGGGGCTCCAAGAGAGTTGGAGAGGGATTTGGGACAAAGGATGGAGGGACAGGACAAGGGAAAATGGCTTCTAAGTGACAGAGAGGAAATTTAGGTGAGATATTGGGAAGAAATGGTTCCCTGTGAGGGTGGGGAGGCCCTGGCACAGGTTGCCCAGAGAAGCTGTGGCTGCTCCTGGATCCCTGGAAGTGTCCCAGGTCAGGTTGGACAGCGCTTGGAGTGACCTGGGCTAGTGGAAGGGGGTGGGACTGGATGATTTTTAAGCTCCCTTCCAACCCAAACCATTCCATGATTCCATGATGCTTGGTTACACTTGGCCATGTGGAGCACCAGAAGGAACCACAGCCCTTGGGACAGGACATCCCTGAGAGGGGAGGGGGAAGCCCCAAGGTTGATGTTCCACCACTCCTGTCTGTGTGCAGGAAGCAGCACTGGCCTTTCCCAAAGGAATGACTTGCCTTCCAACGTCAAACAGCAAGTCCCAACAGGATTTAGATCAGCCTTCAGCAGCACAAAGCCAATTATTTCCAAGAAAAACCCCTCCAAGCTCAGCTTGCCTGTGCATGGCCAGCTTTGCCATCAGGGGTGGTGGCATTAACTCTGCTCTCTGTGGAGCTGTTTTAAACCTATTTTCTGTGTCCAAGGAAGCAGAATCCCCCCTTTAATTCCCATCAGTGCCAGCCTGCAGTGCCTCCAAGGATGTTGTATTTTCCCAGGGTTATTCCAGGAGGATCCTGCCAGGAATCACTCACTTCTCCTCGAACTTGACAGAGCTGGGGTGGAACTGGATGTTGGTGCTGTCGTTGTTGTAGGTCACACATTTGTCATCTATGTGATAGGTTTCCACCTTGTCCGACCAGTCCAGCTCACAAAACTCCTTCTGAATCCGATTGGAGCTGAAAAGTTAAACCCACACATTGTTAGTGGGGAACAACCCAACCTCCAGACCCAGCACAGGCACTTGGAAGCTCAGCTTTGGGCCTTTGTGTCACCAGAAACCTTCCTTTTTGTCTCTAAAATCCTCTCAATCCCACAACCAGCTCCTAGAAGGACACTAAGCCTGATTTAGGTGGGATATTGGGAAGGAATCCTTCCCTGGGAGGGTGGGGAGGCCCTGGTACAGGTTGTCCAGAGAAGCTGGGGCTGCCCCTGGATCCCTGCAAGTGTCCAAGGCCAGGCTGGAGCAACCTGGGCTAGTGGGAGGTGTCCCTGCCCATGGCAGGGGTGGGACTGGATGGTCTTGGAGGTCCTTCCCAACCCAACCCATTCCTTGATTCCACTGTCCCAGACCTCCAGTCCAACTCTGCGCCTGCTGAAGGCTCAGAGCTCCTACCCTGAGACAAAGGAGTGGTTGCACTTGGGATTTTACACCATAATCCTCAAATTTATGGTTTTTTTTCAGCAGTGGGGACAGCTGCAGTTATGGGAAGAGCAAGAGGTTTGCCCAACAGAACATCCATGACAGGACATCAGGAAGTGCCAGTGGAAGACTCATCCTCCCCTTTCACCAATCTATTGAGAATATCTCGAATTCCAGACCTGCATAAAGTGACCCCACACATTCCCTGAGCCCTCCCATCCAGCCTTCAGTGCAGTTTGTCCTTGGAAGATACAAGTCCAGTGATATCCAGATTCAAACTGCTGCTCTGGCGTCAATTAGAGTCACACATCACCCAATTAATTAACATTTCAATTCCAAAAGCCTGCGGGTCGTTATCGGCTGGGAACAGCAGATGTCACTCTCACCCAAGGAATTCATACTCTGCCGGAAAACGGGACTAAAATGGGACTAAATGGGACTAAAATGATCTTACAAGAATTACAAAAAGCCAAATAGGCTCCTCTCATCCTCTAATTGATGTAACAGAACTAATTTATATTATTTTGCATTTATAGCCATTCTTTTCAAAAGCAATATTTTGTTTTAACTGGTAGAATAGGAGCAGATTAAAAAAAAATTAAAATCTCAAGGTTTCCAGCAGTCAGGTCCGTTACATTGATGCATCTTAAGGGGTCAGGTAACACCTTTCCAAAGGGTTTGTTAGAAATTCCAAGCAAATAATCCTTTGGAAAGGCAGTGAACACCCCTGCTGGGACAGATTTAAAGTTCACACTGACACCTGGTGGCAAAAAAAACTCATTTGGAAAAGGCGAAATTCCTTTAAACCAGCCAATAACACAAATCCATCACAAGGTGCAAGAATCATCCAGGGAATACTTTTATAGCACTGGAGTTCAGTGTTGGAAAAAATCAACCCCACGTTGGAAACCAGGCCTGGAAATCCAAATCTACTTTATTCTACTTGAAAATCCTCAAGTTTCATCCCTGCCTTTTCCAAGTTTAAATGGAATTCCCACAGCCCATAAGCACTGGGGAGGTATTTATCCACTATTCCCATGTCCCAGGAATTATTTGGCTCCATAAATCAGCTGCTAAAATAGCAGGGAAAATGTCCTACCGGATCTGGTTGGTGGCTTGGATTATAGTTCTTTTCAAAAGATCCCGGATATTCCTGATAAGATCAGCTTCCTAAATAAAAATATGGATATTTCTGTGACATCCAGAGCAGGACACACCATCCTGCCAAGGAATTTGATTTCAGTGGTGGTGGATAAATCAATAAAACTGGATAAACACTGAAATTGTCTCACCTGCTTTTAACTTATTCTGATTTTTTGAGGAATCAGCAGATCCTGAGGGAACTCAGCTCTAAGTCTAAGGCAGCAGCAATACCTGGAATGCTTCTAAAGCCTGGGAATTCATTATTTTCATATTGCCTGGGTATTTGCTGGAAAACTCTATGTTCTGCCATATTATGGAAGGCACAGGATGCCCAGAGAAACTGTGGCTGCCCCATCCCTGGAAGTGTCCAAGGCCAAGGTTGGACCAACCTGGGATGGTGGAAGGTGTTTCACCTCAAACTGGAATGTTTAATCCAACACAAATGTGACCAAAATGAAACATCTCCTTCTTTTCATAATCTCTTGTCGAATAAAGGTGCTCATTTTTGACCCCATAAAGCTGCTTTAGAGATAAACCATCAACAATCACTGACCAGGTGATTTCACATAAATACAAAACCCCAGAAAATTCCAGCCTTTTCTTTGAGATTATTTAAAGGAATTTAATATTTGAGGCTCAAAAAAAAAAAAGAGCTTCTGCATATAAAAAATCCTAGTTAATTCTGCTTTGCATCAACGACAGCTAAGGGAGGATCTCCTTGCTAATAAAGTTTATTCTCAGATTCCACTGATCCTTGTCCTGGTTTTGACAAATAAATGAGTGGGTGTGTCCCTGCAGTGTCAGATTCTCCATCCCAAGAAAGCAACAGGGACCAGAAAAAAGATCAGTTGATTCCAAATGGAAAAGGACCATCATGATGGGAAAGAAAATATTATTTTTGAGGCATAATTAAAATAAAACCACAGCTGAAGGTGTCATTTTACAAAGTTACCTGCAACGGGTGAGTTGTTAAATTAAAAATTCAAAAGGGGTTTAAAAGGTTACATTTATAATAACTGAAATTATTTTAAGGTGGGGAGTCAGTCTCCACGTAAATAAAGAGACATCCAGCTCCATGGGAGTTTTAAATGGAAAAGCTTCCCTTTAGCAATGGAGGTCTCTCACTTGGAAAGAGTGACATAATGCAAAAAGAACAAATTCTCTCGTGAAATGACTCAAAATATAATTGAAAAGTGGATTCCCTGTTGAGGAGATATTCAAATCTGACATTTAAAACTGAACTTCTCCTAATTAATGGCAGTCCAAGGCTGCCAGGGGGAACAAGCTGGAGGAAATGAGGAGGAATTTTCCTAATAAACGATTTTTCTTAACTTTGAGAAGAGTTAAAAAGTCAGGTTGTTTGGCTGGAGGAGCTGTGGCACCGAGATGGAGATGAAATGCTTTGATCCAGGTCCCTGGATTGGGACATCATGGGACAACCTGGGGCTGTTTCCTGGGAGAAGGTCCACATTCAGAGGAGCATCAGAGGGATCTGCTCTGCTCTAGCCACACTCACGTGATTTTAAACACTTTTTAAATAGAGGAAGGACTTCAAACAATCCTTCTTAACACTTGGAGTGACACGACACGGTCCAGGAGGGTCACTGGGCCTCGGCATCGCAGAAGAACCTTCACTGCTGCCCGAGCTGCTCCTCGTTTCACAGACCAGAGCAGCACTCGGGGGCTGCCACTAACTTTAAGATCCTTCTCACCTTCAGCAGCTGCCTCTCCACCTCATCAATGACCAGGTCCGGGGGCTGCCTCCTCTCCCGGCACTGCAGGTTATCGGTGACCACCCCGTAGGGCACCTCGGTGGCATCGAGGGTCCGCTCCAGCCGCAGCTTCTGCGCCGCCAGCAGGTTGGTCTCGGCGTCCAGCTCCATGATCTCCTTCTGCAGCTCCACCCTCCAGAAGTGGATGTCCTGCAGGCGCTGGGCCAGGGTGGTTTTGGAGTACTCCTGTGCCCTCTGGGCGCAGGCGGCCGCATGTTTGGTGAGGTGCTTGGACTCGGCCACGTCGCGCTCCGAATCCTCGCCCACGGTGTAGGCCCGGTTGTAGACCCGGGCGTTCCTGCGGTGCCACTCGGGCAGCTGGTACTTGGCGGTGCGGAGGCCGGCCATGGCCATGCCGCAGCACGAACCGGGCCTCTCGCCGCGGACCACATCACCGGGCAGGGCGCAGATCTTGCCGGGCAGGGGGCAGGAGGGCACGGCCGGCGGCACCGGCTCCTCGGGGAGAGCCATGGCGGAGCCTCGCCGGGCGCTCCCGCCTCCCGCTCGGCGTCCGCCCGTCACCGCGGCAACGGCCGCCACCAATGAGGAGCCGGCGCTGCGATTTAACGGACACCTGCATTAACCAATCGCAGCGAGGATACGCCCTGAGGGCGCCTCTGATTGGGGGATGCCGCCGCCTGTGCCCGCCCCCCGCGCGGCTTGTTGCCATGGCGACGGGGACACAAGGGTGGGGGTGTCATGGCGGTGGGCGGGCCTCGTGGAATCATGGATTTCCCATGGAATCATAGCATCCTGGAATCATAGAATAGTCAAGGTTGGAAGAGACCTTTAAGACTGTGATAAACAAACTCTCGAGTTTCTATAAGTTTTTGAATAGGAGTTTATTATATGGTAAAAGCAAGCAGCCGGCTGGGTGACAGAAATGGGGACCAGTTTCCCAAATCTGCACGCCTACTACAGGGTACATTTAGTATTTATCTTAGCTACTTCATGCATATTAATTATATCATATACATATACATTCTACAGGTTTTTCCTAAGTATTTAATATATGGGTTTTCTTACAGCTAAAGCTAAATGATTATCTCTACAACCAGTCATAATTCATGCATTCTTGGACAAACAGGCACCTAAAAGACCATATTTTATTCTTAGGATAGTAGGGAGGTTTAGGGCCCCTTGACCTTGTAAGGGTCTGTTTTATTTCTTTATGGGGGTGTAATTAAGTTTTACAATCCGTTTGTTTTATTTTGATGTAATCACCCATTTGTTTCACGAATCACAATTATTTATTTATCACAATACCAACAAACCCAACCATCAATGTACCAGTGTCGCTATAACCCCTAAAACCCTAAACTACATCGTCCAGTGCCAAATCCAGACACCTCTTAAGCACCTCCAAGAACAGGGACTCCATCACCTCCCTGGGCATCTCCTTCCAATTCCTGAGCACCCAAACAGTGCAAAGAATTTTTCTAACATCTGAATCTTCTCTGTCTGATCTTAAGGCCATTTCTTCTAGTCCTCGCTGTAAACACAGCAGAAGACACTGGTCCCCCCTCACTGCAACCCCTGGGCCTGGGGCTCTGCTTTTCTGACTGATGCATGCCCACAATAACACATTTTCCTGCTTGTTTTGGAAATCCAGGAGTATCCCAGCGGGATTTCAGCCCAGCAGGTGGTGGAAGCCAAGGGGAGGCTCTGTATTGCCCCCACCACGTTTGCCCTGGGACCCAGAGAGCCTCTTGGGGGACCCGGCCCTGCAGCATCCACAGGGTTAAAGTCACTCAATTCAACCCATTTTTGCACCTACTCTGTTCTTACACTCAAATGTTCATTTTTAAGGCCACTCATGTGACTTCGGTTTTGACACAGAGCAGGTGCTGATGAAGTGCAGCTGCTTCTGCATCACCTGTTTAATTGGCACCTGAGGAGATTCAGCTGCTCCTGGAATTAGGGTGAATTTTGGGGGTTGCCATCACTGTGTTACAAGGAGGGGAAAAGGAAAAAGGGAAAGGGAAAGAAAAGGGAAAAAGGGAAAGGAAAAAGGAAAAAGGAAAGAGAAAAGGAAAAAGGAAAGGGAAAAGGAAAGGCTGTGAGGGCACACCTTGTGCTCGGAGCCCTCAGCACAAGGAAGGTGCTGGTGACAACAGAGGGCACTCTCGCCCTTGCACAGATCTCTGTCTTCAATGTCATTTTGATTTAGAAAATAAAAGGGATGAAACCTTCCGGTGCCCTGGAGGGCCCCTGGTGTCCCCTGTGCCCATCGGCTCCCTGGAAGGATCCCGGGGCTCCATCAGGCTCTGGGCACAGCGCAGGGACCCCCGGCTGCGGCACAACCTCTGCAGGAGACACTTTGCCCTCGGAGAGTTGGCTCTAAATCCATAGGAAGTCAAGGATCGTTTTTCCCCGGGGTCCTGCACTCTCTGGGAAGAGCAGTGGATGTCCCTGATGGAGTATCAGCGTTTGGGATGTGCCTCGTGCCCCGGCTGCAGCTCTGCCTGCCAGGCCTATGCCACTGCTGCCTTCCAGAGTGTTGGAAAAGGAGATTCAGCCCCAGCAGAGATAAAAAATCCTTCCCTTTCCCATCTGCAAATATTGCAGCTGTCTCTCCAGTTAAACAGCAGTGGTGGGGGGTGTCTGCACTGGGGAAGCCACTGGAATGACACCCTTTGTTTCTCTCCTTTTTTGTGTATCTTCCCTCCAACTGTAGCTGCCCTTTCATAGAGTCATGAAATCATGGAATGGTTTGGGTTGGAAGGGACCTTAAAGCCCATCTAGTCCCACCCCTGCCATGGACAGGGACATCTTCCACTAGCCCAGGTTGCTCCAACCAGGCCTTGGACACTTGCAGGGATGGGGCAGCCCCAGCTTCTCTGGGCAACCTGTGCCAGGGCCTCCCCACCCTCCCAGGGAAGGATTCCTTCCCAATATCCCATGTAACCCTCCTCTCTGGCAGTTCCACCTTGTCCTGTCACTCCTGTCCGAAGTCCCTCAGCTTTCCTTGTGTTACCCCAGCCCTGCCTTTCCTTCTCCTTCTCCTTCCCCTGCTCGTGGCCTTCTCTGCATGAGGATCTACGCAAATATTGCGTTTTAAAGTACAATAAGTTTCCAGGAAAAGCCCTGCTGAGCTGTTCACAGTGAAAGTCCTTGGTATGGAAAAGACTTTATTTTTAAATAAGGGCTCCAGCAATTTGTTATTAAGCGGTTTTTTTGGTTTTTTTTTTTTTTTCTCTGAAGGTTTTAAAAGACCTTTTATTAGTGACATCTTGGCACACCCACTCAGTGTCACCCAGGCAGGTTTGAAGGTGGGTCACTGAGGGCCGTGGTGGGCCGTGGCCAAGGTTTCAAGCTTAGTTTGGGCCCTAAAGGCGACTGGGAAATTATAATCTTAGAATTCCAGAATCACTGAGGTTGGAAAAGCCCTCCCAGCCCATCGAGTCCCCCCTGTGCCCCATCCCCACCTTGTCCCCCAGCCCGGAGCACTGAGAGCCACGGCCAGGCCTTCCTTGGACACCTCCAGGGATGGGGACTCCAAACCTCCCTGGGCAGCCCCTGCTGATGTTCAACAGCCTTTTCCATGAAGAAATTATTCCTGAAATCTTCTCCAGCAGGGAAACACTGCCCAAAAAAATCTGTCAAGTCTTCCTGATCCAGTGCAGGGATTACTCCAGGGAGCAGTTTCAGAGTTGTTATCCCACCTGGTCAATGTTTCCCAAGGACCAAATGGATTTTGGGGAATATTTTCCCCAGGCTGTGTGTTGTTTGGGTTGTTGGTCAGTCTAAGCCCCTCTTTGAAGCGTTCACAGATGCATCATGTCCTGACAGGCTGAATATCACTTGGTTACAAGAAATAAAAGCAAAATCTGTTGGCACCTGGCAGATTCCAGAGTTCCCTTCCTTATCCAGGGCAGATCCAGGCACCCCCCCTGTTTCAAAGCCATCCTGCCACTCCAGGAATTTAATGTGCCACTGGAACATATAAATTATTAACAGCAATTCAAGCTCAGGGCACGAGCTGACAAAACACAGTGGAAGGAAAGACCAGAAATGTTTTCAGCTCCAATCTTTTGCTGGGCAATGGATTAGGAATTTTCTTGGCTACAATCCTTTTAGCAGGAAACTTCCCTCACCTGAGAGCAGCTCCTGATTCTCTACATCCACACTGACCAGAACAAGAAATCCTGGGCTCAAAACTGCTTGAAACAGAGGGACAAATTCTCCTCGTGGTGATCCACTTGTTAGAATTTGGCTCAGTTTTACTACGAGTGGGACATCATTTTTTAAAATTTCATTTTTATGTAATATTTTTGTATTAATTAAGCATCATTATCCATTTTATCTGCTGGCTGCACACCCCAGCAGTGCGATGGAGAGAAAACACGGCACATTCATCCACCTGATAAATAGGGAGAAAATGTGGTGAATTCGTTCAGGCCAGAGAAAATACAGACAATTATTTTCCATAAGGCAGCGTCTGGTACTGACAAACTCTGCCTGAGAGCGACAGAGCACAGGAATAAAAGAGATTAAAGAGTTGGGAAGGGAAATTTTTGTTTTCACATCAACAAAGTGTTGCGTTTCGGCTTAAAAAATAAGCACACAATAAACATTTCAGCCTCAGGAGCTCTGATGGTTGGTAAAGGAGTGAGACCAAAGGCTACCTAAGAACGTGGGTGTTGTTCTTCTACCATCTCATAGCCCCGGGATTAGAAACCTCTCTGCTGTTTGGAATCTAATCACCCCTTCCTAGAATCCGATCGATTCGGACAACATTAATTATTTGTAGCATTATGAGCATTTCTTTTTAGAAAGAAGTTCTTTCACGAGCAAAACAAAGCCTAAATGGAGTCATTCCAGCAGCTTTATTTCCCAGCCTGGTGTCTGGGAGCAGAGGGTGTTTGAGGAGACCCTTGCAGGGGGTGACACCACTTTGAGTGGCAGCTGTCAAGGCTGTGTTTGTTTGCAATTCCCACGGGAATGTGGGTCCCACACTGGTGGCTGTGGGGGCAGAGCACTGAATTCTGAGGAAATCTTTGGAGTTTGTTGTATCTCCAACAAGGATCTGCTGCCTTCCAGGCTGCTCCACGAGGACATTCAGTGGCAGTGTTGGAGCAGAACTTCCCTGTGTCCTGCCAGGCAGGAGGGCTGGAAGGGGGAGCTGGGGAGTGCTTGGGGGGAGTTCTGGCTTGGGAACAAAACCCAGCCCCTCCCCAGCACTGCCTGGTCCCTTCCTGCTGCTGGCACAGATGACTCTTGTATTATTTAAAAAAAAAACTCTGGTTGTTCAACCCTTCACTGGAACAAACTGGTTTAGTTCCAGGAGGGAAATGAAATCACACCGACGTCTCCCAGCAGAAAATCTGATCTTTTACTTATAAATGTAAAAGATCTCTTTAAGATCTAAGGAAAACCTTAAGATCTAAAAGTAAGAGATCTCTTTTTAAAAACGTCTCAGCTTTTAACTTTCAAGTTCCACTCAGCTCTTTTCTTTTCATGTACTTTTATACATAATTTTATTAGATTCCCTTCTGCTCCTCCAAACATCAGCCCAAGGTCTGTTTTTGGAGGGTGCCTTCCTCCCAAACCAAACCTGACACGAGAATGTGGGTCCCACACTGGTGGCTGTGGGGGCACAGCACTGAATCCTGAGGAAATCTTTGGAGTTTGTTGTGTCTCCTGCCCCAAATTCCCTTAGGATACGGTGCCCTGTGCCCCAGACCCACTGGAATGATGAGTCACACGCATTTATTTTTGCTTTCCAACAATTGCTCCTCGTCAGGGAAGTGTGTCCTGTGATTCTCCCAAATTGAAATCCCTGTGTGGTGTGTGCTTGCACTGAGCTCTTCTGCAGAAAGCAAGGCTGGGGCTGCCTTTTTGCTGCTTTTCTTTTTTACTCTTTTCTTAATTTATTCAGCTGAAAGCAGCCACGTGGTGATAATCAGGCAGCTTGCTGCTGACCTGATGGAGTTCAGCAGCTTCTGTTTAAAACAGAGAGGGGAAAGAATTTCCAGAGCAGCCTTTTATGATTCTTTTGCTGCAGAAGAATACCAGGAGGAGCCCTCAGCATGGACAGCAGTTTTCCAGCACTAACAAATTCCACAGTTAACAGGAAAACAATCCCTTCATCACCCACGGCTGCTGCTTTCTCTGTGTGGAGCCCGGAGTTTTGCCCTGGTTTGGAACCAGAGGCCAGGAGCTTCACTGAGCTTCATTTTCCCAGCTTTTCCCAAGTTTTTATTGAAAACAAAGTCTCCCCTTCAGCTTCCTCCTGTTTCTGCAGCCAAAACCTACATGTGCAGGCAGAGGAGAAAGCAGGGGTTTTGTCTGAACAAGCTCAGGCCCGAGGAGGGTTTTGTCTGGTACAAACCAAGGCCTTGATCCTGCACTGAGATGTCCTGGGAAGATCCTTGGCTTGGCTTGGAGCCCCTTCCATGCTCCTTGTGGGTGGGATGGATGGCCAGAGCCTGTCAACACCCCGGGGGACATGGGCATGAGCTCTGCACAAATAATGCATCAATTAGCAGAGCACTTTGGTTTTTAGCTCAATAATTCCCCTCCTGGGCCTGTGTTTTCCTCAGAGCCCCCTCAGAGCTCAGCGTGGTCACCTTGACCCCTCCACGGCCTGATCCTGGCAGGCTCCAGGGATAAAACACTCAAGGAGCGGATGCTGGAGGTTTAATTGTTTTTCTCAGCGTTTCTGGCCCTGCTGTGAATCATTTGTTGGTAAATAAGAATTGTTCCTCAAACGTAAACTGAAGAGAAAGTCACTGAAACCCCAGAGACAGTTGGAAAGGACCTTAAAGCTCCTCTGCCGTGGGCAGGGACACCTTCCACGAGCCAAGGTTGCTCCAAGCCCTGTCCAACCTGGCCTTGGACACTTCCAGGGATGGGGAGCCCACAGATTGTTCTTCGAGGTCTTTTCCAACCTTAATGATCCTGTGATTCCAAGCTGGATTTCACAACCATTTGTGCTGCCGGTGGTTTCCATGGATTTGTGTCTTGAGCTGCTGCCAGAGCCTGGACATGTTACTGCTTCCCATCTTTCTAATCAAAGGCTGAGAGTTTCACTTCATTTCCAGGGAATTAGTCAGCAGGAGGGGGAGCTGATAATCTGCTCCGTGGAAATTCTCCCCTCCTGCAGCACCTTGCCATGAGTCACTTGGAAATGGCTTTGCCAAAATGTTCATTCCCAGCAGGAATATTCAGAATATTCAGCTCTGAGCAGAGAGAGCTGAGGTGGGCAACAGGAATTCGGGATCACACAAGAGCCTGACTCAGACTGTGGTGGCAACGACCCACTGGGGACAATGGCACTGAATATTTGCACAAATAATCTCAATTTTGGGTTACAGTCAGTGGTTTTGCCACATTTCAACACTCAGATTCTCTAAGCAAAACAATAACCCCTGTAGCTCTTTAGTTTTATTCTCCTTGTCTTATAAAAAAAATAGAAACTCCATCAAAATTCCAAATATAGAGGATGAATCCTTCAAATATTCACAGGAAAACCAGGCCTGGGCAGAGAGATGAACGATGGGGAATTAGAAATGAAAAGCCTGAGTGCGAATATGAAGAGGGATCTGGAAGTCATTTATTTAAAGACAAATTAAAATCCACAAACTACTTTTAGGGAGCTGAGAACGATGGATCCATCACTCCATCAGGCATTCCACTTGCTAGGAGCTATTTAGGAAAATTCCCAGGGATTCATCAGGACTTGCACAGTCACTGAGTGCAGGTGCTTTTATAAAAATGACATTTATAGCAGGTTTTTGACCGAGCAGCACTAAAAGCTTTTGTTTACCCTGTCTGTGGTGGGTGGCTGATTATATTTGGGTGACCAGGCTCCACCCCTGGGAGGTGAAAAGGGATGAACTTCAAATTGATTTGGGGTATTTTGGGTTGAACGGCAACAACTTCAAATTCCTGGAGCGTGTTTCTTTTCTAAGACCCTTCTGATCTTGAGTTGATCTTCATAATAAACTGCAAGGAAAAGGGAAAAATGATGCCCTTCTCCTTGGAAAAAACTTAGTCAAATTTGTAAGGTTGAGTAATATTCATAATCCATATTATTCTTTATTATCATCAGAGAATCTGACATTAATGGACCTTCTGCAAAGCTGTTTGTCCTTGGTAAATATTTATTCAGCAGCAGCAGGACATTTCAGCTTCTTTCTTTTCTCATTAATTATTTGTTTATGGCATCTCTCTGTGATCATTCTTGATGCCTGATCACTCCCCTGAATTGCCAACCCTGCGTCCTGGAACCGAAGAATCGACACAGTTGATTTTCTGGCACATTGGTTTGGGTGATAAAACTTGGTTCTGGAAGTCCTGAATGTGGGAGAGGGTGGATATTTTTCCCATAACTCCCAGCTAATTATGACCAAACGTTAATAGTCTGATTTTCCCTTAGCAAAGAGCAAACAAAAAGCGACGTGTTCCCAGCTCATCTCATTCCCTCAGATGCTCTAAAGCAGGAGCAGGGAGAAGTGAAATTATTCAGTGAATTCCTGGATCAAACTGGAATGACAATCACTGTCATTCCCATTTTTCCTTTGATGGAAGAGTCTGTCCTAGAGCGGGGATGGATTTGGATCTACTCCCTTCTGTGTGGCCATGGCAGGGGAGGTTTGGTTTGCAGTCCATTCAATGAAATAATGGATATTCTGTTTGGAAATGGTTGGGAGCAGCTCTTGACCCTACAAGGAATGACTCGATAAATGGAAATGAAAAGTTAATGGAAATTAATTGAAAACAAACCAACTCACAAAGTTAATATTTAAGAAAATGTTGCACACGATTTCGAAGTCTTTGCTTATTGAAATTGGTCACCAGTGTTTTTAGTTAAATATCTGTAAAATTAATTAAAGGTTTTTTTCCTCTTTGTTCTTCTATGAAAATTACATTTGCTCAGTCCTTTCTGTGCAAATTATTGCTTCCAAACTGTGCAACAGCAGAGATTTATGTGATAAAAACAGTCAGGTAAAAAGTTTTCTCTCTTCTTCAGTACTTTATCTCTTTCTTTCCATTTTTTTCCTAAGTGTATTTTCTTAGGAAGAAATTCTTCCTGAGAACGGGGGTGAAGCATTGGCACAGGTTGCCCAGAGGAGCTTCCTTCCAGCCCAAAACTTTCTAGGATTCTGGAATTCTAGGATTTTGGGATTCTAGGATTCTGGGATTAATTTAGGGCTTGTGTACATAGGAAAATTAACCTGAACTAACTGATAAAAAGTGGAATAATTCAACTGCATTCGCTTCTGTGTGGGCAGATTGCAGAGCTCTTCGTTTGGTTGGCTGTGAGTTGTTGCCAAAATGCATTAAGAGAAACCAAATTAAGTCCATTTGTGTTCCAAGCATCCAAAGATGCTTGTTCATTTTCAAAGTTCCTCGATTAATTCTGCAGCAAATGGCCCTGCTCAGGCACATCAACATTCCTAACGAGGCCTGGAGCCAAGGCTGGGCTCAACCCAAGGGATGAATCAGCTCTAAATCCCGTCTTCTGAGAGAATGGGATAAAGGACAATTGTTCTTGCCCTGCACAGACCAGCTGTGGGGGCTCAGGGCAAGTTTGGGGATCATCCCCTGAGCATTGGATGGGATACTGGGAAGGAATCCTTCCCTGGGAGGGTGGGGAGGCCCTGGCACAGGTTGCCCAGAGAAGCTGGGGCTGCCCCTGGATCCCTGGAAGTGTCCAAGGCCAGATTGGAGCAACCTGGGCTAGTGGAATTTGTTCGGGCCCATGGCAGGGAGTGGAACTGGATGGGCTTTAAGGTCCCTTCCAACTCAAACCATTCCAGAATTCCATCATGATGGTTAAGCCTGGGAGCAGGACTGGGAGTGTGACCCAGCCAGGACAGACCCAGATTTCCAGGATTTCCTGACATTCCTATGCTGAGCATCCAACAGCACCACCTGATCCAACACCAGGCTGCAAACATCTCAAAAAAAAGAAAACAAGCCCTGAAAAAGGTTTAATTCCCTTTCTTCCCCTTCCCAAGAAACAAGCAAAGGACTTTATCCAACATTAAACGAACAGCTTTTAAACAAACAAATTGAGAGATTGTTGATGTGCAATTCTCCATTTTAGGGCAGGAAAAGAGCAGAGGGAAGTCTAGTGGCCTAGTGGAAGGTGTCCCAGGGGGTGGGACAAGATTTTTGTGGTCCTTTCCACTCCAAACCATTCTGGAATTCTTGGATCCAAGCAAGGTCACAGCCTGATGTCCAGAGCACAGCTCTCACCACCCTGGATGTTCACCGTTTGATTCATCAGGATTTGTCTCTTGGGAACCCAAAAATGAGCACAGGGTTGAATTAGACTTAATCCAAGGTCTTGTGGAGTGACAATGTTCTGTCCTCACTGGGCTGTGGGAAACCCAAATCCTTACACAGTTCTCTAAAACTCTGAGCCCTCTACGCCAAAAAAAAAAAAAGTTGCTTCATATTTGCATTAAAATATCCCAGAATAGGAGGTGATCCCTCTCCCAGCACAGAAATTAAAGACCTACCCATTATTTAAATACACACAGACCCATTTTCATCACCTTCATCTCCCGTGCCCCTGGAAAAACCGCTCCTTGGAAATCAGTAATTGTTTGATTCCCTTTGATCTGTGCTAATAAAGCCCTGGCCCATCCCTCTTCAGGAGCTGTTCCTCTCAGTTAGGATCTTTCCAAGGGTACTTCCATTAGGAAGGCTCTGGGGAAATGTCACTAAATGCACTTGAAAAGGGCTCTGCAAAACTGCTCCGGCTCCCTGCAAAAAACATCTCCTCCCCCTGCAAAAAACATCTCCCCCTGCCTTTGCTCAGCGCTTTTCTCAGCCTCTTTGGGTTTTTTTTCTCTCTGTTGAAGTTATTGTTGGACTGAGGTGAAACCTAAAGGAAAGAACTGTGGCTCCTTGACAGGAAATCTTAAGGCAGCTGGAGAATGGAGGGAAAGGTTTCTGAGTCCCAGACAAGTCCCCGGGAATCACACTTGGGATTAAAAGTGTCTTGCTGGTGGTGTTTTTCTTTTCAACCTTAGCAAGGGAGGTGGGAGGTGATGGGGATCCTTCCCTCTGTGTCCAAAGCACAGAGAGCCCCCAACATCCCTGATTCTATCCCAAAGATCATCTCATTCCTTTTTACAAGGACTTGGAGCGACAGGACAGGGAGAAAATGGTTTTAAAATGAAAGGGGATAAGTGTAGGTTGGGTATTAGGAATGGTTTCTTCCCTGTGAGGGTGAGGAGGCCCTGGCACAGGTTGCCCAGAGAAGCTGTGGATGTCCTGGAAGTGTCCAAGGCCAGGTTGGACAGGGCTTGGAGCAATCTGGGATAGTGGAAAGTGTCCCTGTGGGACTGGCTGGGCTTTAAGATCCCTTCCAACCCAAACCATTCCAGGATTCTGGGATTCCCAGGAAGGGCAGAGTGGGTCAGAATTAAAAGTAGCTCCCTCTTCTGGAAATCACTGGAATTTGGGCCTTTTACATGTAAAAATCCCCATTTCCAGTTTCCTCCACGCTGAGAACTGGAGCTGCTGCCCCAGGGTGTTGTAGCCACGTTGTTGCCCAGGATTTGGGCACCTGGGGGGGGAGTTCAGGACTGGCACTGCTGAGATTCCTCAGCATCCCAGTTCTCCAGCCCCTTGGGCAGCAAGGGGCTTGTTCAGGAATTCAGGAAGTTTTTAGATTTATATTTTAGTCCTCAGGCTTTAAAGCCCACGGTGAGAGCTGAAGGTCAGCAGTGAGTTCCCACCCTGGGACATCTTTCAGCCACTTCTTGCTGTTGTGAGATGAAGGTGGCAGTGACCTCTACCCCAAAGGGGTGAATTCCCAGGTTCCTGTTCACCCCAGACAGGAATTTAAAGCATATCCATGTGCCCTCCTGTTGCATGGCTGTCAGCTGGAAAACAGGAGCAACTCCACCAGCCGGGCTCTTGTTTCCTTTTCCCCCTCCACCAGAAACCACTCCAAGGAGCAACCACACAACCTTAAAGTCATATTTACTGTGCTTCCCATCCCACAGGGGCTGGGAATTCGGGTCTGGAGATGCTGCTGGCTGCTGTTTTATCCTTAGTGATCCCATGCAAAGGGAAGTATAATCCCCAGGGAAGCCAAGGCAGGGTGTGTGAGGAATCCAAATCCTCTTCCTCTGAACTGGTTTTGATCTTTCTGTGGGCTGCAAATGAGGAACAGTAATTAAAGCTTAACTGGGAGAGATCAGAAAGCTTTTAATATTAATAAAACTTGTAACAGGCCTCGAGGATAATCATATTTAAAGACCGTGTCAGTCAGCACTCAAAGTGAGCATGTGCTGGCTCTGTGGGATGCGCTGGGAGCACTGGGATGCACATGGGAGCATCATCTCACCTCTTCCTGGGATTTCCCTGCTGTAATTCCTTGGATTGTTCCAGATTTCCTCTGATTTGTCCAGTTTTACCTACAGGAATCACATTTACATATTCCCAGCCCAGGCCCTCACTTCGAGTTTGCATTTTAGTTTTCACCACTGGGTTGGTTCTCAACAACAAGAATTCCCAACACTGAAAAGAATAAAGACTCTTCAGTCTCTCCTGATCCTTTAAAGGCAAAGAGCAGCAGCTCAGAGAGGGGACAGAGACCTTCACAAAGGGCTCTGTGCCAGATGTCCGTGTTTTTCATGCTCTTTATCCCACTGTTAGAAGGACTGGGATGCTCAGGAATGGCTGCTGTGTGTGGGCACCAGGAGAGGGTCTCCTGAAGGAAGGACATCCCAGAACTTGCCCAGGATGAACCATCTCCCTGCAAGTGTTTGGGGCACTGCAAAGCTGGGAGTTGGCATTTATTGCTAATTTAAAGGAGTCCTGCACAGAATTAACACACTTTTCTCAGCTCTGGAGTTGACCTGAGGGAGAGAAAAGAGAGGGAGATGTTTCACCTCTTCCCTTTCACCCCCGGGATGCCAACAGGAGTTTAAACTCCTTTATTAAAGGGCTGAGCAAGGGAAGGACATAGAGCAGCCACCACCTCTGGCTCTGCTCCATGGAGAGAGCAGGATGTGAAAGCAGGGGATGTTTCAGCTCTGTCCTTTATTCCAGCCCTCAAAGGAAATGAAGTTTGAAAATCCTAATGCTGAAACACCTATTAAAAAGAGAACTAAACTCTGGCACAAGAGTGTCTGGCAGGTAGAGCTTTTTGGATTAACCCAGCTGCTTTTTTTTTTTTATTTATTTTATACTGCAAATGAACTCTCCCTGCCTTGCTTGAAAGGTCACCTTTTTTATTTTAAACTACTGTGCTGGGAAAATGCTTTTAAGTTTCATCTGCTTTGTGTGTGTGCATTTTATAAGCCCTGGGTTTATTTCTTATTGGAAAATGGTCTTGGATCATCTCTGAGCTGGAATTTTATTTATCAGGTGTGTGTGGGAAGGAGGGTTTTTAACTCTTTAGGGCTCTTTTTTTATTGGATGCTCAGCACTGTGTGTTTGGATTTTGAACTACGAACCAAATCCTACTTGGGGCACCTTTTCTTCCCCTACATCCATTCTCTGCTGGAATCTCATCCCCAAGCTTCCCTGCCATGATGTATGGAACGGGTTAATTTAAAAAAAGTCAATTAAAAATAATAAAAAAAAAATCATTAAAAAAAATCAGTTAAAATTAAAAAAAATCTGTTAAAAATAAAAAAATCGGTTAAAAATAAAAAAATCGGTTAAAAATAAAAAATCAGTTAAAAATAATTTAAAAATCAGTTAAAAGTAATAAAAAAATCAGTTAAAAATAAAAAAATCAGTTAAAAATAATTAAAAAATCAGTTAAAAGTAATAAAAAAATCAGTTAAAAATAATTTAAAAATCAGTTAAAAATAAAAAAATCGATTAAAAATAAAAAAATCAGTTAAAAATAAAAAATCAGTTGAAAATAATAAAAAAATCAGTTAAAAATAATTTAAAAATCAGTTAAAAATAATTTAAAAATCAGTTAAAAATAAAAAAGAATCAGTTAAAAATAAAAAAAAATTCAGTTAAAAAAATCAGTAAAAAAATAATAAAAAAAACAGTTAAAAATAATTTTTAAAAAATCAGTTAAAAATCAATTCTGCTCGATCACTGTGAGCTGGTTTTCCCTCCTCCTGGCACTGTCACCACCATCAGCCCCACAAGGAAAGGCTGTTTACCCTCCAACACCCTCCCTGGCTGGTGGAGAGGCCTGGAGATATCCCAGACATTTTCCCACCTCCTGCTTCTGCCTATAATCAACCCACAGCCCGGGGATGTTCAGGGGAAAAGCAGAGCTTTTAAAAATGTTATGGCAAATCCCAAAATATCATTATATCCTTCTCCTCCCTCATAACTCTCTCAGGAAAAAGCTGCTTGCTGACAAATAACACCAAGAGGGGATGGAGCAACTCAGTTTGCAACTTAAATCCCTGTTAGGGATTAACTCCCTGGCCAAAACCTGTGTCCTGAGGATTATTAAAGGAAAAATAGATTTTCCAAGGGTGCCCAAGTCAGCTCAGATTATCCAGACTTTGTCCATACTCAGCCAACCCCTAAAGGACTAATTCCCATGAGTTGGAAGTGGCAGCAGGACAAAAACCCACCTGGAATATCTCAGTCCCTCCTCTCCCAGTTGCTCCAAACCCATTCTTGGATGCCCTAAATCCATTTGCTTTCAGAGCCCTTGGCTGGACCAAGAACTGCTCCCTCCTCCACGGGATGTTCCTCAGCAGAATTCCCTGAAAAAAAAAAAGCCCTAACAAGTGTTTTCCCTGAAAAAAAAAGCCCTAACAAGTGTTTTCCCTGAACATATGACCCAAATCATGTTTTTATTGATTCCAGAGCAGCACCAAAGGACTCTCCCGTGACATTCCCTATCCAAGTGTGTCACATAACTCTGGGATATTCATCAACTTCCACCTTCAAACTAGTTACATTTTTGCTTCATTAATCACATTAAGAGGCTGTTCCTGAGCCTCAAAGCTCTGATGGGTAGAGCTACACTTCTGATTTCCATCTTAATTTATTTATAGACACTTGATTCCCGTTGCCACGGAAGTTATCCTGGAGATATAAAAATAAAAGCTGATATTTAGCAATCTGTCTACGCTGAGGACAGGGAAGGAGTCAAAAATCCCTGGTTTTATTGTTAACTGAGCATCTGATGGTAATTTTACTAACAGCAATTTGCAATTCCAGAGGAGGTGAGCAGCCAAGGTAGATGTTAATTCACTGTCTCAGGCAGTAAAGTCAGGTACAATTTGTAACCCAGTGGAAAGAAAAGGTTGCAGTTAAACCCTTTTATCCTTCAGAGCATGAGGAGATATCAGAAATATCTGATATTTGACATCACCTGATTTCATCCCAAGGTGGCTGCACCTCTCTCACCTGAGTGTTTCTCCTTCCAGAGGCCAGATGTTGCCAGAGGTGGGGTTTCTTATTTAATGTGCTTATCAGAGATCTGGGTTGTTCAGCAGTAAAATCCATGTTCCTTGCAGAATTAAAGCCAAATTCCAGATCCCTGAGGTTGGAAAAGACCATCCAGACCACCAATTCCACCCTGTGCCTGATGCCCACCTTGTGCCCCACCCAGAGCACTGAGGGCCACGTCCAGTCCTTCCTTGGACACCTCCAGGGATGGGGACTCAACCCCTTCCAGTGCCTGACTTTCTCCCCACATACCTATAATATGACCTGTGTTTCTGTCTTGCTTGATAACCAGAGACCTCCAAAGCTTTATATTGATTTATTGCCTCCAGAAATGCAGCTGCAACAAGCTGCAAGATCCAGGGAATGTGCTCAGTCAAGATTCCAGCCCCTTCTCGAGGAGCAAAGGGAGAAGGCCGGGAATTAATAACTTCCCTGACCCCCACCAGTCCTGGCCAGACCCAAGAGCCCATGGAGGAGTTAATCCCAATTTCATTGGAGCATCTGGAAGGCAGCACATTCCCTGCCTGAGCCTGGACCTCCCCAAAAAAAAAGGTGAAGAGAAGGAAAAACAAATAAATCTTGGGGCTGGGGAGGGAAGGAATGAAAAGAGGAGGAGAGGGGAGGATTTGCAGCCTGACAAACCCAGCTCAGGCTCATCTGCCATCACTGGGATTCCTTCACCCTGCAGAAGAGTTTGGGGGCTGGATTTGTCCCCCCAGGCTGAGCTGGGCTTTGGGAGCACTCACTGCTGGGGTTTGGTGTCACTCAGAGCTCAGGGGAAAGGAAAGCTCCTCAGAGGGACCTCAGCCTGGGTTGTCCTCTCCTCCACAGCCACATCCCTGCCCTTTTCCTGCCATCCCAGCCAAAGGCTCTGTGAGATTCCCACTACCCTGGGACCTCAGAGTGCTCCAGCAGCCCCCTAGCTGCTGCTGAGCTGGGAATTCTGCTTCCATCCACTCCCCTCAGTCACTTCATTGCTTTACCAGGCTCCAACTGATCAGCTCGAATTTTCCCCTGTAACTCTGAATTTCAAAAAAGAAGAAAAGAAAAAAAAAAAGAGGAAAAAAACTGGCTCAAATATTCCAGCTGCTTGAAAAGGAGGAGACAGCTAAAAAAATACATCATATTTTTCATTTTAAAGCCAGGCAATGGTTTCCTTTGCTGTGCAGCCTTCAAACCCCAGCGTGAGGCTCAGACGGGGTCGAGGACTTGCTATTCCCCCCCTGTGGAATTTGCCTGTGCTGGGACAGAGCAGGAGCTGCTGGCAGACAGATCCTCTCCAGGCTGGAGCACTCCAGGAGACTCCACTCCCACAGCTCATTAAAGCTCTTGGAAGGGGGGGACACTCGGCCTTTTTGGGGTGGTTTCCAACGGGATGCTTGGAAATCGTGGAATTGCTGCTGTGGCCTCTGCAGAAAGCCAAGGGCTGAACACACACACGAGGGAGCTGGGAATTCAACACCACGGATTTTGTTACAAACCCAGTCTGGCTGTGGAGCTGGGCAGGAGCTGGAACAGCAGGGAGGGATTTTCAGGAGCAGAGCCTGGCTGCTTTAAGGAAAAGTCACTCCAAGCATTGGGAATCAGCTACCAGAATCCTGGAATGGTTTGGGTTGGAAGGGACCTTAAATCTCATCCAGTGCCACCCCCTGCCATGGGCAGGGACACCTTCCACTAGCCCAGGTTGCTCCAAGCCCTGTCCAACCTGGCCTTGGACACTTCCAGGAATGGGGCAGCCACAGTTTCTCTGGGCAACCTGTGCCAGGGCCTCACCACCCTCACAGCCAAGAATTCCCTCCCAGTATCCCACCTATCCCTGCCCTCTGGCAGTGAGAAGCCATTCCCCCTTGTCCTGTCCCTCCATCCCTTGTCCCCAGTCCCTCTCCAGCTCTCCTGGAGCCCCTTCAGGCCTTGCAAGGGGCTGTCAGGTCTCCCTGGAGCTTTTCTTCTCCAGGTGAACTCCCCCAGCTCTCCCAGCCTGGCTCCAGAGCAGAGGGGCTCCAGCCCTGGAGCAGCTCCGGGGCCTCCTCTGGACTCGCTCCAGCAGCTCCACGTCCTTTCTGATCGAAATATCCTGAAAATTCATCCTATGTGGAAATGGAACTGTATGGAAATACAGAAATATCCTGAAAATGAGTCCCCTAGAAATACAGAAACATCCTGGAAGCAGATCCTATAGAAATACAGAAATATCCTGACAACTGGGCCTATAGAAGTAAGAAATATCCTGAAAATGGGACCCATGGAAATATAGAAACATCCTGGAAACTGGTTCAATAGAAATATAGAAATATCTTAAAAACAGGTACTGTAGAAATACAGAAATATCCTGAAAGCAGGTCCTATGGAAATATAGAATATCATGAAAAGGGTCCTATAGAAATACAGAAATATCCTGAAAACAGGTCCTATGGAAATATAGAATATCCTGAAAGCAGGTCCTATGGAAATACAGAAATATCCTGAAAACAGATCCTATGGAAATATAGAAATATCCCGGAAACAGGTCTGATGGAAATATAGAAATATCCTGAAAATAGAAATATAAAAATATCCTGAAGACAGATCCTATGGAAATATAGACATATCCTGAAAACTGAGCCTATGGAAGTAAGAAGTATCCTGAAAATGGAAAATGGAAATATATGGAAATATAACCTGAAAGCAGGTCCTATTTAAATATAGAAATATCCTGCAAACAAATCCTATAGAAATATAGAAATATCCTGAAAACTAGGCTGATAGAAGTAAGAAGTATCCTGAAAATGGGTCCTATTTAAATATAGAAATATCCTGAAAATGGATCCTATAGAAATATAAAAATATCCTGCAAACAGATCCAATGGAAATACAGAAACATCCTGAAAATGGGTCCTAAAGCTCAGTTCTTTCATTGGATGGGGGATTTCTTTTGGAATTTCAGACGGAAGGAGCTCAAGGGGAGTGGGATGGAAGTTGAAGGCAGGTGCCCAAATTCCAGCAAATGTCTCTGCAGCTTAAAAACCTTTCCCAAAATCAGCCTAAAATCGTGGAGGGTTTGACTGAACCACCACAGCCAAAAGGGGCAAAAAGTCCTTCTGGTTTCCTCAGGATCCAGGAGTCACAGAACAGTAAATTATCATTTCCTTCAAGGGCTTGGCTTTCTCCTGAAGCAAGTTCTGAAGGAACAGGCTTTAAAGGTTAAACTCGGTGCCAGTGGAATATCAGTGGAATATGCACATCCCATCCCCGGGTGCCTTTTGTGTTTGAGAATCGACACTTCCCATCTGTGAAAAGGAGGAATTTAGACGTGCTGATACTCTGACATTTAAATGTGAGCAGGGGAAGATAAACACGGGCTGATAGAGAGTAAATGGGGGGGATATTGGGGAAAGTTAAACTGCAAATATTCCCACTCCTGCTTGGGATTGTGCAGGGCCAGGGTTAACTGTTTGCACGTCCAGGGCTGGGGGCAGTTTTGGGGATGTTGAGGGGTTGGAGTGTGTCCAGGGAAGGGAAAGGAGCTGGGGAAGGAGCAGCAGGAGCTGGGGGAGAAAAGGAGGCTCAGGGGGGACCTTCTGGCTCTCTGCAACTCCCTGACAGGAGGGGGGAGCCGGGGGGGAGGTCGGGCTCTGCTCCCAGGGAACAAGGGACAGGAGGAGAGGGAACAGCCCCAAGCTGTGCCAGGGGAGGGTCAGGTTGGACATCAGGAGGAATTCCATCATGGAAAGGGTGGTCAGGCCTTGGCAGGGGCTGCCCAGGGAGGTTTGGAGTCCCCACCCCTGGAGGTGCCCAAGGAAGGCCTGGCCGTGGCACTCAGTGCTCTGGGCTGGGGGACAAGGGGGGCATCGGGCACAGGGGGGATCCATGGGCTGGGAGGGCTTTTCCAACCTCAATGCTCCCAGGGAACAAGGGACAGGAGGAGAGGGAACGGCCTCAAGCTGTGCCAGGGGAGGCTCAGGTTGGATATTGGGAAAATTCCTTCCCAGAAAGGATTGTCAAACCCTGGCCCAGCTGCCCAGGGCAGTGCTGGATTCCCCATCCCTGGGAGTATTCAAAAAACCACAAGGAATTGTTTAAATTGAGCTGCTGAGAACAGTGCCAGGGTTAACCATTGATACCTTGAGTGCTGGGGGCAATTTTGGGGATATTGAGGGGCTGGAGGTGTCCAGGGAAGGGAGCTGGGGAAGGGGCTGGAGCAGCAGGAGCAGCTGAGGGAGCTGGGGGGGCTCAGCCTGGAGAAAAGGAGGCTCAGGGGGGACCTTCTGGTTCTGCAACCCCCTGACAGGAGCTGGAGGGGAGTCAGGAGAAGAGGAAACAGCCACAAGTTGCACCAGGAGAGATTCAGGTTGGATATTGGGAAAATTCCTTCCCAGAAAGGATTGTCAAACCCTGTCCCAGCTGCCCAGGGCAGTGCTGGTGTCCCCATCCCTGGGAGAGTTCAAAAACATGTGGATTTGGCACTTGAGGACACGGGTCAGTGATGAAAACGGTGGTGTTTGGTCAGAGGTTGGACTTGGTGATCCCAGAGCTCTTTTCCAACCTGAACAATTCCATGATTCTGTGGTTCTCTCACTGTCCTGTCTCTGGGGTGTGTTACAGATCGGCACAACCCCCCTGAACAGGATCTTTCCAGAACAATGTTGTCCAGAAGCTCGCTCAGAACCTTTCCTGGCCGGTGATGAACCCCCATCCCTACTTTGTGCCTGGCAAATCCAGGCTCAGGAGGAGTTTGGGGTGCAGGGCTCCACCATGGGCTCAACTGCAAATATTTCACAGTAATTCTGGGTGTGCAAAGAGCAAAAAGAGCAACTTTTGGCACCAAATGTCCCATCCTGTGGCCCTGCAACCCGAGCAGGTCCTTATCCGGACCCCAGGTCCTCCTTCCTCCATCACATCACTCAGGTGCGAGAGGAGCTGAATATTTGGGAGAATATTTGGGATGGGCTGTGAGCATGTAAAGTGTCTATAGGGAGATTTCTCCTTAAAAACCAGGGAATTCCTTCCCCTGTTACAACAGTTTCTATAGTAAATAATATTATTACAAGCACAGAAAAATGTAAAATGTGCTAAACAAGGCGAACCAGTAAAAACAAAAGCAAAGCAGTGAGGGAATAAAATACAGTTATAACAGATCTATCATCCCTTTGGAGCAATCCCAGGCTGGTCTGATGTTGGTGTTGACATTTTGGACCTTGAATTAACCCAGGAAATGCTGAATTTGGGAATATTTTTTGAAATTCTGGCCCCTCCAGTAACCTGATCCCCCCCTTCACTCGAGATTGAGAATCTCGTCTGAGTTTCTCTCTCAGCCCCGAGGGTGTGTGGGCAGGTTAAATAATGCAACAGCAGCTGTAATTACACTGTGCAGTTTCTCTGGAAACATTGGGAAAATATTAGCACATTGTTCTTCTTTTGTTCTTTTTTTTTTCCCCTGGCTCTTTAATTTTTATTTTTTTTAAGGGGTCTAGAACAATTCTAATGGTTTAATGAGATATATGACAACATAAGACATGAAAGAGATTTTTAGTGACTTTCATTACCCAAACTCAATTAGAGGAGAGTAATTAGTGAGTCCCCTGCTGTGAGAAGTGCAGGAGGAAACCTTGGCAGGATGGGCCTGATGTAAGGAGAGAGATTCAGTGCCAGACAAGCCCAGGGATATTCACTGTGCCCCCAAAACCTCGAGATTGCAGCATTAGCAACTTCCCTCTGCTCTTTTCCTGCCCTGAAATGGAGAATTGCACATCTATCACCTCTCAATTTGTTCATTTAAAACCTGTTCGTTTAATGTTGGATAAAGTCCTTTGTTTGCTTGTTTCTAGGGAAGGGGAAGAAAGGGAATGAAGCCTTTTTCAGGGCTTGTTTGCTTTTTTTTTGAGATGTTCTTGGGGTTTGCAGCATGGTGTTGGATCAGGTGGTGCTGTTGGATGCTCAGCACAGGAATGTCAGGAAATCCTGGAAATCTGGGTCTGTCCTGGATGGGTCACACCCAAACCATTCCATGAGCCTCTGCCCCTAATCCTTTATCCCTGAAAGGGCCCAAACCCAGTCAGTCCATTGCCTGAAAGCCTTTCCAAGACCACTCTGGATAACAGGGAAGGGAAAATCCTTTCTCTGGGCTTCAGCTGCAATGAAATTCCTGCTTGGAAAATCCTCCCTGGCTGTGCCTTTGCCCACTGCTCCGTGATTCATCCCAGGACTTGGAGCCAAGGGATTCTTTAAAATACAACATACTGGGGCTGACTCTTTGCAAAGCCAGCCTGAAATGTTTGGAGATTTTCCAGAAGAGATGAATCCCTTTGAAATGAATGCTGTGCATGTATAGAGGGCACGAAAATACTCATAAATATATATATATATATACACAAAAAAACTACGCAGTGCATTGCCCTGAGCTCAGCTCTGCACTGGTCAGAGACTTGCTAAATAGCACTGAATGAAAAATGTGATTTTCTGGCTTCCAGAGGGTGTTTGTTTGCACCTTGGGGTTTGGCTTTTGGGTGGCAAGAGCAGCTCCAGATCTTTGAAAACAGTTGGGATTTTTAATCTCTACAGGCTGATCAAGCATTTGGCAAAAATCTGCCCTTAAACATTTATTACAAAGGAAGGGAAAGTCAGATTTTCCTCGCCAGTGTGGGTGGGATTTATCTGGGTGGGTTTAAGGGGCAGGTGGGTTCTGAGTGTGGGTTTCTCCCCTGTCCTGCTCTCTCATTGTCCCTTTAAAAGCTATTTCCTAAATTTCCTTTTTTAATCTTTTCTATTCTATAAAATCTTCAGGGAAAGACTTGTTTTGCCTCCTTCAATACCCAGCACTCCCTGTGATCACAGTGGATCAAACCCAAACGTGTGAGAGGTGGAACAGCACTGAAGGTCCTGCTTTTTCATGGGATACCCAGGAACCAGCAGGAAATAATTCTATTTTAACCCAGGATTTGAGGAGGTCTGGATTTGCCCTTTCTTTGCTTTATACCCACAACAAACACCAGCAAAATATTTCGGAGCCCTCATTTGCACCAAATCAGACACTTCCTCTTCCCTCCCTGTCAAAATTGCAGGGAAGAAGGAAATCTCAGTGCCCTGGGAAGTTCAGCTGTGGCTGCTTCGAGCTCTTCCAGCCCTTGTGTTAGACAGTCACACTTAATTAATGTGTGGACTCATTATCTCCTCCCAGCCTGGCTGCAAAAAACACTTCCCAGCCTCGGTGGTTCTGCTTCGGTTGCAGCGGCTTCCAAGCTCAAATTCCTTCTCTAAATATTCCATAGCCTGATGTCATTTATTTACAGTTCATTCATGTGCCAAACTGAGGGAATTTGATGGTGTGGCCTGGAAAAAAGAAGCAGAGAAAATAATCCTCCTGGTGTTGCTTATGCAGCCCAACACTGAAACACGGATAATAATTTTATAGAGATGTGGCATTTGGATGTTAAATTAATAATTGCCTTTATAAAGGCAGTGAATTAAGTGAGCTGATTGACTGGATCAGCCTGACAAGTGATGGATGATGATCCCTGGATTTGGCAGGACATCCCTGATTTCTCTTTTCACAGCTCGAAGTGTCCCTGTAAATTGGTTTTAACACGATTTTGCACCTCCAGATCTGGCAACAGAGAATAAATCAGCTGTGGATTCATCAGCAACTGGGTTGTGTGAGCATTCTGGCACTGCTTTTGTGCCCCTCTGGTTGGGATACAGCTCCATTCCTGTGGAATGCAGAAGGAAATTGAGACGTGAGGGAGAAGGGGAAGCATTTAAGTGACTCGAATACAAATATGAGGAAAAAACATGATGTAAGCAGCAAGAAATAGGCATTAAAAGCTGCCAGGAAGATGTATCAGCAATGATACATTAGGATATTGCTGATTTACGCAGAGCAAAGTTTGGAAATAGTTTGAATTCCAAGTTTTCCTTGTCCTGTGTCTCCAGGCTCCGGCTCACTTATGGAAAGGGAATGTGAACCTGCAAATCCCCCACTCCAGCCCCAAACTTCTGCCTGGGAATGCTGCCTGGGACATCAAATCACCTTTCCTAGCTTCCTGCTCTGGAAAAAACACCCCCCCCCAGTGCAGGTGGGAGTCGTGTCCCAGGGGGGAGCAGCTGTTCCCTGGGAATTACCTGTTGGAGATCCCCTGGCAGGGCTCATCCCCCCAGCTGGAGGTGCCCAGTTCAAACCTGTCCACGAGGCTCCTTCCAGAGCATTTCCAAGGAGAAAATAGATCCATGGAATATTTAGTTTGCCTCCTAGAAGGTGTCCAAGACTGAGGGTTTGGGTCTCCTTCGGGAGATGTTGATCTGTGGGAGCTTCCAGGAGAGATGCTGGAATTCCAGACAGCAGAATTTAAGGAAGAAACTGGCAGGTGACATGAAGGCAGAATTTGGGAATTCCACAGGCACTGACAGAGTCAGGCACTGGGTGGGAATTTAAAAGCACCTGCCTCTCCTCTGCCATCCCTGACTCTCAGCCTTGCCTGGAGGAGATTGGAGGATTATTCACGTTTTTGTAAAACCACAGAAGACACGAAAAAGAAAGAAGGATCCTGAGCTCTGCAGAGAGAATTGTTGCTCAGACTCTTTTTTGCTGCCTGTCCCAGCTCCTTCCAGCCCCTCTGAGTTCTCAGGGCAGTTTTAGGAAGGATTACAGAGATCCCTCCTCGTTACAGCAGCGCTGGGAGAATTCCAGTCACCGATCCCTCCTGCTCCAAAGCTGATTAGTGTCGAAATAATCCAGCTCTGATGGCAAGAAATGCTTTATTAATCCCACAACTGGGAGGATTTTCTCCCATCATTTGCTTTTCATGGATCCCAGGTCTTTGTTCCTCCTCCTGCCTTTGGAGCTCTGGGGAAGGGTTTGATGCTGAACCACCTTGGGGGGGTTGTTCTTTGCAGCGAAACCGAGCCTAAAATGCAAATGCTGCTGTTGTGCTCCGGGTTTAGGGTCTTGTCAAAGCATAAACACGATCTGACAGGGTTTATTCTCTGGAAGTAGGAGTGATTCCAGCCTTTCCCTGCCCACACCCCCAGCAACAAGCTCCGGTAAATGAGGGAGAACCCGAAAGGATTAAATCTGCACCCCTGAAAAATCTTTTGTCCTACACAAATTCTCTCATCCTACACGAGTTGCCTCAAAGATTTCCTTGAGATGCAGCAAAACGAGGGTTTTCCCCGTTGTTGTTTGACGTGCTTAGTGAAAATATTTAGTTTAGGAGCCTCAAAACTTTGTCAACATCCTTGACTGTGCTTTGGAGAAATAAAACCACAATGTCCCTTTTATATGTAAAGTGGAAGCAATTAGGGACAGCAGAGGAACTGCCTCCACAAACAGCACAGAGATAACAAATATTTGGGGTATTTGCTTCCCTAAAAACTTTTTGCTGCGTTTCAGCTGGTTTTATGAAAACAAACAACTGGTTTGAGTGTGTTACTTGCTGATTTTGGGGGCTCAGCGTGGCTCCAAAATCAGGCTCCTTTGATGTGCCTCAAAGCCGGGCGACAACAATCACCAGGGTTTGTTTTTTGGGCGGATTTTTTTTTTTAAATGCGGGTTTTTGATATTAAATACGTCTCAAACCTCCCACTGACACCACAAAGAGCTCCGTGCACGTTTCTCCAGATAAGAGAAAAACTCCCCTCTGCGGCAGGGCCAGTTCTGGTTCTGAAACGAGAAAAAAAGATGTTAAAACATCTTTGAAACTTAAAAATAAAAGAGGGGATGGGGATTGGGGAACAAAACAACTTCGTGTTCAGTGGGACTGGAAGGTTGGCATCTTCAGCTGCTGATGGAACAGAGCAGGGAAGGACTCTGTGCCAACTGAACTTCATCATAATCCCATCCGGGAGCTTAGAATGGCAGCAGTCACAGGGATGAGCTGGTGCCAAGAGCAATTGTCTCCTGGAGTGGAATTCCAGAGGCAGGAAAGGCTGAGTTCCTTAAACCACCACTGCAGCCTGATGGCTCTGGAGTTAATTTGGTAGGCAAATCTCGACCCCTGGCCACGGCTGTGACCTCGCTGGGCTGCTCTGGCTTGGCCTCGAATGTGGTTTGTCACAGCAGGAGGGCAGTGCAGGGTTGTCCTGCCCTGGATATATCACCAAAAAACTCCTCATTACCTCTTGAAAAAAGAGCCAAACAGCCCAAACTTCCATCACTTACAGTCTCACCAATCAACATGTGCTGGTACTAATCAATCTTTGGCAGAGCTGCCAGTTTATCTCAGTTTGTGTTATTCCACACAGAACCAGTTGAGAAAAGTGGTGACAAAAATGGCCAATCTGAAATCACTGCTTCTTGCTGCCACTGGAATGTGAAATGGGAAAGAGGTGGTACAAACCCTTAGTTCTGTTTGCAGGAGAAAGAGGGAACTCATCTCACAGCAGGACTCTTTTATAAACTGTTCATAAATTGAGAGATACCTTTTAATAAATAGTATAAATTAAAAACCAACATATTCCTGCTTAGTCCTGGGGATCACAAACCATCCCGTAAAGAGGCAGAAAAGGTAGAAAGCTGGGACTTTATAAATGTGTACAGAGAGCTCTCCCTGATTAACTATTTATTAAAAGATCTCTTCATCTCTGATTAGCATATTATAAACTATTTATAAGCACCTTTGCAAACACTGGTGCAACCCATTAGAATGTGCAATTATTTATCATTTGTTATAAGAGTTGTCATTATTCTGCTTTTGCCCAATCCTCTGGCATTGCACAGGTCCTGTTAATGATCCCAATTATCACTGGGAAAGCAACAGACCTCAGAAGTCCTGCCAAGTTTACGTGGGGAGCATTTTTCTATTGAAGGGTGGTGTTTTTATCAAGATATTTATTTATCTATTTTAAAAAAAAAGAAATAGAAGGCTGGTTTATTGGGATGTTCTTCAGCCCAGTAAAATTCTCTGTAACAGAGAGAATTTATTATGGAGAATTATGGAACCTGATGTGGAAAAGGATTAAAGCCCTAAATTAAGACTCAGGTGAAGACAATATTAATCCTGGATATCTTACCTTTCCCCCCCCCAGTATCTTGAGAGATACTCTTTCAAATTTTCTTTACCTGGAGATGTAAAGAGGAAGAGGGAGGACCAAAGGCAGCAGCATTATTATTTCTGCTTTCATGGGATGCCTTTTCTCTTCACACTTCTTTTTTTTTTTCTTCTTCATTTAATTATATGTATTTTAAGGATGGGATTGATCCAGGTGGGATGAGGGAGGGGTGATGTGGATGATGAAGAGAGATGATGTGAAGACAATCCAGGAGAAACCTTCCTGAGCTATTTAGAGGATCAAATCCAGATCAACTGGTCACCTGGAGCTTTGGGGGTCTCAGAGCAGGGGATCAGGACAAGTCTTTGGGAGTGGGAACCGAGCAGTTCTCAGGAGTGCTGAGCTCTGTCCTGGTCTCTGTTAGTGCCCAGGTCACTGTAGTCATTGGCCAAAGGTCCACCCTTGGCTTTGGAGCCACAGTGCCAGCAAGTGACAATCAACAGGGCAAGAGGAAACGGCCCCAAGTTGCACCAGAGGAGGTTTGAGTTGGATATTGGGGGAAATTTCTTCGTGCAAAAGGTGGTTAAGAGTTGAACTGGCACAGCTGCCCAGGGCAGGGGTGGAGTCCCCACCCCTGGAGGGATTTAAAAGCCCTGTGGATGTGGCATTTAGGGATTATTGGTGGCTCTGGGAATGGTCTGACTCAATCTTGGGGGGCTTTTCCAACCTTCCCGTGACTCCCCCTCTCCAGTGGGTGAGTGACTGCCCAGGCACAGGGAGATCCCTCTGCAAACAGGGCAGTTCCTCGTGGTCCCAGTGCAATGAGAACTCCCCTCAGGCCTCATTTGATCTCGAGTGGGAGGGTTTAGGCTGGGTTTAACAGGGTTTAGGCCGGGTTTAACCCAGCCAGTCCTTCAGTGCTCTCCCAGTGCTCACTGTCCCCACCACAACCTGCACGTCCAAAGATCCCTCTGTTGCTTGGAGCATTTGTAAAGCTCTACCACAAGGGCTCCAAAGGTGTCCAGCTGATGGAGAGGGCTTTGGACAGAGCCTAAATTCCATGCCCAGGTCGCTGTAGCTCCGAGTGTCCCAGGGTGGGATCTACCCCTGAGGAGAGCAGAGTTCCCAGGCTGCTCCTGCCTCCCTCATTTCTGCTTTCACAGGATGCTTTTTCTCCTCACACTTGGTTTTTTTTTTCTTCTTCATTTAATTATACCTATTTTAAGGAAAACAAAACGCTGGAGTGAATCTAATTAGCAGGAGTTTATTGACTCGACCCTAGTTCACAGCAGCCTCCAACCCCCCTCACCTCCCTGACGAGCCAGACGTGGCTGGGAACTGTTTCTCCTCCTTCTGAGACACTCTCCGACCCCGAGTTGATTTAATTGCTCTCTTGCAATAATTGAGCACTTGCCAAGAGCCAATTTAAAGGTGCTGCCATCTGATTTTTTTCCCCCCAATAGAAGGATTAACCCCATTAACAGTGAACTCTGTGCTGCGTGTCCGTAACCTCACCCAGGAACACAATCCTGGCTCACTCCTCGGGCTCAGCTCTGCTCCTGCAGCAAACACAGATCATTAAGAGTCTCCTCAGCCTTCACCACTGCTTGGACCTTTTTTTTTTTCCCCTTAGGTGATCCAGAGCTGGGCAGGATTGGAATTGCTGGAAGCACTTGCCAAATCTTCCTGATTTCTCTTGGATATTATTCCAATACTCCTGGCTTTGGGTTGGGGACTGAGGGGCAGCACAGAGGGCATTTTTCACTCCTGGCCCTTCCAGTCATCGAAGCAAAACACAGCAGAAGGCCCAAGTGCTGCTGGGTGGGAAGCAAAAAATATCCTGTGTTGGGTTTGGCTTGGAATTTCCAGTGTTTGCTTGTGAATTTAAAAGAGAAAATCTCTTTGCCATATGTCCCACTCCAGAAGAGCTGCATCCTTGGAGAACCTGCTTCCTTGGGCTGCTTTGGATGGAGAGGGGCTGCCTGCAAATCTCTTTGCTTTTCCCTCTTCTGTTTTCCTTCTCACATTTGCCATTAAACCAGCACTGACATTTTGGTGCCATCTGGGGGGGGTTTTCATGGTTTTTTGTTTTTTTTTTTTGAAAGGTTGGGGGATGAAAGATTGAGGGGTAGAAACAGGGTTGGTGTTGCCAGACCAGCTGAGAAAAGGGAACGGGGGGGAAATAACTGGCCAAGGGAGTCCTGCTTTCAAGGAGAGGTTTAAATTCTGGCAGAAAGGAGAGGAAATCTCCACATGTCTGAAAGGTGGGTTGGTTCTGGACCAGCTAAAAACCCTCTCACTCTGCACAAAGGAACTGCTGACAGGCAGGTTAATGGTCTGTTCATCTCTCCAGAGAGCAGGAAATATTCAGACAAATGAGGTTGTCCATTTGAAGGACTGGAAGGGAGTTTGAAGTCCCTCTGCACCCACAACTCTCCTGGTTTAAGGTTGGATTTGCTGGCTTGGAGATCTCCCCCTGCTCCTGCTGCATTCATCAGTCCCCCTCAGGCCTTGGACAAGCCTGGGAGAGGTCATTTCCAATTAGGAGGAGGTTTTTAGCCTGAAAAATGATGGACTGGGGTTTTACAGAACCCCAGAAGAAGCAGAGGACGGGTAAGGCTGGAGCCTTACCTGATCCAACCCCACCTTTGGGAACATCATGCAAATATTTTGAGGCATCTATAACCTTAATCTCAGAGTTTCTGGCAATGTTTCACATTTCCCAGACCCCCCAAAATTGGGTTTTTTTTCCTGACTTAAAGCAAATAGATTAAAACTCCTGCTGAGGGGTTTAAAACTGCAGCTGAGGAAGAGCTTGTGGCTCTGTCGCTGATTCCAGAGTCAGGGTGTGGTGTAAGCAGAAATTTAGACTTTTTAATATGCCCAGAAGGGTCTGTAAATGCCCAGAGGGGAAAAAAAAAACCCTGGCTTGGAGCCTGGCCAGCTTGGCAGGGGCAGAGCTTAGGGGTGACCCCAGCTGAGCCCACAGAGCACTGACACAAAGCTCCCCCCCTGCTCATCCCCGGGGTGACAGGAGGAGCGGGGCCAAGCTCATGTATTGATCCTTCCCAGCGTGGAATTTATGGAAATCACATTCAATGTACGGAGATAAAAGTGACATTTTTCTCCTGGGCTGCTCCTCTCCAAGTCTCCTGCAGCAGGAGCAGGTGATGGCTCTGCATAACAAGGACCTTCTTCTCCCTCTTCTCCCAACCCTACAGGATTTGTTGTGTTCTGGGCATTTTAGCTCCTAATTCCCAGGGCTGATGCACAAAATCAGGCTATTCCAGTGCATTTTATCACACTGCCTGAATAACATTCCGTGTGGCTTGGATTTCATTGCAGCTCCATCCCTAATTTTGCTGTGCTGGAGTTCCATGACCAACCAGGGCCGTGGATGTTTTCCTCCTATATTTGCTTCCACTTCACCCTTTGTCTCTCTCTGTCCCTCCCCAACTCCTCTTGTGTGCCCACACAACCATCTCCAGGCAAACCTTTGGCAATCAATGGGGTTTTTTTGTCTGTCACAGGCCAAAATAAAACTCTTTATTCAATTTCTCACAACTAATTAAACCACATAACAATGAGGGGGTTTAATCCTTTCCTACCTCAGTTTGGTTGGTTATATTATAATATTAATAATATTATTATTAATAATAATATGTTATTATACTATAATAATATTATCATTCAATAATAATACCATAACAACATAAAAATAATATAATTATATAATTATAATAATATTTTCCTAAGGAAATATTAGTGGGCTGAGGCTTAACCTGGTGCTAAGAAAAAGAGCTGCAGATCTGGGGGCATGGCACTAAGGAGCTCTTTAGGGTCTAAAGGAGATTTGGGGAGGACCTGGATGTGCCACAGGGTTTTCCTCCCGGCCTTGGTGAAGTCACTCCCACTGCAAAGCCCTGCAGCAGTTTGGGAATATGTTCAAAAGTGATGTCAGTGCTTAAGAGTTCACTGGAGTCTCCCTGGAAGCCAGTGGGATTCATTACCCTGATCCTTCACAGGCTGAGACAGCTGAATTTCATCCAGGTTTCTGTCTGATCCCTGGATTTGGGGATCTCACTGTCTCAAATTCCACAGGTTCATCCAGTCCTGTGCCTGCCCTTGGCCAGGCAAGACAAGCCAAACCTTCCCTGGAAAGCCAAACCCTCCCCTGCACTCCTGGTGCACAAAAACCAGAGAGTGAAATGAAGAAATGTTGCTTCTCCTGTGAAAATTAAATCTCAAATACATAACAAAGCACCAGAATTAGAGGAAAAGAAGGATGAGGGGGAAGTTCTGCAAGCTCAGCACTGTGGGATGGGGCTAAAGGGGGTGTCTGCCCCCAGATCAGGTAGTTCTGGGTCTGCAGCCTTTTCAAAGTCCTTTCAGGCTTCCCAGTCTTTATGAAAACCAGTTATTTTCCTCTTATCTGGGTCCCTTTTAGTTCCTGTTTCCAGCCCTTCACGCTGAGGGGAGTGTTTGTGCTGGGCTGGGCAGGAGCAGGGCAATCACTGCAAGGACTAACAACAATAATGGGCACTTTCTAACCATGGGGAGCATTAAAGACATTTGACAAACACTGGACTTGGAACGAAAGGCTTTTAAAGCCCCAGCCAAGCTCTTTGCAATTAGAGCCCAGTAATGTACATTCATTTTGTGTGTAAGTTGAGCTCCCAAAAATCTCCTTTTTTGTCCATTAACAAAACCACAGTATCCCCACCAGCAAGTCCCTTAATCTTCCCAGTGCACAGCCCGTGATCTTATCCTTAGAAAAGCTCTGCAATGCCAGGCAGCTCCAAGAGAAACAGCAGCAAAGTCCAGGGCAAAATGGACTCTGTCCCGGAATAAACAGCATTGATTTGGGGGAGCCCCAATATTTGAGGGTTGAATGAAGTGTGTGAGGGATTTAGATCCCAGAAAAGTGCAGACAGCAAGAATTCCTCCTGCCCCTGGATAAAAATGAAGGCAGAAAACAGAATCTGAGCTGGAAGGGATGCACAGGGATCATCAGTCCAACTGCTGGCCCTGCACAGACACCCCAACAATCCCACCCTGTCCCTGAGCATTGTCCAAACACTCCTGGAAGTTTGTCAGCCTTAGGTCCATGCCCTGGGGAGCCTGGTCAGTGCCCAACCACCCTCTGGGGGAAGAACTTTTCCTGAGATCCAACCTGACCCTGCCCTGACACAGTTTGTGCAGCAAATAATATAATAAAAGAGTTGAGCCTGAGCACAGCAGTGACTCCATCTCCTCTCCCTGTCCATGGAGGCTCAAAAATAGGGAGCAAGAGGCCGAATCCCAGCAAATTAACATCTTTAACCAGGCTTACAATCTTCCTGCTTTGCCTTTGGTCACCCTCAGCACAGGATTTACAGTTTTTCCTGCTCTCAGAATGTGTGTGAAAGAGGCAGGAGTCGCTCTCAGCTCCCCACAGGACTGGGAACTGCATTCCCAGCAGTGCAGGGGATGGAAGCACAGGCACCAAAGGAGTTCTCCTGGGTGGTGGTGACCAAGCCCAGCTGTTGGAAGCCTGTGTGTCCCATAAACCTGTCCATAAATGCATCCCACAGCCCACCCTCACTGCTGGGAGGAGCCTCCAAAATTCCACTGCTCTACTCCTTCAAACCTTCCTGATTTCCAGGCTGAGTCTGAACTCCTTGGATCTCGTGGCCTTTAACTCTTCTCACCCAGGGTTGACAGTCCCACTCTGCCCAGCCTTTCCCCTTTGACATTCCCAGTGTTTCTCCTCTTGGAAAACCATCCCATCCCCACTCCCTGGCTGTGCAGGAGCAGCTTTGCAGGACTGGAAGCAAATGTTCCAGCTGGAATCACCTCCTGAGCTCAGCCTGACTTCCTTTGCTGGGCCACCCTGAGGGCTCAGAGCCAGGCAAGGTGAAGCTCCAGGCAGCACAAACCAGTTTGAGGTGTTTAAATACAGCTTTTGAAGTGTTTAAATACAGTCCATCCTTCTCTTCTGGCTGAGCTGGGCCAATTCCTCTCCCTGGATCCTTCCCCTGAGTTGCCCAGACACTTGTGCCCCCAAACTCCAGCTGACCTGTCTGTTCTCAGAGTTGTTCCTTCTCTAATAAGGAGCCAAGGACAGGTTGCAAAGCAGGCCCTGATTCATCCCCAGCCTTAAGTAAAAGCTCTGTCTTGTGGCTGTCAGCTGAAATCGAGTGTTCTCTTCTGCACATGAAGAAATTTAAAGCAAAACTCCTCCTGGGCAGGGCTGGCAGCTCCTCGAGGAAGTCGTTAAGTTGGACTTAAAGGATTTATGGGAAAAAGGGTTTTAGGTGCCCCCAGAGCCTTGTGGCAGCTCTGGTGCTGCTGCAGTTATCTGAGCTGTCTGGGCAGGTATTTTGGGTAATTCACCTGCCCAGCAGCCTCAGAGTTGCTCTTTTGGACACAATTGCTGTTATTTGTGGAAGCACCACCCTCCAAAGCGATATTTCATCGTTCCAGTAAAGCCTCATCGCCGCAATCATGGGACACAGTGGCTGTGGGAATCTTATGGGAAACCTGGTGACGTGTGGAACAAACCCCAAAGCCCAAAATCAGCCCATGAGTGCCTCGCTGGGACAGGACAGGCTGAGCCCAGCACAGAGGGATCGGGAACGTGGCCTTGGCACTGCCAGCTGTGGCCACTGGATTAGCTCAGGGCAGTCCAGATTCCCAAAAACACATCGGGTTTGGAGGGTTCTTCCACCAAAAATCCACTACTTTACTTCCAGCAGAACTCCAAATGAGCTGTGGAAGTTTGGATCTAGGAAACACCTTCTTGGGAACTGAGATTCCTCAGTTTCCCCCCCACACACACAATGAGGAATTCCACAGGATCACAGAATGGTTCCAGGTTGGAAAAGACCTCCAAGGTCATCGAGTCCAACCATCAACCCACCACGTTCACCACTAAACCACGTTCTCAAGTGCCACATCCACGTGTTCTTGGAACATTTCAAGGGATGGGTGACTCCATCACTTCCCTGAACAATGTTCCAACGCTCCACAAGCCTTTCCATGGAGGAAGTTTCCCAACATCCAATTTAAACTTCCCCTGGTGCAGCCTGAGGTCGTTCCCCCTGCCCTGGAGCGAGCTCTTAGATCCCTCCAGCCCTTTCCCAGCTGACCTCCAGCTCCAGCACTCTGAGGAAGGTTTTCCAGGCTCGTTGGGAATTTCCAGGCTCAGATGATCACCTTCAACCCACCTGGCAAGTAAAGAGCAGCAGCTTTAAAGATATAAGGGAAAAAAAGAAAAAAAGGAAAGATGGTCTTCAGCTGTCCGTGAGGAATCGCATCAAACACCACGTTTGCTCAGCAGATCTCCCTGTCACAGCCAAGCTGTCAAAGCTGGTGATAACTCACAGGGAAAAGATGTTATTCCAAAGTGATTTGTTCATTTGGATTCAGCCACGTGTCCCCCTCGTCCTCTGCAGATGACGGAGAGAGAAAATACAGGAGAGGGAGGGGAGGAAATATCTGTAGGAGAGATCAGAAAATGAGAACACGTCCATCAGAACGGAGGGGTCTGAGTTCAGGGGGGGGAAAATAACGCTGAAAATTGGAAAATTGATGCTTTGACGAACTTCAGCCTCGCTCAGCCACTGCCTGAGGAGGGAGTTTGCAGGAAATCCTGTCGGGTCCAAGCAGGGAGATGCACAATCAGTTCAGGCCTGTCCTTCTTATCTGTTTGCTCCCTTTGAGCTGGAACGGGGCTCCATCTGCTCAGACTCCCAGCTGACCTTCCCTAAAGAGAAGGGAAGATTTTGTTTCCAGATTTCCCCTCATTTCATTTTACAGAATGACTTTACCAAATGGGCCAGGGAGGGTTGGGCCAAATGAGAATTCCAGGCTGTGCTGGTGTCTCCTGTTCCAGAGTAGGGGGAGGAAGGTTATCCCTGGTATCAGGACACTCCCTGTAAGAGATGCTTCCCTCTCCAGGCTCCCTGTTTTCCTGCCCTTCCCTGACCTGGAGCAGTCTCCTTGGATGCTCTGTGCACCTCAGGGCCACTCAGACCTTGGAAGTTCCAGCCTTGGAATATTTATTCGTTCTTCCCACAGCCAACAAAACATAACAGGGATGAGCAGTGGGGCTGGATGCAGCCCAGCACTTCCTTTGCTGGAGGATTCAGGGATTTCCAAGTGGGTTTGTTCTGCTTGGAATGACAAGGAGGGAAGGAGAAGCCACTCCAGACCCTTTGTGCCTCCACCAGCTGCTCATCCAGCATCCAGCTGAATCCATCCCCTGATCCTCATCCTCTGAGGGCTCATCCAGCATCAGTTCCTTCATCCCAACTTCTCCATCCTCTTTCCCATCCTTGCCAGGGCTGGACCCAGCCCTGCTAAACGTTGCTGCCCCACTGCAGAGATGGGGAGAGCAAAGCACATGGAATATGGCCAAGGGAGTCTCCATCCCTATCCCTGCAGGCTTTCCATCCATTTTCCTAAACTTTTTGTGAAATCCATGCTCACTCCAGCCCAAGGTGTGCCCTTTCAAGTTCCCCAGCTCAATAACTGGTCAGCATTGGGTTTTTTTCCCTTTTTTAGGGGAATATTAGTTGTGGTTTCTCTCCCTTTAGGAAATCTGATTTATTGAAGCCCAGGCTGTTGGGAGGAGCTGAGTTGACAAATCTCTCAGTTCAAAACCACTCCCTTCAGGGGAAACTCTTCACTGAAACTCTTGTAACAGGTCTGTATTTTTGAAACACAAAATGGTTTGGTTTAGGGTTCAAAATAAGTTGAAAACATGTAGGGCAAAGGAAAGAGTCAATTTTAGCTTAAATAAAGAAGCGACAGAAGCATCTACATCAAAGTGAGCCGTGTTTTCACATCACTTACAGGCAACTTTCTCATAGCCCCAAATTATTTATATAACATTTGTTTTCATTCTGGGGCCATGAAAAATCTCTGCTTTCGGGATCTGTCTTAATTGGAAGAGGATATTTTTGCAGGAGGTGCTATTTGGATATTTTTAGACGGTGCTATTTGCTTTTAGTGACAAGTCACTAAAAGCTGTTTCTTCCCCTCTGAGCTTCTCAAGTTTGCAGGATTGGCCCTTCCCAAATTTCGTGTTGGATGGAGCCTGGGAAGGGCTGAAAAGCCACTGTGGGGTTTTTTTTGTAGGGAACAGAAGACGAGCAGGCACCAGCCCCGAGGACAGGGAGGAACAAAGTAAAGCTGTAGAGCTCAGGGTCTGATATCCCACCATTCCAGGAGGATCCTGGGACATGATCTGCCTGCATCCAGGCCAGGGCTTTAGTTTAGGAACCAACCAAAAGAAGCTGTGAATGTATTTTCCTCCTAAATATTACTTGAAACGTTCCTTTACCCCGATTCACTCAGGACAACGAGATGACCTTCTCAAGGTTAATGGCTCAGTGATTGACTCGAAGAAAAGCATCTGCAAGGCCAAATTGCTTCTGGGGTTAATCATTTCTCTGGACAATATCAAATGTGTTTTGATGCATTTTCCACCATACCTGGAAGGACATTTGAGCTCAGCAGGTTACAGCTGTTCCAGGCAATGACCAGGATTGCTTAAAGCACATTTCTTACACACGAGCGTTTCGTTCGCTACAAAAACCAGCCTGAAAAGAAGTAAATTTTCCATGAAATTAAACGGGATCTGTTTCCTTTTCCCCGTGAAAAATCTTGGCAGCTGAGCAAAAACATGACACAATCCAATTTGTGGAATCAGTTGTGACAACTCACACGAGCCTGAGCTTTGCCTGCCCTGAAATCCTTGGCAGGAGCCCCGCGGCTCCTCATTAGCATATGCAAATAGACCCTGTGCTTCTAATCACCGCGATTGCCTTGTTGTCAGCGACCTGGGGGAAAATGTGGGATCGTTCCTAAAGAAGAATGCAGGTGCCACAGGGTGGTCGGGAAGAGCCTGGGCTCAAACCCAAAGCGTGATCCCAAAGCAGGTCTCTGGGAATTCAGCTCCGTGGATGGGCAGGGGCACCTCGGGGAGCACACCCAGCACAGCCCCCAGAAACCAGCAGGGCCTGTGAGTGATCCAGGGGAGGAAAGGATGCCTCCTGCAAGCAGGAATTCTATCTTGCTGCCAGACTGGGTGCTGGGGAATGCTGGAAAGAGGATTCTCCCGGTGTGTTCTGGGCAGGGTCCTGCAGCACCTCCTGCTGCAGCCCAGGGAGGTGGGAGCGCAAGGGCTGGGAGACACAAGGGTGTTCCCATTGCCTTGGCATAGGTGGGCACTAAGGTGACAGTTTTCCACGCTTTCCCTGCGGGAATTCCCTGTGGGACAGCAGGATGAGTGGCAGCTGGGGTTCAATCTTCGTGTGTGTGCTGGGCCACCTCGCCAGCTCCATCCAGGGCGACTTTCATGGAATCCTGCAGTGGTTTGGGATGGAAGGGACTTTGTAGATTATCCAGTGCCACCCCCTGCCATGGGCAGGGACACCTTCCACCAGCCCAGGTTGCTCCAAGCCTCGTCCAACCTGGCCTTGGACACTTCCAGGGATCCAGGGGCAGCCACAGCTTCTCTGGGAAAACTCTACCAGGGCCTCCCCACCCTCCCAGGGAAGGATTTCTCCCTGATATCCAATCTAAACCTCCCTTCCTTCACTTTAAAGCTATTCCTCCTCGTTCTATCAAACAAATTTCCTTTTCTAATAACCTCTTTGCTCCTTCCCAAATAAATCCAGCTGGTTGCCTGCCCGTGGCAGGGAGTGGGACAAGATGACCCTGAAGGTCCCTTCCAACCCAAACCATCCTGGGATTCCACGAGCTGCTGCATTTGCAGAGTCCCCTGCAGGTGCTTTTCCTCCCTGTGTCCCTCTTTTCCCCAGGGCTGGTATTCCCTGTCTCCCAGGAGTCTCTGGAGGGTGCTGCCAGATCCCTGATTAATGGCAGTGCCGGCTCAGCCTCCCTGGGTGTGCTGGGCAAAGCTGCCCAGGGCTTCCCTCCCCTCTTGGCTCAGCTTTTCCTGCTGGGGGGATCCATCCATCACAGCCACCACCTGGCAGGTAAATTCCAAACGTGCCAACTCCTCAACTCCTGCCATCTGAGCTAAAAAACCCATAAAAACAGCAGCAAAGCCAAGAAATTGCTGGAGGGGGTCGGGGGGGGAGGAGAAAATGCAGCAAGGTTTGCAGGGAGAGGCAGCAGCTTTTGTTACACCACAACGTATTTGCAAGGGGGGGAAGTGGGAGAAGCTTTTGGACACACAAATTAGTGTGTCTAAAGTAATTTCTAATAAAATGAGGTCTAAATTAACTGAATTTTTGGTCTAAAATCAAAGCAAACACCTCCCAAAATGAGCAGAGGGTGAATAACTGAATTATGTTCACCTGTTAGACAGGTGGGGGAAAAAAGGGGGAGAGAGACAGGAATAGTCACAAAGCTTCTTTGACCAGAGGAACCAGCTAATTTTCACTGCCCTGATGATGGATTAACCAGGCCTGGAAAAATTCACAATCCCTCATAACACTGGTGACTCTGCCAGTCCTTGACTTTGAGCAGCAGCAGAGTCATGAATTTTAATTCATAGAATCACACAATAGTTTGGGTTGGAAGGGACCTTAAAGATCAGCTCCTTCCAAGCCCCTGCCCTGGACAGGGGAGTCAGCTGGAAAGTTTAACTGGAGAAAACACCTCCCGAGGGCTTCACACCCTGCATTCCTGGTGCTGAGAGAGGAGCTGGTCTTGCTGGGGCAGTTGGGTCATTTTGTGTGGACTCTCTGATGTCTGCAGTGGGTTCAACACTCCCTGGGGAGGCTCCTTCTCAGCAGGGACACAAATGCCGTGGCTTTGGAATCACGGAATGGATAAGGTTGGAAAAGACCTCAACCAAATGCCACCAGCCCTTTAAACCCTACTGTGAGGTGCCACATCCACTCGTCTTCTGAACACTCCCAGGGATGAGGACTCCCCCTGGACAGCCCATTCCAAAGTTTAACCATGCTTCCAGTCAAGAATTATTCCCTAATTGCCAACCTGAACATCCTTTGGCACAACCTGAGGCCGTTTCCCCTTGTCCTGTCCCTCATTCCCTGGGAGCAGAGCCCGACCCCCCCCCAATCACCAAGTCCAACCTCTGGCCAAACACCACAGTGTTCATCACTAACTCATGTCCCCAAGTGCCACATCCACATGTTTTTGAGCACTCCCAGGGATGGGGAATCCAGCACTGCCCTGGGCAGTTGCTCTTTTTGCTCTTTGCACACCCAGAATTTCCATAAAAGATTTGCAGCTGAGCCCATGGTGGAGCTCTGCACCCCAAACTGCTCCTGAGCCTGGATTTGCCAGGCACAAAGTAGGGATGGGGGTTCATCACCAGCCAGGAAAGGTTCTGAGCGAGCTTCTGGCCAACATTGTTCTGGAAAGATCCTGTTCAGGGGGGTTGTGCCGACCTGTAACACACCCCAGAGACAGGACAGTGAGAGAACCACGGAATCATGGAATTGTTCAGGTTGGAAAAGAGCTCTGAGATCACCAAGTCCAACCTCTGACCAAACACCACCATGTTCATCACTGACCCGTGTCCCCAAGTGCCACATCCACATGTTTTTGAACACTCCCAGGGATGGGGACACCAGCACTGCCCTGGGCAGCTGGGCCAGGGTTTGACAATCCTTTCTGGGAAGGAATTTTCCCAATATCCAACCTGAATCTCTCCTGGTGCAACTTGAGGCCGTTTCCCCTTGTCCTGTCCCTTGTTCCCTGGGAGCAGAGCCCTACCTTCCCCCTGGCTTCCCCCTCCTGTCAGGGAGTTGCAGAGCCAGAAGGTCCCCCCTGAGCCTCCTTTGCTCCAGGCTGAGCCCCCCCAGCTCCCTCAGCCCCTCCTGGTGCTCCAGCCTCTTCCCCAGCTCCCTTCCCTTCCCTGCCCACACTCCAGCACATTTTAAAGTGTGTTTTACTCTCACAGTGCATGAAAATAACATGAATAGGAGATTCTATCTTGGGTCCAACTGCCCAAGTTTAAACAGGTTTAAAAGTCATTAAAAGGAGCCTAATTCTCTTTCTTTCTCGTGCACAAACACAGGATAACCACGTAAGCCGGGTTTCCTTGGGAAACCAACTGATAAAACAGCAGTGGGAGAGGAACAGGCTGGAAGATGTGAAGCCCTTCCAGTGGGGGGAACGTGAGAAAAGCCACCGGCGCTGGCAAGGGCAGAGCAAGGAGCTGCAGCTTGGGAAGGGAGCAGCAAGGAAAGGTGTGAAACATCCTGGGAGGAGCAGCTGAGGGAGCTGGGAGGGCTCAGCCTGGAGAAAAGGAGGCTCAGGGGGGACCTTCTGGCTCTCTGCAACTCCCTGACAGGAGGGGGGAGCCAGGGGGGGGTCGGGCTCTGCTCCCAGGGAACAAGGGACAGGAGGAGAGGGAACGGCCTCCAGCTGTGCCAGGGGAGGGTCAGGTTGGACATCAGGAGGAATTTCATCATGGAAAGGGTGGTCAGGCCTTGGAAAGGGCTGCCCAGGGAGGTTTGGAGTCCCCACCCCTGGAGGTGTCCAAACAAGGCCTGGCTGTGGCCCTCAGTGCTCTGGGCTGGGGGACAAGGTGGGCATTGGGCACAGGGGGAATCCATGGGCTGGGAGGGCTTTTCCAACGCAAATGATTCTGGGAGTCTGGGATTATGTGATTCTGGGATTCTTTGAGCTCCCCATGTTTGTGCAGCTGCCACCGGTTCCTGTGTGCACATCACTTGGGAAATTCCCAAGGGACACAGCAAATCCAGCCCGGTGCCTTTGGACCGGTGAGAAAACAAGTGCTGGGAAGGCAGCAGGATTGGCAGAGCCACTTCATCCCCCCTCCTGGAATTGTTTCATGCCTGGGGGAGAAAACCTCTATCTGCAACTGCGCTCCAGCCCCAGCTCTCATGTTGTTGGGATAAAGTGGATGAGACAGGGAGTGCCAGGGCAGGTTCCCCTGCAGGGAGGGAGCCCAAGACATGCCAGCCCTGGGGGGAACGTGCCCATTACTGGCCTTGCTGCCAAGCTCTGAACATGCTGTAGAACACGTGCTGCTCTTCAGCTGGGCTGTGTTGAGCTGGGTTGAGCTGCTGAAGCTGGAAGTTCTGACATCCCACTCCCTGAATTTTCCCTGCCGTGTAATTAATCCCACGGAGAGAAAAACGAAGGTTCCTCTCCCTGCCTGCCAAGTGTGAGGTGAAGATGCCTCCAAGGGAATCCTTCAAACAACAGGCTCTGGCCTCTTTATTTTGCTTTCATAATTTATTTGGCTTTCTCAGTGCTAAAACTTCCCCCCCATCCTGTTAAATGCATGTGGATCTTCCTCAGAAAAGGAGGAGAGAAATCCCTCTCTCCAAGATCAAAGCAAAGGACAGTTTATAAACAAGCTGAGGTTAAAAAAAAAAAAAAGGCAAAATTGCTCCTGCAATGTCTCATTTGTGATGTGACTTCACTGTGTGAAGGAGGGGACAACTGCATTGGAGGCTGTGGGAGTCCTGGGGTCTGGATTTCAAAGGGAATTCCAGGCTGGAGCAACACAAGGAAGGTCATCCAGGGCCAGACCTGCCTGACTCTTGGGAATTGATAAAGGAACACCTTTCCTACCTGCAGGGAGGGACAATTGCTCATGATAGAAGATGCTGGGAGTAGGTGCCAAGAAGGGATGTGGATGTGACTCCCTCAAGGAGCCTGAAATGATGGACAAGGAGATTCCAGCACTGAAACCCCAGAGCCTTAAATACACACAAGGAGGGTTAAAGATTAGACCCAGCAGGAAAAAGTGAATAAATCATGCCAAGAGAACTTGATGGCTTTTATGGTATAGAACTACAACAAAGTGAAGGAAAGGAAAGGATGAGCTGGGATCTGAGGGAAGGCACTTGGTACCATCCCTCATAAATGTGGCACATTCACATTTTCCAGCTGAACAACAGCTGATCTCGGGAAAAGGTGGTTTTGCTCCCATGACAAGCCCACCAGAGGCACAAGGAAAGGAAGAGTCCATGGGGGAGAAATCCATCCCTCTCCAAGCAAGGCCCCACCTCATGTCCCACCTCCACCCAGTTCTTGGTGGTGGGCAGAACATGTCAGAGTTCAAACCCACCTGCTGCTCTCCCACTGCCTGAAATTAAAGGAATTCGGGGATTTTAAAGGGATCACCTGCTACCAATCAATAGGATTCCATGGAAATCCATGGATTCCTGCTGGTTGCCCTCAGATGGATAATCGAGCCCACTCTGGCTTTGCCACTGATGTTTCCACTGTAGTTTTTCCAGGTGGTTTATGGGATCCATCAGGATCCACCCCACCCCCAAACAGCCTCCAGGAGCCAGAGGTGCTGTTTGTGCTGGGAGGTTGATACCTGGCTGGCAGCAGGGTTGGGGTTTCTGGCAGCAGGTCTGAGCTTTAACTGCAGGAAATGAGCTTTATTTTTAGCCCAAGCACTCACTGGAGGTTTGTGTAAATGGTTTTTTTTTTTACTGGGTGTCCTGTTTCTCGGGTAATGGAGTATGAAATTTTCACTCTGGTTTTTAATAGAGATCCTCGTTGGAGGGAACGTGAGTGAGTCCAGAGAAGTTCAAACCCAGGTAAATCCCTAAGGCTGGGCAGGATGTGTGAACCACAGTCCTGGGGACTGGAAAATTAAGATATCCAGGAGGTTTCCAAGCAGTAAATGAGTGTTGGGCTGAAGAGAAAAACCCTGGGTTTGATCCAGCTTTAATTTTACCCCGTGGGATTTGCCTTATTTTGATTTTTTTTTTCCGATGGAACCTTGAAAAACTGATGGAAAAGCCCAAATATTCTCATGGAAATGTTGTGTTTTGCAGAGGCTCCATTTCCAGCTCGAAAATCAACCCAAAAATCACGATGACAGAAAAACACCAACCAGCCCTGAGCAACTCTCCCCTTGTCTCCAGAAATTTTGGGCTGTGATCGATTTAAGGATGAGTGGAAATGAACAGCCAGGGGTGGTTTGGTCTTTCCTTCTCTTCTGTGGGACCAGGTATCCCTGGTTTTAGTGGGATAAAGCTTTTCCTCTCCTCCTGTCCCTGATAAATTCAGCATTAGCACAGTGGCAGCAGCTCCTCCAGGGGTGCTGGTTCCTGGGGTCTGGGATGGGAAGGTCCCCTGGGTGCCACCAGGGCTCCAGAACTTCCAAAGGTTTATAGGGAGGGGCCTTTTAGGGTGGAAAGTGGGGATAGAGGGTTTTTGTGGAAAGGGGGGGGACAGAGGGCTGGCAGCATGTTGGTAACAACCTGCAAAGGGTGGAGGAGGGTTAAAGCTCAAACCCCACCAGTGCACCTCTCTGTTGGCTCAGGGGAGGGGAAAAGACAACCCCCGGTCCCCAGATCTCGTCCCCTGTCCCAAGATCTCGTCCCCTGTCCCCAATCCTTGCCTTCCCTGTCCCCAGATCTCGTCCCCTGTCCCCAGTCCTTGCCTGCCCTGTCTCAGGCCATCCCCAACCCTTGTCCCCAGCCCCTGTCCCTGTGCCCCAGCCCCTGTCACAGCCCCTGTCCCTCTCCCTCAGCCCCTGTCCCTAATCTCTGGCTGCAGCCCCTGTTCCCTGTTCCTGTCCCCGTCCCCAACTCCTGTCCCCATCCCTTGTCCCCAGCCCACAGGCCCTGTCCCCTCCCTCTGTCCCCTGTCCCTGTGCCCCAGACCCTGTCACAACCCCATCCCTGTCTCAAACTTCTGGTTGCAGCCCCTGTCCCCTGCTCCTGTCCCCACCCCTTGTCCCCAACTCCTGGCCCCATCTTCTGCCCCCAGCCCCCGTTCCCAATCCTTCCCTGCAGTCCCCCCCCCTCATAAGTGGGAAAACACCCCCCTCCGCCCTTCTGCACCTCTATTCCATCCTAAAAAAGGGGATAAAATGTTCATTTAACCTGCCGGGGAGGAGCAAGGAGCTGGTGGCCCCCCGAGAGCCCCATCCCACGGCCGGTCCATGTGAGAGCAGCGCTCGCCCGGTGCAGGAGACACTCGCCCACGCAGAGCTCATTAGTTGTCTGGAGCAGGGAAAGGAGCAGGAGATGCCTGGAGAAGTCCCAGCCCTCCTTTCTGCCTCTCTCCCCGAGGAGGGAGAGGAGAACAGGGGGAGCTGGGGGGGATTAATGAGCGTGGCTGCGCCACGGGGATGAATTTTTCATGCGGCCCGAATCTGTGGTTGTAACACGGGGATTTGGGCTCGGGGGGGATTTTGGGTGTTTTTAGCTGTGAACGCTCAGGGGGGAAAGGCAAAAAGGCAAAAGTCGGTCGTGCTGCGGTTTGGGGGAAAATCGGTGCAGGGGAGGGGTCTGGAGTGGGATTTGGAGCAGGAGGGAGGGATTTTTAGCATCCCGGGGATCAGGCTGTGCTGCTGGTTTTGGGATCAGGCTGTGCTGCTGGTTTTGGATCAGGCTGTGCTCCACATCGGGACACTGCTGCCCCAGGGCTGGGAGAGGGGGAAAAGCCCCCACAGCCCTGGCTGGGTGGGCACAGGGAGTGCCCAGGGAGGTGGCAGGGCAGGAGGGTCCCTTGGAGGGTGTCTGTGCCCCTCTGCAGCACGTGGATCCCACAGGACCGGCTCCATCCAGGGCGTTGTGGCCGCTCCCACCCCAAAATCCACCCCCACCCCAAAATCCAACCCCACCCCACAGTTCTGGGCTCAGGGAAGAGGCCACGTTTGCTGCAGGGTCTGGAAGGTGTCGGTCTGCTCATGTGGGGCAGGGAGGGAAATCCTGGGGAGGCCTGAGGAGGATGGAGGGAAAAATCCACCTTCCACCCGTCCTTGGTACTCAGTGGAACAAGTTGCCCAGAGAAGTTGTGGATTCCCCATCCCGGGAAATGTTCCAAGCCAGGCTGGAGCAACCTGGGATAGTGGAAGGGGGTGGAATGAGATGAGCTTTAAGGTCCCTTCCAACCCAAACCATCCTGGAATTCTGTGATTATAGCTCACCATCAGGGCACAAAGACAACCTGTGTGTGTGGCAGTGAGGAGGGTTTGGCTGCCAGCATGGAAAGCTGGGCTGGAACTTCCAGGCCTTTCCAGGGATTCACTTGGCATTTGCAGATCAAACCATTCCCCTGCTTTGCAACCTCCCAGTCCCAAATCTCCTCCCCGGCACCGAGCGAGTGCCCAGAGCTGAGAGGACAAGCTGAGTGGTTGGGGTTTTTTAATTTTATTTAATCCACATTATAGTCAAACCCCTGAGAAATCCTGTTAAAAGATCAGTGAGGATTTTCTGAGCCCAGGGAAATGTTCCATGTCAGTCAGGGAGTCCTTTGGATCAGCCAGGCTTCAGGAGGGACAGAACTGCTGCAAAAATCCCCCAACAAAAAGCAGATGGGCTCAATTTCTTGGCCCAATTCTTTCTTTTCTTGGTAATTTTGAAACAAAACCAAAAAAAAAAAAAGAGAGAGAGAAATACTTTCAATGCACTAAAATGTCGTGTGCTCTGTGCAATTGCTGCTTTTAGATTGTGTTGCTGAGGGGAAGCACCTGCCCTGGCAGAGGGACAGAAACCAGGAGGGCCAGGGATTCCAGCTCTGTGGAATGCCCAGGTTGGGAGTCCAGGTGAGGAAATATGAGAGAGAGAAAAATGAAGGCAAAACACCTGCCAAGCCTAAAAGCCAACTGGCACAGGTTGCCCAGAGAAGCTGTGGCTGCCCCATCCCTGGGAGTGTGATTCTTCAGGAGCTGCTTCCTCTGGTTCTTCTTTTCCCAGCCTGTGCTCAGGGGCTGGGACAGCACAGGGGGGCCCAGGGGAGGAGCTGGGGGCACTGGAGGGCACAAAAAAAGGGGCACTGGGTTGTTCCAGCTGTCGGGGACATCTCCATCCCTACCCTTGGCTCCAGGAAGTGGGACCATCCCAAATTCCCAGGACAGCAGGTTTCCAGGTCGTTGCACAGCCCTCGCTGTCAGCTGGGATCCAAATGCTATTCCCACTTGTCCAGGGAACATCCCTTGCTTCCCACACACAAGGCTAAAATTAGCAGTGATTCCCTCTCCAAAGCAAGTCATCATTTCGGGAGAGGACACAAGGAGAAGCACAGAGAGAATGGGAGCTCCCCTAATAAAATATTCACCACCTCAGCCTCGGCAAAGGCCTCCTGAGGAATTTTGGAGCTCAGTCTAATGATGCTCCGAGCTCTGCTGCTGTTCCTGCATCTTCTGCCCTCTTTGCTCATCCTTTATTCATGAGCCCTTTGCCTGACATGACGGGATGGTTGTTTCCTGAGGGGATTTTTATCCCTTTCTTCTTCCACAAGAAGGGAAAATACCATTCCATGTGGCAGAAGGGAGTTTGGTTGAAACCCATCCATGGAATGCTTTTAAGGGACCTTAAAGCCCAGCCAGTCCCAGTTCTGGTGAACACCTCCCACTGTCCCAGGCTGCTCCAAGCCCTGTCCAACCTGGCCTTGGACACTTCCAGGGATCCAGGGGCAGTCACAGCTTCTCTGGGCACCCTGTGCCAGGGCCTCCCCACCCTCACAGCCAAGAATTCCTTCCCAATATCCCAATATCCTGCCTTCTTTCAGTTTGAAGCCATTCCCCCTTGACCTATTCCTCCACCCCTTGTCCCCAGTCCCTCTCCAGCTCTCCTGGAGCCCCTTTAGGCTCTAGAAGGGGCTCTCAGGTCTCCCTGGAGCCTTTTCTTCTCCAGGTGAACCCCCCCAGCTCTCCCAGCCCGGCTCCAGCTCTTTTATTCATATTTGTCCATAAATATGTTTATATCCACCCACATTCCTGAAACACAGGCAAGTCTGCCCGGTGTGTTACAATCCCCTGGATGTCTTTTCCCTGATATTTTCCCCTTACTCTTATGGATTGAAGGAATTTCTCTCCCCTAACACCAAAAATTAAGGACAGAGCACGAGTGTCACCAGGGAACACGTGGGGCCTGACAAGCACCCAGGGACACCTCCTTTGCCTCCCACTCTTCCTGATGTCACACTCGAGTAATTGTTTTATAAAACTTGACTCTTTGCTGGGAGGGCTTTAATGCATTTTTTAGCAGGACTGTGTGAGAAAGTAATTGCAGATTTATTGCTGCTCTTAACACCATGGGGAAGATCCATCCTTCCACTTGGGACCACTTAAGGATATATTGTTTGACAGGATATGCTTGGGGAGCACAGATTAATTAACACTTAGAAGGGTGGGTTTTTCACTTTTTTTCACGTGTTTTTGGGGGAAGCAATGGGTGTGTGGCCTTAACTTTGGGGACAGAAACCTGGCTTGGCTCTCCCTGACATCCCAGAGCCTCTGTGCCAACTCCAGGGCAGTGCCCTCCTCCTGCCACAGCCCCTTGGCACTCGGTCACAAGGTTTTATCTGCAGTAAAGAGAAGCAAAAGCCTGCTCAGAATTCCTTCGTGGAGTGAGGAAGCTGCTGAATTAATATTGCCTGGCAAGCAGTTATGTATTTTTTATTACTGAGATAGTAAAATATTGAAATGACTTCTGACAGAGAAGAGGGGAGCGAAGGAAAACACCCAGGAGAAATTATTTTATCTCCCAGGCTTTAATTGAATGGTGTAAAACACTTTTATGGCAAAGAAAGATGATTTATTTTCCCCTTACCATCATCTGTACTAGAAGAGAAGCCTCCTTGGAAAAGCTTTCCCACTCCTGGGTTTCCCTGCCATGATGTACCTGGGGGGGTTCTGCTGCACAGAGGGTTCTCCAGGATGGGTTTATTTTTATTTCTCTGCCTTTTTTAGGCGGCGGAAAGGAAAAAAAACCAATCTTGTTTGTTTATGGGATTGACTCTGCAGTGGGTTTGTGTCCCCCCAGAGAGCAGAGGGAGGTGGTGCCTGAGCCAGGTCTGTTCCAGAGGTTCTGTGGGATCCTGGTGGGATTGAAGGTGGCAGAAGCAGCTCCTGCTGTCCCCAGGATGGAATGGTTTGGGATGGAAGGGACCTTAAAGCTCATCCAGTCCCACCCCCTGCCATGGGCAGGGACACCTCCCACTATCCCAAGTTGCTCCAAGCTCTGTCCAACCTGTCCTTGGACACTTCCAGGGACCCAGGGACGGCCACGGCTTATTTTTGGGGGGGCTGGAACCAAGTGCTGCTGCCCTGGAAGGAAAGCCTGGGGTGCCCCATGTGATCAGGATTCCCTGGGCAGGATTCCCCGTGTTTTTCAGGAAATGCAGACGTTCAGACTCAGGCATTCCGTGTGTTAAATCCCGGCAGGAGGATTCCCAGCCTGACCTCAGCGGAGTCTCCCCGGCGTCTCTCCCCCTCTCTGGTCACGCTGGGTCTCTGTCACTCATCTCCCTCTCTGTCACCACTCACCTGGAATCCCCCCTTCTCCCCCCTGCACCCAGTTCCCCCCTCATCCCAAGGATGGAAAAGGGTTCCCGACACAAAGGGGTCGGACAAGACCATCTAAGGCTGGTTTTTGCAGAAAAGCCCCATCACCGTGACAGGAATGATTTATATCCACGAGGAGCAGGGGGAGGGACTATTTACAAGGGCCTGGAGGGGCAGGACAAGGGGGAATGACTTCCCACTGCCAGAGGGCAGGGTTAGATGGGATATTGGGAAGGAATTCTTGGCTGTGAGGGTGGGGAGGCCCTGGCACAGGTTGCCCAGAGAAGCTGTGGCTGCCCCTGGATCCCTGGAAGTGTCCAAGGCCAGGTTGGATGGGGCTTGGAGCAACCTGGGCTGGTGGAAGGTGTCCCTGCCCATGGCAGGGGTGGGACTGGATGAGTTTTAAGGTCCTTTCCAACCCAACTCATTCCAGGATTCCATGATAACCACAACCAGAGCAACAGAAACTCATCCAGCCTGGCCTTGGACACTTCCAGGGATCCAGGGGCAGCCACAGCTTCTCTGGGAAAACTCTGCCAGGGTCAGGTGGTGGCTTCATGGGACACAGAAATCCGATTCTCATCCAGGTTTTCACCTGGATTTACTCCCATTCCCACAACAGAGCATCCCAACCCAACCCAACCCTGGGGGTGATCTCAGCCCAGATGTGAGTCAGCCCTGGCTCCATCACCCCCCCGCCTGCAGCCACAGGGACAAAATCATTCAGGGATTTGCTGTCCTGCAGCTTTTCCCACTTTCCTGAAGGACAGAAAGGTGGGAAGACCCTCCCATTCCTCTCTGCCCAGGTGTTTTATCCCCTTTTTCATGTACTCAGCTCTCAGCAGTGTCTCACATGTTGTTGAAACACGAGAGATTTTCTTCCCTCTGTAAGAAACCCTCTTTGGATTTATGAAACCAACCTGATTTGCTCCCAAATCCCTTCTGGCTCCGAAGGGATGCATGGGAGATGCTCTTGGATCAGGATCCAGAGCTCCCAGTGCTGGAGGCTGGGACCAAAAGGCATCCCCAGGCTGGCAAGGGAGAGGATAAGGCACGAGCCAAATGGGAGAAGAAACCAGGCCTTGCCAGGCACAAGTTGCTCAACGTCATATTTCAATATCCATGGAATTCTGTGCCCTCTTGGATGTAAAACTGGGCTCTGTTCTCTCTGTATGTGCAGATCCCACCAATGCAGATATTCTCATTCCATGGGAGAGCTCTCTCAGTCCCTTCCATTTTTTCCTTCCTAATCAAAGCCTTTAAATCTTATCTGCATTTTCCTTCTCCATAAAAAGGATGGATTTTTTTTTTCTCCAGCACACAAAATCCCAGGCAAGGCACCAAAAAAAACACTGGATTTGGGAGTTCTCTGTCCTGGGTTGAGGGCATAGAGAATCCCCAGGACCTTCAGCATCTCATAGAACTTGACATCTTTACATCATTTGCAAAGTCCAGTGGTGCCTTTTCCTTGGCAGAACAATGAGAATTATCCACCTGAAGAGCCGAGTTCCTGGAAATTACAGTTTCTAAAAGTGGGACTAAGGGAGGCAAATAAGTTTGGCAGGAAAAAACCCCGTTACCTCATTGTGTTCTAACCATCAATCCTGTGAGTGCTGTCTTCAGGGACCATTTAAAAGACAAAAAGGGCCCTATTTCCCTCCCCAGGCCACCTCAGGAAAAGCAGAAAAGCTTCTCTGCTGGAAAACATCACGAGCTTGAAGCCAAACAGGCACCACCCACCCCAAAAACCCACTCACCTGAGAAGGAACCTGAGCATTTTTGTCATTTTCCCGTGAAACGAGGCAGCCCCGCCCTCTGCACGTGGGGATGGGAACCGCGGGTTTCACTGGAATTATTTACCCCAGGAAAACACTCTTCCACTTGGCTCCCGGCAGGGACAATTCCTCATTTTCTGGCAAAAAACAAGCCCTGCAGGGGGTGTTTGTGGTGCCACATCACTCGTGCAGCCCCGATTGATCCATCTTTGCCTGCAGGAACAGCTCTTGATTTTTCGGAGCAGCCCTGTCCTTGTTTTCTCGGTGCCTGTCACCAGCATAAAGAAATGCCTTAATAAATAGTGATAAATAAACCCTGGGTTTCCCACCCCGGGTGCACTTGCTGAGCTGTTCATCATCTGGGGCTTGCTGGGGTTGCGTGGCAACCTGTGTTTAGAGCTTTGCTGCCTCAAAGAGCCTCTGGACCTTAAAGGTTTGGTGTATTTATTTGACTTTGGATCCTCTTCCATCTCTCTGTGTGGCTGATGTCGACAGTGAGTATGAAAACAATTTAATTTTCGTTTCCACGAAGCTGGGAATTGACTTTTTTTTAAATTATTTTTATTATTATTACTGCAGAAAAAAGTTGAAGAGGACCCACCACGTTTGGTACTTCCCAGGAGTGTTTTAAATCACCTCCATCACCAATGTCCTGTTTGAAAATTCACAGGTGAATTGAGTGGGGCTTTTTTTTTCCCTATTTTTCTGTGCAGGTTTGGGCTCTGAGTGACATCTCAGCAGGACTCTAAAAGGGGAAAAAAACCCCAGGAGTGGTGGCAGCTGTGAATCTGGGCTCACACACTTGGCCTTTTCTGGCACTTCTGTGAATATTTTCCCTCCTGCTGCCCCTGATGTGTCACTCAGAGGATGCTGTGGTTAATTAATGGCCCGTGGAGGGGTGGTGGGGAGGACACCGAGTTTTGCTAATTAAAAGAAGTTGAGATTTTCAAATCAGGGACATTTTTAATCGAGGGAAAGTCACCTTTATGCTCCCCAAAGAGAGGGGGAAGCAGCCACAGGGTTTCTGCCCTGGAAGCTTCAATTTGTGTGGATTCCCCACATCCCAGTGCTGGGGGGTTGTTCTGCCAATATTTGTCTGGATTTGCCCTTCACTGCTCTGCTTTCACTTCCCATCTAAAGGAGGGAAGACTCTGAGTTGGAAACATCTCCCTCTGCCTAAAGTCTTGACCAAATCCACGTTCAGTGTCCCAGTTCCTGCAGAGCCTGAGCCCCTTTCCCTGCCCTGGGGGCTCGGGAGGGATTTTGGCCCCACCAGCAGCACAAAAAACCCCAAATATCTCAGCCTTTCCCTCCTCTGCATCCCTGAGGATGAGCAGGAGCAGCAGCCCCCACAAACCAGCCAAGCAGGGAAACGTGGCCTGGAAATCCAGTGCCCAAAAACCTGGAGAAGCCTCCGCTCCTCATTCCATGCCCAGTAACTTCCCAGCCCTTTGGAGGAGCCCCAAACCCCCTGGGCACCCCTTTGGCACCCCCTTGGCACCCCCTTGGCTCCCTGGACCTTCATTTTTTTGTTGGAGCCCTGGGGGTGGGTTTATCCATGTGGATATTTAGGATATTTAGGAGTGGGGAACATTCCCAGGTTGCTGAGCAGAGTTATAATAACACCCTGCAGGTTATTTTCTAGGATTTCCTTTCCAGAGGGTTTTCTGAAATCCCTTTTTCCTTCAGAGTGATCAGTGGGACGTCACCTACCAAAGCACTAAAAAATAAAGCAAAAAGCCAAAAAACAGAAGAGTGTGGAGGTCAGGAATCCCCCAAACATCAAAGAATTCACTAAACATTATTATTTTCTTCACTCAGATACAACATTAGTCACTGGTTTTGAAAGAAAAAATGATTTTTAATGATGGTAAATCATAACAAGGGGCTTTTGCACCTCCACCTTGACAGTTCTTCATCATTAACACACATCAAAGCTCTCCAGCAATGAGCAGGTTGCCATAGGAACCTCCTGCCACCACCGGGGTGGTAATTGCAGGACATCCTGAGTGGCTCAGGGATTCCCTCCCCATTAGCAAACCACGAGGAGAAGGCAGCAGCAGGGAAAATTAAGAAATTAAAGCTGAACTTCGTTTGAAAGTGGCAGTTAAATAATAAAAAAAAAAAAATTAAAAAAAAGCAAACCACAAGTTTTAGCTGCTGCAAATCATGAGGGGGTTTAATCATGTGAAAACAAGAAGTGTTTTTATGGAAGGCAGTGGAATGAGTAGAAACAGTAATTGAACAAATATATTCCAATATTATATTGGAATATATTATATTTGAATATATTAAATATATATTATATATATTATATATTATATATATTTTTATATATTATATATTATACATTATACATATTATTATTTATATAATATCATATATATATTATTATATATTCCAAATATATTCCAATAAACTCAAACAGTAGTTTTCTAATCTGCTTTTCTCGTGATGACTTACAGGAGGCAATTATTAATGACACCTTCCACCAGACAGGCTTGGGCAGGTTCTCATCCCTCCAAACATTCATGTAGGGAAGAAATTCTTTATTATTGAGAAGGAATCCTTCCCTGGGAGGGTGGGGAGGCCCTGGTAGAGTTTTCCCAGAGAAGCTGTGGCTGCCCCTGGATCCCTGGAAGTGTCCCAGGCCAGGTTGGACAGGGCTTGGAGCAACCTGGTACGAGAAATAAAAATACATTTTTTTATATAAATAGGTGTGTTGTGAAGTTGTAAGATATCCAAGTTCCAAGACCTGAACTTGGGTATCAGGGTCTCTTTCAGCAGGATAAGGGAAATGAGAAAATTCTTAAAAATTCAATCTTTTAGGGCCATTTTGTCCACGAGGTTCCTTTTCCCTTTTGGCTAAGAACAAAGGAAGATCCATCACTTCTGACAGAGGACGCCCAGCAGCCAATTGGGATAAAGGGAAAGCCCCTTTTCAGAGAAAAAAAAACCTTTTTAGGTCAAACTGAACACATTAAAACTTATCTGAAAAGGGTGGGGATTTTGTGAAACTATAAAATGTGTGGAATTTAAACCCAAGGTGTCTTTTTCCCTGGAAATTCGGTGCGAGAAAGACCCAACGCGCTGAATAATTTCTTCCTCGTTTCTTTGTCCCCTGAGTTTATGCCATCTTTCTAAATTTAAAGAGAGGGATTTTTCCCATACCCTGGGCTAGGGGAAGGTGTCCCTGGTGAGGGATTTATAAACAGAGCTGGGGGAGAGCTCTGGGTTTCCAAAGTGCCTCCTCCAAGGCTCCTCAACTGAGCTCCCAACGCCAATCCCGGGCACCCTCCTGGAGCTGTGCCCGGCTGCTGGGAGCAGATCCATCCATCCCAGCCCAGATTTCCCTGCTGTGACACCACCACCATCCATCTCCCCATGCAAATGTGCCACCCAGACACTCCCAGCCTGACGAGCTCCTTAATGAATTGCTGGGGAAGGTGGAGACAGATCGGCCCTTCCCCGAACTGAACGGCCAAGGGCGTCGTAAACAAACAAGAATAATCTGTTTACAACCTCCCTGCAAAGCTGTTGCTTTGGCTCCTCTGCTGGTGCCACCCCCAGCTCAGCCTCTGAAGCCTCAGGCAGGTGAGTCAGGTCTTCTCTGGGAGACATCAGCCCAAAGCAGGGCTCAGTGTTTGCCTGGAATGGCCTTTCCAAAGCCAAACACTTCACTTGTAAGGGCCCAGATATCATCCATTCCAGAAATCATCCATTCCAGATGTCATAATACATTCCAGATATCATCCATTCCAGATATCATCATCCATTCCAGATATCCATTCCAGATATCATCCATTCCAGATATCATCATCCATTCCAGATATCATCCATTATAGAAATCATCCATTCCAGAAATCATCCATTCCAGATATCCATTCCAGAAATCATTCATTCCAGATATCATCCATTCCAGATATCATCCATTCCAGAAATCACCCATTCCAGATATCATCACCCATTCCAGATATCATCACCCATTCCAGAAATCACCCATTCCAGAAATCACCCATTCCAGAAATCATCCATTCCAGATATCATCATCCATTCCAGATATCATCCATTCCAGTTATATCATCCATTCAAAAAATTATCCATTCCCAGAGAATCCCAGCACAGTGAGATCTGTGAACAACTGGAATTATGATGAGGAGAAGAAGGTGTTTTGGGGTTCCCCTGGGCAGCCTGGCCCGTGAGCAGCTGACCCCTGGCAGTGCAGTCAGTGTGTTCCTCAGCTCTTGAAAAACCTCTAAATTCCTGTGCCTGAGCTGGGTTTAGTGCAGTGCCAGAGCTGAAACCTTAGCACAGCCTTAATTCATTTATTTCCAGAGTTTAGTCAAGCCAAACATCTGCCTTTAACAGGAGGAATTAAGGACTCTGCCAGTGGGCTCAGCTTTAATTTTCCACAGCCATGACAAGCATCACTCCAGTCGTGCTGCTGATGCACAGACAGAGTGAGCAGCAGCTCTGCCCTTTCCCAGCCCCCTGATTGATGCTGGAATGGCTGTGACAGGAGGTTAAACTGAGTGCTGTTGTCTCTGTGTGTCAGTGAGGCAGGATGGAAGTGCATCCAGTGGGAAGGACCCTGGTGGGATCCATGACATCCCTCCTGTTTGATCCTTTCTCACCTCTCATCTCCCAAGTGCCTGGATTTAGGTGCTTCATCACACACAGATGATTAACAGCCCCCTTTGCCTGCTCAGCCACATGTCTGTTTATCAGGAATCACAATTATGGGATCAGATCCCAGCCTTGCTCTCTGCCCCTCACCTGCACCGAGCACAGAGCGGAGCTCTGGGGTTGATCCTTCCCTGTGGAGCTTCCCAAGCTTCCCAAAACCACCCAGGGCTGGTTCTTTTCCACTTCAATGCCTGGAATAACAGGATAACAGGATCCTCAGGGAGGCCAGGCAGGGTTCAAGCACGGGAATGTGAAAGCATCACTACCTTTAATATTTAATTGTGCCTGGAATCACAGAGGATGGAGTTTCCTGAAATTTTAATTGGCAAACCCATTGACCCATTTCCTTCTGCGGCCCTGGGTGGCAGCACAGGATCCAGGAGGTTGTGCTTCATGCCAGGCCTGGGGCTCTGGGGCTGAAAAAAACCCCAAATCTCCCAAAATATCACCCCACATCCCCCAAATATTGCAAGAACTGGGTGCACTCGATGGATCTCCTCAGTCACAGAAAGACTGAGGGCTGGAGATGTCGTGCTGCCAGTGGGGGAACTCCTCCTGTCCTTGCTCAAATCTCCCAGGAACAGTTTTCCCTGATGGCTCCCAGTCAGCTGGAGATTTCCCAGGAAGTTATTCCACCCAGCATCTGGAAAGGAAAGGAAAAATGGGAGAAATCAGAAAGGTGTTTTCCCCTGAATCAAAACCAAGCAGCAAAAACTTTCCAGAAAGGGTCAGTCCAGGTGAAATTGTTGGCTGAGAAGACACAAAGTTCATCTGAGTCACTTTTATTCCACCAAAACATGTTGTGACAGCTGAGGATCTGCCCTGGACCACTGAATATTTTAAGGAGCAGCAGGTCCCTGGTTCTCTGGGAGGATGGAAGAATCAGAAATCCCTTCGAGAAGGGGGAAGCCAGGAGGAAATCCTGCCAGCTGAGATTCCCTCATTGCTGTGCAGACTCAGGATGCTCCAAGGTTTTGGATAATCACAGGAATTCGGAGCTGGGTGGGGAGTTGGTGCCAAATGTGCTGTGCAAGGCTGGGGAATGAGGGCAGGGCTTTCTCCTGGAGCAGGGAGCCCTGGGACAACACAAATCCGTGCTGAGACTGAGAAAATGGTGTTGTTTGACATCCCTTCAATGCTGCATTTTCATGGGATGCACAGTGTGGTTTAACAGTGAGGAAAATCCTCCTGGAAAGAGAGAAGGGCTTGAAATCATCTTCTGTATGAATGTGGATTCGGGGTCAGAAATCAAATAACAGCCCTGTCAATCAGGAGCTGTGTCAGAGACACAAACCTGGTGGCAAATCCAAGTGTATCCAAAAGGGATCTGAGTGAGTGACAGATTGTGGGGAAGGTTTCCAGAAAGGGGCTTCAAACCTTGGCCAGAAATCACCTCCAACAGCACTGAGAGATGAACTCACTGTTTATGGTTTCAGGTTTCATTTTGAAGGGAAACAGGGAGCTCTGTTACCCAGCTGGAGTAAAAATGCTTGGAAAAGGTGGCATTAAGTTTTCATGGGATCCCAGAATGGTTTGGGTTGGAAGGGACCTTAAAAATCATCCAGTCCCACCCCCTGCCATGGGCAGGGACACCTCCCACTATCCCAGGTTGCTCCAACCTGGCCTGGGACACTTCCAGGGATGGGGCAGCCACAGCTTCTCTGGGAAAACTCTACCAGGGCTTCCCCACCCTCACAGGGAAGAATTTTTTGCCAGTATTTAATCTAAACCACCCCCATTTAAAGCAGTTTAAGGCAATTTGAAGTCACCTGATGCCATCGGGACATGCAGGGGGAGTGAGGGAAGGAGGTCCCAGGGATCCACTGCCAGGTGACACAAATAAACCAAAATACCAGCACCCAGAGAACCCCAAAAGCTGTCTGGGAGTATAAATATGGGTTTTAATCTGCACACAAAACCCATTGATACCACAGCTTTTCCTAGGGGAGGAGCAGTCATAGAAAAATGGGAGAAATGCATCCGGTGAAATCTTCAAATTGGGATTTCCTGCCCAAAAATCAGCTGAAATCCTGGCTGTGGGAGGCAGCTGAGAAAACATCCATAATTCAGGAAGGCAGATGGTGCCTTGAACTGCACGGAGGTACAACCAGGGGAGAGGAAAGCATGGAATCCATGTGGGAATGGATCCAGGCTCTGGCCCCAGAGGAGTGAGACCGGAGGAGCACACGGAGCCAAACAGCAGCACCTGTTTAATCAGGGCTGTGTTAAGCAGCTTTTCTGGGAAGCAGGAATGTGTGTTGCCCTCTGGATGACAGCATCACCCCCAGCAGTGTATTCCCCTCGCTGCTCTCATCCCACCTCCAGCACTTCTCCCTCAGCCCTCTGGAAATTCCCATTTAACTGGGGTTCAGGAGGTGGAATCTTTATGCTGCTTTAATGCTAATTAATTATTCAGGGTGTAGTTGAGAGAAAACCTGGAAAAAAAACAGCTGGCATTTCCATATTATGCAATCAGCCCCACTATTCCTTGCAAATGGATGTGTCTCCTTAGATTTAAAGTGACAGCTCATCCCTCTGCGTTAAGCACCAACTGAGATTATTAAAAAACATCTATTGAGGCTTTTTAGCACCTTCCTGCAGGAAAATATCCATCAGTTCCAGCTTGTTGGGGCTTAAAAGAGCAGATATATTTTTAATAATCAATTGCCATTTAAAAATACCATAACATTCCAATTAGGCAGAAATTAAACTCCAGTGTCCCAAATAAATTAACCTTGCAGTTAAAACGGGGGTTGAATCAAATGAGGATGCCTTGGAAATATTGTTCCTACAATTCTCCTTCGAATCAAGGTGTGTCACACCACAAGAAAGGGGAGTTGAAATGCTCCTTTTTTTCCACTCAGGTTGTGCATTTGCTCCTCCACGAAGTGTTCTCACTGCAAAATGAAGCTGCCACACAGCAAGAAATCAGGTTTATGATGTAAATACCTGCTGAAAGTCTTGGCACTACTGTGGGTTGGTCAGTCTGGGATGGGGGCTCAGATCTCCACCCACAGCACTAATTCAGAGCCCTGGCAGCGACCTCAGGGACCGGGCACAGAAAATGGGTTTTCTTGTCCCTTCCCAAACCATTCCACGATTTCATGGCATTTGGGCATTGTATTTTTTGAAGGAGATGATTTCCAGTAACAATCCATGCCTGGCTGGACATTCTCCCTCAAAACTGGCTTCGGGGTCCATGCCCTTTTCCCAGTGGAGAAGGAATTCGTTGCCGGCCGTGTCGGGAGTTCAATCCCTCCAAAGCACCTCAAGCTCTTGGTGCTTGAGCCCTTTTGGGTCTGAGTGAGAAACAAAGGCAGCAGGGAGCTCTCCTTTCCTAAATGCACTTTATTTGGCAGCCAGGCAGCTCCAAAGCATAAAAAATTCCCGGGAAAGAGGGCAATGCCCTGCTTGTAAAACACTTCCACGGCATCCCCTCGCTCCACGTGCCCCCTGCCAGCCCTGGCAGGTGAAACCTGTTTTAAACGAGGGGTTTTTTGCATTTTCTCTTTTTCTCTCTCTCCCAGTTGCTGGCTCAGTTGCTAAGCAACATCCCTGCGGGCCCTGGGTTTCCTTCCTCCTACAAATGGGAAACAACAACGCCGAAAATCCCGCCGTGTTCCCCGAGATGATGGAAAGTCCTCCGATTTAGCGCTCCCTTAATTGCAGCCTCCCCTGCTGAGGAGGGAGCAGGGCTCGTAGTTCCCATCAGGATGAGAAAGCAGCAACAGGAGAACAGGGAGAACACCGGGAAGGGACATGGGAACAACACAAACCCCCCTGGCAGCAGCAGGAATTGTGGACACCCACGCGAGAGCCGGAGCGTCGCCGTCGGTGTGGAACAGCCTGGCAGGATCAGGGGGGATTGGACAGGCTTTTATTCTCTCTCTGCCACGCTGCAGGACTCCTGGGAGAATTTCTGGGATGGTTGGAAGCTGCATTGATGCACCTGGGCATGGAAGGTGCATCAGTGAGGTTGTGTAGCCCTCACTGCCCCGTTTCTTGGGACACGTCGGGATTTGCAGAATCCCCGTGTCTCCTGCAGCCTCCCCAGCATTCCCACAGAGCTGGCTTGCTTGGGATTTATTTGTTTTCAAGTAAAAATCATAGCCATGAGCAAAAAAACCTTAGATCTGTGTTCTCACACGGTGTTTATAGTGATAAACACAGCGGGGTTGCAGAAGCTCAGGACGGTCCTCCCACACCTTCGGCTGTTGGATGCATTTCCAGAGGGGCTCTGGCTTTTAAGGAGCCTCCAATTCCACCACAGCCACATCCAAGGGCTTTGGAAGTGCTGGAAATTTGCAGATTCTGGTGCCTGTAAGCAAAGGAGAGACTTTGCCCCCCACCACAGCCCCAGGTCAGACCTCTCTGGGCAGACAAGAGACCTTCCAGCACCCAAAAAAAGGCACTGGGAGCCTTTGGGACTTTAAATCTCACTGTGCAAATGTTAGAAGAGGAAAACCCTGTTGTAGAAACATCAAACATATATATAAATACTCTGGGAATCTTCCTGGCTAAGTAGCAGGACTCCAGGCCAGTTAGGCTGGGATGAAGCAAAGGCTCATCCATCTTTCCTTTCTCGCTTTGCAGTTGAGTTTTTGCCCTTTTTTTCCCCTAAATCAGCAGCTCTGGGGAGCAGAAACAGCTTGAGGAGCTTTCTGGGAGCTGAGGGGGATGTACTATTCCATGATTCTATTATTTTATGGATGCAGTTGGCACCCCCCTTGAGTGGAGCTGCTGTCCCAGACTGCCCACAGGGAAGTGGAGAAGACTCTCCCACATCTTCCAAATAATCCAGCTCAGGGAAGCCTGAAGGCACCTGCTGGGTCCCTCCAGCCTGGGGCAGCACCTGAGCCAACTCCACTTCCAAAATGAGCTCAGGTGTCATTAAACTTTATGTTTGCCCAAACTGGGCCGTTTAACACCCAAATGAGTTACCATAAGTATTATTATTAGGATTATAATGGATTATAATCCATTATTACTCACATGGAGCCAGGCAGCCCGTGCTGAGCCCGAGCAGGTAACACTCCTCTTCCCACAGTTTTCACATGGATTAATTATTTGGGGTTTATTACACACTTGTAGGGCCAAGGTAATAAATGGAAAACAACTCCAGATTGTCTAAAAGTCGTGGGTGTCATCAGGTAATGAATAGTGATAAATTCTCTTAATGACTTTAATTAATTTCCCTCAGTGGCATTTTCACTCCCGTTCCATGTACACTCACTCTGACTCCCCATCACTTGGGATTTTTGCCAGGAGTTTCATTATTTCCAGGTTCCTTTCCAGCCTGGCTGTCTCAGGAGTGGTGAGGGATCAAACTCGGGACGCTGAGCTGCCACCTGCCCTCAGGAAGCTGTCACAGCTCATCCCTTCATGCAGACCCAGAGCCAAGGCTGGCAGGTCCCCCCAGCCCAGGAATGCAAACAGGGCGACTTTAACCACGTTTGGGCTCTTGTGAAACAGGAGAACTTCAGGAAAATGAACCTTTTCATAAAGTGAAAGCACGATAGAAAAAATAAAGTGGGTTTTTTTCCCTAAGCAAATGTTTTCTGCCCGTCTTGCAGCTGAAATATTGCAGTTTTATGGGAGTGCACGTGGCCAGAGAGCCGTGTGGAACAAGAACAGATGGGCAATGTATGCAAATGGCTCCAGTGAAATGGGATCCTGGTGACCCAGGAATCCCAGCACGGGCTGGCAGAGCTCTCCCACTGCCACACTGATGGTGGATGTGGGGAGAAAAAGGCTCCTCGGGAGGTTGGGATGGGATTATTTGGTGCCCCAACCTCAGTGTGCTGCTCCAGGGGCGGTGAGGAGCCGCTGGGATGGAAACCAAAGGGAAATCTGGGTGTTCCTGGGGCTGGCAGAGACCCTGTCACCACTCCAGCACGTGGGCTTGGAAAGAGAGCACCCTGTGAGTGCCTCCAGAGGCATCAGGATTTCACACTTCGGGATATTTGGATGAAGAAAAGTCTCACCTTGACAAGCTGAGGGTCCCCATCACCTTTTGCAGTGCTCAGGGTGCTTCTCCCAGTGCCCAGCTGGGACATCTTGTCCTTGTCCTGCAGCCACTTCCCACCCATCCCACCCCAGCCTTTCCACCAGAGGCTCGAAGGAAACAATTCCAGGTTGTTGCCAAGTAGTTTGTACCCCCCAGCAATGACACAGAAACTTCCACCCACCCCTGAGCTCAGCAAATCACCCCCTGATTAGGGAGGGAATTCCAGTGGCAAAGAGCTGATAACCCGAAAATAAACCTCCAGGCTCTTTTATCAGGAGGTGAATCTCCATTTGAATCACTCAGACAGCGCCAATTTGCATCAGCCAGCATCTGCCCTCCCCCGGGGTCCCACTGAGCTGGACAAAGGGGGGATCTCCCCACCCGGAGGAAACAATCGGTGTTCGAAAAGCTGCCCATTGATCCAGCCATAAACCAGAACAAATTATTAAACTGCAGATGGATTGGGACTTTATTATTCCTTATCTGCCTGCTGATACGGTGGGTAAATTTGTTTGAGCCGAAATGTTGTAAAAATGTTCTTTAAAGGGCTAATAAAACACGAGTTAACATTATGAACAGCTTGAAACCTCGGGAACTGGCTAAAAGGCAGAGGGAAGTGCTCCAGCTTTCCTTCTAAAACCTGCTAGAATTAAAGAGGCCCTTCAGCTTTTCTGCAAGGCAACTCTGAGCGTGGAAGGTCCTGGAACACGTGGTTTAATCCTAGAATGGTTTGGGTTGGAAGAGACCTTAAAGGCCACTCAGTGCCATCCCCTGCCATGGGCAGGGACACCTTCTACTGTATCCCAGGTTGCTCCAAGCCCTGTCCAACGTGGCCTTGGACACTTCCAGGGACGGGGCAGCCACAGCTCCTCTGGGATCTTGTCCCATCACTGAGTCAAGGGGGAGCTGTGCATGTCCCATCACCAGAAATCCTGGAGAAATCCTGTTCTCCAGAGCATGGAGCTGCCTCCAGCACAGCCAACCTCCTGCTGGAAGAGCGTGGCAAGGATGCCGGGGAAAAGAAGGAGGGATAAAGCAGATAAACCCAAGATCGCTAAATGTCCCTGTAATGTGGGAGTGGGAGTGGAAAGAGCCCCGTGGGCCCCCAAGGGCAGCTCATCCTGCTGTGCCAACCCATCCCCTCCGCAGCCCATATTAACCCCCATTATCAGCCTGGGCTGTTTGTTTTTCCCACTGAATGGCTGGGCTAGAAATTCCCTTCTGGGGAGAATGAAAACATCCTTTTAGCCTCTGGGTAGTTTATACTTATTTGTTCTCATGCCAAAATTGGCCATTAGCTTAAATAGCTCTCCTGTCTCTGCACTGTTTACCTCTGATGTATTCAGAGTGAACAATCATCTCGCTGCCTCTGCTGCCTCCGAACACGGCTTTTTTTCATGTCTGATGCCACAACAAACGCTTTAATGTTCCTCTGTTTTCTTTCTCCCCCTTAATTGCTCGGCGGGTTTGAAGCGCGCACCCTCCTCGCTCAGCCCTCGGGATGAACATCCCTCATTATCCTCCCTCTCGTGGCTCAGCCCGCTGGAAAATTTGGCAGGTTGAACAGCACGACCTTGCAGGTGTTTGGAGGACATTGGGCAGCTCCAATTCTGCTCCTGAATCCCCCAAAATGTTGGAGCAGCAGGGAGCTCACTGAGCAGGGAAGGGATTGTCCCACGTGCTGGACACTGGGGAGGAACCTCAAGTGTTGTGTCCAGTTTTGAGCCTTTCCATTCAGGAAGGACATCCAGGGGCTCCAGCGTGTCCAGGGAAGGAAACAGAGATGGGAAAAGGGGCTGGAAAGTCCTATGAGGAGCAGCTGGGAGGGCTCAGCCTGGAGAAAAGAAGGCCCAGGGGGGACCTTTTTTGTTCTCTCCGACTAAAAATTTAAAAGGAGTCTTTGAAAGGTGCCCAAAGCAGAGCCACTGGGAGCACTGGGAAAGCAGCACAGTGCAAACATTGAGGGCAACACTTTGCTCTCCCAGCCTGACTTTGGGTCCAAAGCAGCAGATCCATGGGTTGGGGCCAGGAGCAAAATGTGGGAGGACATTCAGCTGCCTCGGGGAGCTCCAGGCAACAGTAAAACCTCTCCCATCCTTGTGGGATTTGGGCCCTTCACTGAGACTCAAGTCAAGCCCCAAACTCATGTCTCTGACTTTCATCAGATGGACAAACTCAGCCTCATGTTTGACAGGTGCCCAAAAAGTCCTTGAGAGTTCCCAGTCCTTCCCATCTCCTTTTGTCACTAAGAAGATCCAGGTAACCTTGAGGCCCCTCCAGCGCTGCCTTCCAGGACATCCCTCATGGTTTTCACGTGGTGTGGAGGCTTTCAAATGGACTGGAATATCCTGGAATTCGCATCCCACTCCGGAAAACTTGGCAGAATTCAGAGCAGCTGAGGGGGTTTGACCTGAACTAAGACTCAGGGAAGAAAAGGCTCATTTGCTGTTGTAACAATAACTATAAAAACGCCAGGGTCCTTAATCCTGGGACTCCCACAGAAGAGTTGACACCTGGCAAGATGAAGCACCTTAAGAGATTCCCACTGAAACCTTTCCAGGCCAGGAATTCCATGCCCCCTGTGTGAGGAGAGCAGTGCACCTCTGTGGGGACCTGGGAGGACTGTATTTAAATAATAAATAATCTTTTAAAGGCACATCCTCCAGGCCTCTTTTTGCATCCCAAGGACTCGTGTGACCCCACACAGAGCAGGGAAAGCACTGGGGGGGAAACACTGAGCAGGTTTGAAGCCACTTTAGGTGACTTTACCACTGACAGGAGGCACTTGGTGGGGCTGAACTGGGCCTTTTGTACTCACAGTCTCTGCTACTCATGGGCTCCTGGCTCCAGCCTAATCCAGGTATTGGATCCCTGGAATTCTTGGATGGGCTTGGAGCAACCTGGGCTAGTGGAAGGTGTCATTTAGTGGAACTAAATGAGCTTTAAAGTGCCTTCCAAGCCAAACATTTCTGGGATTTTATGATTCTCTGACAGGATTTTGTCCCTCTGCCTGAGACCTGCCCAACCCCTGTGCACTGCCCCGACTTTTCTTTCCAGTAGCCACCTCAATCCCAAGGATTCAGACCCTCTCCCTTCCTCAGTTTTCCCACCAGGAACACGGGAATGGTGCTTCCATCCCCTCCAGAGCCCTCTGGGACAGGCAGTACAAAAGCCCAGCTTAAGTGCACTCGTGGTGCCAATGGATTATTTATGACCCCCCCAGGAAGTTGTTCCTCAGCCTGGTCCATCTCATGGCTAAAAAGCCATTTTTGATGCTCCACATGATTCCTTTCCTTCCCCAGTTCCACCCCTGTTCCTCAGGGTAACATCCCTCCCCTGCTCTGCTTTCCCAAGGGGAAACAAGTGGGTTGCAATTTTAAGAAATGGCATTTTTGTGGCTTGTTTTCAGGCCCACTGAACTCTTCCTGCACACAACTGCTGAGCACCTCCAGTGGCTTTGGAAAATGAGAGTGAAACCCATTCTGAGAAAGCCACTCTGGCCACAAAAGTAATTAACTGGAGGGATTAGAAAAGAACACAATGCACGAGAATTCATTGGATTCTTTCTTCTTTTTGTTTGAACGCAAAAGTGATCAACCTCTAATGTCCCCCAGTGTTATTATTATTATTATTATTATTATTATTATTATTACACATCCTCCTCTGCCTGCTGAAGCGAGCCAAGGCCTTTGGATGGATTGTGCTGCTGCTTTTTTAATAAAAATAATATTAGGAGTACACATTAATGTATTAATTAAATAAACCCTCCATGGCTTCCCTTCCTGGTGTCTGTTTTTAATGCACTTTGCATTCCTGTGGCTGAGTTTCCAATGATCCCCTCGTGGGGTCGAGATCAGTGAACTGAGCACAGGGGGTTTATTTTCCTCTGTGAAATGGGGAACAGACCCAAACCTGGCCATGGTGGGAGCACAACTGGCCATGTGTGGACACTCCAGGGGATTTTCTGGGGCTGCCCCAGCCCTGGAAGTGTCCAAGGCCAGGTTGGAGCAACCTGGAATAGCGGAAGCTGGAAGGTGTCCCTGCCCATGGCAGGGGCTGGAACCGGACGAGCTTTAAAGTCCCTTCCAACCCAAACCATTCCATGAGATCCAGGCTTTGGAAAAGGCTGAAATCCAGATGTTTGCTGTGTCTGGCCCAAGAGCAGCACAACGTTTCACTAATGGTTTTCCTCTCCTTCTCTGCAAACATCTGGACAGCAGCAGCCTGGGATGATCTGAACTGGCTGATGTGCCTGGAAATCCTTTTGTTGTAATTAAAGGGGTTTGGAAAAACACAGAGGCACGTGCAGGACATTCCTGCTCCCTACAAACAAGGCAGAGAGGGAAGGGAGACAGGGAGGAGAAGCCAGGAGGGGACGGGAAGGAAGGATTCCTGCTCCTCTGGAGCAGCAAACGGAATTGAAATGGAAACAGAGGGAGGTTGAAAAGTCAGCCGCTAAACGCTCTGTTAAATATTTAAGTTTCACAATCAAGCACATTTTTTGTTGATGAAAATAAAAAGCGAGGAAGGGAAATGCCCGGGAGGACTCGGGGGGGCTGAGTCATTAGCAGGGGAATGACATTTCCACCACCCCTCTCCGAATAATTCCCGGTGAATTGCGGATAGTGGAGGCATTTCCATGGCTCATCCGGAGCTGAGGAGGGGCTGGATGGACTGATTTCATCCCCCCAGCAGCAGCTCAGACCCACAACACCAAGCTCAGGTTGTGTCAAGTGCTGGAGTTCCATGTGGATGAGGAAAAGCTCTTTGTTCTCACTTGGATTTGCAAGGATTTCTTTTAGGATGCACGTTCAGGATGATCCTGTCAAACCCTGCAGCTCATCCCAGTTCATGTATTTAACAGCTGATTGTAATAAATTTATCAAAACTTCTTAAAGAGCTGAAATAAAAACCTGTTCAAGGCCAGGTTGGACCTGGGATAGTGGAAGGTGTCCCTGCCCCAGACACAGAATAAACCAGGGATATTCTGATCCCCTGAAATGGATTTTCACCCCAGTGGGCATTTCTAAAAAACTCCCAAGGCCTGAATTTCCAGCACTGGGAGCTGATGGAAGAAACACCTTCGAAGAGGAATTTCTCCTCTTTGTTCATCTCAGCTGAGAACGAAGCTACAAATCCCCACAAAAAATGAGCAATGAACGAGGCTGAAACATCTTGTTTCAATTTTTTCAATTAAAACAAAACGCCAGGGGCTGACCTGACATTTCTTTTCTTTTTTTTTTTATTTTCTTCCCATTTCCCACTGGAGATTTCAGTGGAACTGAGATCTGGGATTATTCCCCCCCCCTTTTTTTTTTTCCACGCAGCTTGACTGTTAATTTGAAATGTTTATTCTGAGATGCCATAAAAGCCTCCTGATTTTTTTAGTATTCCAAAGTTTCTACGAACACCAAGGCTCTGGAAGCAGATGCTGAGCCCTGAAGAATTCCCATTAAGCAGATCTCCAGCACCACCACTCCCTCCCCCACCAGGCTGATAAAAACACTTGTGCCTTCCCTGAACCCCAACCAAAGCAATCCCACACTGAGAGAGGCAAACACTGAAATGAAATTGCTCATAAACAGTGAATTCCTCAACCCAGACTCCATTCAAATCATCATTTAAATACAAATCAAACCCAGCACCTGCCAAAAAAGAAATGTTTCAACAGCCCTGAGATCTATGGACAATAATGCCTTTTCCACCCACTCTGATGAGGCTGAAAAGGAGATAAAACCCTCAGAAAACATTCCCAATTTCTCTTCCATGCTGATATTAACAAAGATGTGAATCAAAGGAGGGAGAAAGAGTGGAAAAAGTGATTTGTGCTGTGGAGGTTTTAACACTTGGGGCTGGATCAGATAAAGGGCTGGAGCAGGGGATGGATTTTCATGTCTCAGTCCCAAGTGTTGCTCGAACCCTGAGAGATGAATTACTTGGTTTGACATCAAAGTTCCACCTGGACAGGAGGGAGAACTTTCTTCCTTTTCAATGACCCAACACTGGACAGAGCCCAGAGAGGGTGTGGGGTCTCCCTCCCTGGAGATATTCCCCTCTGGGAATGCCCTGGGATGGCCCTGCTGGAGTAGGGAGGTGGGACAAGTGACCCACTGTGCTCCCTTCCCACCTGACCCGTTCTGGGATTCTGGAATTCTGGGATTCCTGCCTCCATCCCTCTCAATCTGCCTCTTCTGCAGCTTGGGGTGAGCTACAACCAGAGGGGTTTGCATCCCAAGCTCCCACTGAACCAGTTCCAGGGATTTGTAGCTGCTTTGGAAAACTCTGCTCCGTGCCTTGTTATTAATAAAGCTCCTCTTCCAGCAGGTTTGTGCCAGTGGGAATTTGGGAAGAGCTCAGGTGCCCCTGGGCACCCCTGGGATCGCTGCCATTCCCCAGGGAACGGGACAGATCCCACCCCACTGCCCGAGCTGGGCACAACCTGCGTGTCCAGCAAACCCCTCAGGCTCCCAAGGGAAGTGATTTACTGGGAACTGGGGGACTAAAGCAGCATCCTGGTGTCCAGGAGGGGGACCTGGGCTGCTCAGGCAGCTCCCTCATCCCTCCCAGGCTGGAAAAGGCTCCCTTTCCCTGTGACTGCCCCTCGGGGCAGTGATTTGTGCCAGATGCAGAAAATGGGATGCACACAACAACTGCCTGCCTTTAATAACATTTTCCAAGCCACACTGGTGACATTATTCCTCCTGGTGACATTATTCCTCCTGAGTGACAGTTCAGTGGCACAGAGGGAACTCCAAGATAAAAACCAGGGAGTCTTGCAGGGATCTGCTGGTGCGTGAAGGAATTTTTTTTCCAGCCTCTTGAACACGTCTCCCGTGGGCAATATTTTATTTTCCACATGGAAGGCACTTTTCCCTTCGGAGATGGGCAGGACAGCAATGTAACAAGATCCAGGAGGGAATCAAAAGAGAAGGAATTCCAGCCCTTGGATGGCCAACAGGTCACAGGGGTGGGCATGGAACCACTTGAGGGCAGAGAAGGGATTCTTTGGGGGGTGTTTGGCACTGAACAGGGATATTCTGATAACAAGTCCTATGAGAAGCAGCTGGGGGGGCTCAGCCTAGAGAAAAGGAGGCTCAGGGGGGACCTTCTGGCTCTGCAACCCCCTGACAGGAGGGGGGAGCCGGGAGGGGGTTGGGCTCTGCTCCCAGGGAACAAGGGACAGGAGGAGAGGGAACGGCCCCAAGCTGTGCCAGGGGAGGGTCAGGTTGGACATCAGCAGGAATTCCATCATGGAAAGGGTGGTCAGACCCTGGAAGAGGCTGCCCACAGGTGGAGGAACCCACGTGTGGCTCAGATTCCAGCTCTGGTGTCTCAGCCAGCCCGAGAAACTGAGGTTTTTCCCCAAATCCTGGTAAATCCCACCTGTCAGGAGGCTGTTCCTGACCCCTGCTGGGATGAAGCATCAATCCATGGGCTGGGCTTGGCCATAAAACTCTCCTGTGCTCACGTTTACTGAGTGTTCCCTGTATCCCAGCGGGATGGGGGTGGGCTGGGGGAAGTTGGTCCCACCAGGAATGGCAGGAGCTCATTTTTTGCCCGTGTGAACACACCCCGTGCCTGTCCAGGGCATGTTCCCCCCTCAGTGCCTCTGAGAACCCAATGCCTTTACACCTCCCTCTTACACACCCTTTACACATTCTTTTACCTCCCCCTGAAGGTGTTTTCCTGACTCCCAAATGCGAGAATCTTCAATTTTTCAGCGTTTGTGACCAGTTTTCTTCCCCGTGTGGCAGCAAACTGGGATCCAGCTGTAACCAGGCTCCCAGGTTGGAGTGTATTTTCCTGTTCAATATTTGAAAAATGGGTTTTTTTCAGGTGGCTGATGGCTCTTTGAGCAGAGTGAATATTTGATGGGGGCTCTGGGTGGTGAAAAACACACTCTGTGCCCTCTGGTTGGGAGGAACAACTTTATTCCAAGGGTGCAAACTCCTCCTGTCTGAACCACTCCTGGAGGGAAATCTTGGTAATGGTCGGAAACATTGATGGCAGCAATAGGGAATTTCTCCTTTACAACTTCAGGGACAGTTTTGCTGCACTGGAGTTAATGCTGCACTTAAATGAGGTTTAAAGGTAGAGAAAATGCTAAATGGGGTCTAAGCCTTTCCTGGCATCTATAAATATTTTTAAGCAGCCGAGTATATTTGTAGCAAATTGCTTCCCTGAGGACTTTCTCCTGGCCCAGGAGCACGTGTGCACTTCAAAGGGTTCGAATATCAGCTAAACAGGAGAGAAAAAGAACTGTGAGGTGGAGAATATTGGGACATTTAAACTGAACTGTCTGCTCCAGATCTCCATCCTGGGTGGATTCTGCCTGCCTGAGCCTTGCCAGCCATTGATCCCGAGGGATATTGCCAAGGGGTTGTTAACCAAGGGTGGGATATTGGAGTAGGAAAGCTCCTGGTGCAGCGACACCAACATCTCCCTGTTGCTCCAGCTGCCTGGAATGAGAGAAATTCCAGTGGGGGCTCCCTGCCTGGGCTGACATAAAACTGAGATCACCCCTAAAAACTTTTTGGTGCCTTTGTAACGTTGTTCTGCTGCGTCTCCCTGGGTTTCTGAGGCTCATTCCCTGTGGCAGGTGGTTTTTCCCCATGGAATGAGGACACTGTGCTGCTTCACCCAGGGCCACTGAACCTTGCCTGACTGTCCCCAAAGCTGCAGAACCAGGAGAGGGGCTTTGCAACTGTAAAGGGAGCAGTGACAGCTGTGGCCAGGCACCAAACTCCAGCTGCTGGAGAAGAGCCCCGTGTTCCTGCAGCCTGGAATGAGCAGCTCCATGGAGAGCAGTGACTGGGACCTGCTGAGGAGCAGGAGAGCAAACGGTGCTTTCAGGGACTGCTGAGCCCTGAACTGAGGCTGAACCTGAAGAATCAGCCCTGGGAAGGCTGTTCCTGAAGTGACAGCAGCTGGAGATCCAGGGATGAAGATCCAGGGATGAAGATCCAGGACATCTGTTGCTGCAGCTGGAGGGGATTCCTGCTTTTGGGAAGAAGGTTTTCATGTGCAGAGGAGGGCCAAGATCCTTCTGCTGTGTCAGCAGGTTGCTTTTTAGGGAAAAGCCAGCCCTGTGGGAATGTGTGGAGGGGGATTGTGCCTCTTCACACTCGCTGAGGTGAATGTTCTCTACGAATTACTTGGAAAAGGCTTTTGGAAGCAACTCCCCTTGAGCCACAGAGAACTCGCTCACAGAAATGCTTGTTTGCACTGAAGGAGCTGGTAGCTTGGGTGTTATTTTTCCTTGTGATTTCTGGGAATGTTTCTCAGCTTGTAGGAATTAGTGTTGCCTTTGTGGGAGCTTTTTAATCGAGGAGATGGAAAGTGCAGAGAACCTGGAGGGGGAAAAAATGACAGTCCTGGGCCAGTGTGGAGCAGGATGGACACACTTCGTCCTGTTGGGATGGCCAGGTTGGTCCAGCCTGCTCTCCAGGATGGCTGGGTGGGGCATTCCTCAGCTCCTGGGCTGGCTCTGCTCCCAGGAACCTCCTTCCTCAGGGAATAGCTGTGGTTGGGAGCACCAGTTCAGTCTCTGGTTCCTTTCCCAGCTGACCACTGAGCCAAGGAAGGACACAAGGATTATTATCCAAGGACAAGGACTCTGTCACCAAGTCCCAGAGTCACCTGCTCTGGTAAAGCCTTGCTTTGTAGAGCTCTGGCCTGGCTAGGGGCAGGTTTAACCACCAGCCTTAGCAGCCACTAATGTTAAACTGGTACATGGGGGTTTGATTCTTTCCATTTTTGAGTCTCTCAGGCTACAAAGGGATCTGCAATGATTTGATAGCTGAGGCTTTTCCTGTCTCAAGAACAAAGGGGAAGCAGATATCTCTTTCAACAGCCTGGAGAGGCCTCTAGCCAAGACCCAGAGATTAAGAGGAGCTACCTGGCAGGCAAGTTGGCTTTTTAAGTGAAAAACAGGCTTTTAAGCTCCTGAGACAAAGGAGAGCTGAGCTGAACACACAGCCCAGTGAGCAAAGCAGAGGGGTTTAAAATGCCTTGCTGGCTGCAGGGGAATGGAGTCGGGCAGAATTAGCAAAACCCCTTTGTTTTGCTTTCTGGACTCTTTTAGAATGACAAGGAAACGTTCTGTAGTACAGGCAGAGTCTAATTGCTCTGGAGCAGCTCTGGCTGGCTCAGCTCTTCGGGCTGCAGAGAGGGATTTACCTCCCTGAGTGACCTCAAAGGCTCCTCTGGCTCCACCTTTCTCAGCACATAAATATTTTAGGCAGGAGGGAGCTCAAAGAGCAGGCACCTCACGGCTGCAGGGGTGGGTGGATGCTCAGGAGGGCCCCAGGAACTTTTCCATCAGCCTTGTTTGCTTCCCTCTGGCTCTGCTGCAAAGTCACTGGGATGCTCTGGGGACCTCAGTGTCCCTCACACAAGGTCAGAGGCTCCCAGGGGAAAGCTCTGGAGTGACAAGTGCAGGCTGGCCAGCACCAGTGCAGCAAAATACTTGATTTCTGTGAGGTCTGAACTTCTGGTCAGCCCTGACTTTGTTTCTGCGTGGGCTGGAAGCTCCTTTTTTGGGATCTGTGCTGTGAAGGGAGTTCCCTGCTCTGTTCCCCCCTCAGGGCTGCTGTCCTGCTGGCTTGGCCCAGCGACAGAGGTGGCCTTGCTCTAGAAACCCCCCTGCCCTCCCTCCCCGTGGCTTCACAAGATCCTGAGCAACCACAAATAGCTCCACTGGGGACTAAAACACTCCCTGCCCAGCTGATTTCCCTCTCCCAGGAGAGGGCAAGGAAACTGCAGCTGGAATCCAGTCAATCCTTCCAGGAGCACAGAGACCCTCAATGGTTTGGGTTGGAGGGGACCTTAAAGCTCATCCAGTCCCACCCCTTGCCATGGGCAGGGACACCTTCCACTGTCCCAGGTTGCTCCAACCTGGCCTTGGACACTTGCAGGGATGGGGCAGACACAGCTTCTCTGGGAAAACTCTACCAGGGCCTCCCCACCCTCCCAGGGAAGGATTTCTTCCCAATATCCCATCTAACTCTGCCCTCTGGCAGATTTTTTGGGGTGGATCATGATCTGGCCTCTGCAGGTGCCTCCTGCTCCTCTCAGTGCTCTCCTACAAAAGCTGAACTTTGAGATGCTTCACCTTGGAGTTCAATCCCTGTGTTTAGTCTCTACTGAGACGGTCAGAGGCCAAGTCCCAGCTGGCTCACAGGTCCCAGCACATCCTTTGGGGGGCTCAGGGTGTTTGAGGTACCTGAGAGCATCAAGGTGTGACCCCTCACAGGATCAGTGCTGGACAAACACTCCCCAGCCTGGGAAGGGCAGGAGCTCAGCCCTGATGCAGGAGCAAAGCCTTGCCCTCTGCTGATTTTGGGAGGAATTTCTCTTGTTGCCTTCACAGAGAGCCCCAAATTCACCCCAAGGACCATCTTGTCCATGAGATGCTCCAGCCAGAGGGGAGATCAGAGCATTGCTCATGGTCAGCCCCTGAGCCAGGAGTGGCTGAGGGGGAACTTCAGCCAGACTGATGTCTCTGTTTGTGCTGAGTGGTCCTTTCCACCCTCCTGCTGAAGGAAAACCACCAGGATTCGATGGCAGGAGCTGCTTTCTTGTAACCTTTGGCAGGAAAACTTTCCTGTCTAGAAAAATCATCTCAGGGATGAAATACTCACAGGTGAGTTTAAACCCTCTTGAAATGAAATCAAATAAAATGGGCTTTAAATATGAGTTAGGGGACGTGCAGACAAGTACATGTCTCCTGTCTGGGGAAAAAAAAATATCTCAGCTCAGATGTGTAGCTAAGCTCATTTCATGCTGGAAATCTTTCCTCCACCCCCACACGGCATGGCTGGAAATTTCTTGGATAATAATTCTAAAAAAAAAAACAAAACATACTTTTGGGGTTCTTTCTTGGTCATCCTTGCTGTTCAGAGCAGATTCCTGGTTCAAAGAATCATTGGGGTTGGAAAAGAGCTCCCAGGCCATGGAGTCCAACCTGTGCCCCATCCCCACCTTGTCCCCCAGAGCACTGAGTGCCATGTCCAGGCCTTCCCAGGACACCTCCAGGGGTGGGGACTCCAAACCTCCCTGAGCAGCCCCTTCCAATGCCTGTCCACCCTTTCCATGGAGAAATTCCTCCTGTTGTCCAGCCTGACCCTCCCCTGTGGAGCTTGAGGCCGTTCCCTCTTGTTCTGGTTGCCTGGGAGAAGAGGTTCCCCTGGTTTCACTCTGCTCTGGCTCAGCAGCTCCGAGCTGTGGAGGCTGCAAATGCAGGAAAATTCCCTTGGGATCAAGGGATAAAGCCCTTCCAGAGCCCTGGGTGGGTGCAGAGCTGGTGACAGCAAAGGTGCTGCCTCACACCAGGTTGGGGGACCCTTTGAAGTGGGTGGTGACCCTTTGCAGTGGGTGCTGGACCAGTTGTGGTGCCCAAGTCACAGTTTGGGGCCCCCTTGTCCTCAGTGCCACAGGGTTTTGTTGGGAGTGATGAGATCCCACTGCCATGAGGTGAAGTGTAATCCATGAGGATCCTCCCAGCCCTGCTGAGCCACCTAAATGGCTGATTTTGGGGTTGTCCCCTCTTTTCTCTGCCTCGTTTTTCCCCTCAGACATCAGAGATGTTCAGCTTTATCCCACTCATCCTGGTGAGCCTGTAATTCTTCCCCAGCCCTGGACAAAGGTTCTCTGAGTCAGCCAAAATCTCTGCCATGGAACTGTGTGATGGAGTGCTGACAGGTCACAGTCCCTTGCTAACTGGAAGTCATAAATCAACCCTCTCTTGTCCTTTCTGTCCTCTCCCAGGAGTCAAAAGTGATATCCTTGGGTCCCATCGACCTACATTAGCTCCGAGTAGGAAAAGCAAACAGTTCCTTCCCTGTTCTCTGGATCTGAGACACCTAAAGACTCTCTTTGCTTAAAAAATTATGTTTAATTTTTAATTAGTGTTTAGGGGAGGCACAAAGGCACCGCCACCTTCTTACAGATTCCAGGGATGTGACAGGAGCTGCCTGATGGGAACATCTCAGTCAGAGGATTAATGACACATCCAAAGTCTGCTCTGGGAAGAGCTGCCATAGTGTGGGGCTTCAAAAAGCCCCCTCAGGTGTGTGTGGGCTGAATTACAGGTGGTGTTTTCTTTAGATAAAGGTGATTTCTTTCTCCTTGCCCAGTTTTTTTTGGAGCTATTTGGTCTGGTCAATATTTAAAGGCTGTTGTCTGAGAACAAGGGGAGGTCAGAGGGTGTTTTCAGGAGGGAGAATTGGACAGGGAGGAAGAGATAAAAATGAGAGAATCATCTCATCAGAGGAGGTGACACCTGCCAAGGTGCCCTCAGGCAAACCTGTCCCCAAAAATGACACTGCAGTGATAATTCCTGGGGCATTCCCAGGGGTTGGGGTGTTCCTATGGCACCTCTGGCTGTGCAAATCCAGGGGGAAACTCCTCATCAGTCTGAGGGTTTAACTTGGCCTGGAGGATTAATCCATGAATTTAAGCAGGAGCAAAACAAGCCAGGAAGATAATGAAGGTATTGATTGAAGATTGGGAAGGATCCTAAAGCCAGGCTTTGCCAATAAAGCCCCATTTGCCAAAATAAAGCCCCCAATTTGCCAAAATCCATGATTTTGGTGTAGGCAGGAGCTTGATGTTTTCTATTCCTTGGGCTTGGAGCATTTCCTTGTAGGATATGAGAGTTTGTTATTGCGGTGTTGGCCCTGGAGTTGTGTGAGGATGTTGGGAATCACCAGAATGGCCCAATTCCCACCCAGTGAGCTTGAGGGGTGCAGGATCTGTCTAGATTTTGGGGCAAGGAAGTCTTTTTGTCTCTTCTATCACCCACCCAGCTCTTTTTGTTGAGCAAGTCACCGAATCTCAGTTTTTAAACCTCTTTAAAGAACATCCCCTCCCTCAGTCAGCGCTGCCAAATGTTTCCAGGGGCAGGGTTTTCCCCCATCTGAGCTGGTGCTTTAATTTGCATCATAAAACCAGCCCGATTTACACTGAAATGCAACTTTTTAAAGGCTGAGAGTTCACCTTGGATGTTATAAAGTCTCTCAGAATTATTCTGAGAGCTGTCAGAGCTGTTACTGAATTGAGACTGGATGGGAAGTCGGAGGGGGGGCTTTGCTCCAGATGGGGCTAAAGGGGATTTCCTCTGGGGTGGAAACTCTGCTGTTCCAGCAGTGCTGGGGATGAAGTTTTTGGAAGCTCAGCACAGCAGGTCCCACCTTTGCCAGTGTCACAGGGTGTGAGACACAGAACTGGGAAGTAAATCCAAGTGCTGTGCCCCAGTTTCTGAAATTTGGCCCATTTCAGAGAGGGAAATGTCACTGCTGACCCGAACAAGATTTGCTTGAAGAGGCTCCGAGGTGAAAACCTGCCCCTATCAAAATCCAGAGGTGGCTCCGTGTTTCCAGTGCCAATTAAAGGCTTCCAGGCTGGAAGTGGCACTAATGAAGGCTGAGCCTCCAGGTTTCTGCAGGTCTGGTTTTAATGAGCCCCTCAGAACACGGAGCACCTGTGTCTGTGGTGGGACTGGGGTGGGAGCAGCTTTTATTATCCTGGGTTTTCCACCCTGAGCCAGGAAAATCCTGGGAGCAGATGCTGCCTTGCAGCTTTTCCAGCTGAAGGCAAAGCCCAAACTGTGAAAGGTAGAGAAAAATAGGTGGGATGGATCAGACAATTAAACACAGGGATGGATTCCCTAATCCTTCTGGGCAAGCAGGGAAGAAACAGTCCCTCATTAATCTTGGTATAATATAAATATGCCTTTTCCTGGAAGCTCTGGTTGGGCCAAATTGTTTCATTTCATACCTTTGCCGTGAGGCTTTGTTTTAAAAACCAGTTGGGTCCTTTGGAACATAAATGTGGGAAGCAGGACATCATGTCCAGCCTTTGCCAAGCTCAGCAGAGGACTTAAATATCCCTGGACATCTCTGGTCTTGGAACACTGGGACAAGAAAACCTGCTCCAGAACAGTCAGCAAAAGAACTTTCAGTTCCAGGAGGGTTTTTAAATGTGACTTGTGAGGCAGGAAAGCTTCAGGAGTATTTGGTGCCTGTTGTTTCTTTCTAGTCTAAGGCTGGGAAGTTGCATTTTGAGGGGGGAAAAAATCTCCTCCTCTGCCCAAAATTCAGCTTTTCAGGTCTGGGAATGGAGACAAGTGGCAAAGGAATGGAGAAAAAAAAGGGGGATTTGGGGACTTAAAGATAAAAAAACAGTTTTCAGGCACAGCTGAAAGAAAAGAAATGTGGGGGAAAAAGGAATGAAGATGGATCTGAACTTCCTATCCCAGAAATGTTTGACTTCCAGTTGCATCTGTGCAGCCCTGCTGTGGGTTGTGATACTGGTGTCCCTCCTGCTGCTCAGGGGCTTGACATCCCAACATTCCCAGTTTCACGGGGTGGCAGGGGCACAAAATATGGAAATGCAGGAAAAACGAGAGAGAAATTGTGGTGGCTCCTCTCCAGGTGTGCCAGGAAGGGCCCAGGCACACAGGGCTGCACTTCCCCCCGGCACTGCCTGGAACAATCAGGGTTTCTCCTCCATGTGCAGCTTTTCCCCCTTTTTTTTTTAACCCTGTGAATAACAACTGGAGCATTTTAAAGCTGACATCCTCCTAAAAGGCTCTGAAATCCTGCCCCTTCCTCTGCAGAGCAGGAGCACAGCAGAGATGGACAGCACTGGAGAGGGAAAGGAGCCTCCAAACTGAGCTTATGAAGCATTTTGCCCTCAATACATTTAGAATTTAGGAGTTTCTGTCACTGTCCTACTAAAGCTCCTGAGCCCACAGAGGCCATAAAGAGGATCCTCAAACCAGAGTATCCCAGGCTTCTCTGGCTGTTGCAATTCCAGGAAAAGGGATGAGCAGCAGCATCAGAATTCCCACCTGGACCAGGGTGATGCCTCTCAGGTGGCTCTGGGGCTGCATCTCCTCCTTTCTGTTCCACATCCCCCAAAATAAAGGCCAAGAACCGAGCCCTTTATCCCACTCTGCAGCCTGGCAGGTCTCTCACCCTATTTCTTGGGATCACCAACCAATTTGGCCTCCTCTGACCCACTTTGCTCCCACTGTTTGGAGAGCCCGACAGGAGCCTCATCCCACTTATCTGTGGAACAGATATTTTTCCTTCCTGTCAGCACAGATATTTTCTTGCCATCCTGAAGAAATGGTAAATGAAGGCCAAGAGAGGAGGCAAAGGAATTTACTGGCTAACAAAGATAAATATGAATTAAATGATGCTCAGCTGGACCATCCTGGCACAACGAGGCAAATCCTTCCCTGAAGATTATCAGGAATAAATTGTGGAGTTGCCCAGGGCTTGTAACCCAGCCCAGAAGGTTTTGTGACCCCCATTTCGGGGTGAAAACCGGAGTTTGAGAACTGCTGAGCTTTCTGGAAAAATAACAACTTTGCTCAGAATGGTGTGGGGTTGTGACATGAGGTTGGAGGCACAGACCTGTCTCTAGCATTACACAAAGCTTGGAGGAGTGAGGGCAGTTTGGAGAGATTTAAAAAGTTGTCACGTGCAAGTGTCCCTCTTTTGGCTTTTTTTCTAATATTCAAAGCTCTCTTTAAAACTTCTTTCCTGGAAAACACCATCGTTGCCTTTTTCCATCCCTTCGAATTCTCCTTACCCCGGTTTTCCCACTTTGAATCGGAGAAATAATATCCCAAATTCCCCCTTTGTGAAACAAGGTGGGTTTAGATGGAATATTGGGAAGGAATCCTTCCCTCTGAGGATGGGGAGGCCCTGGTAGAGGTTGCCCAGAGAAGCTGTGGCTGCCCCTGAATCTCTGGAAGTGTCCAAGACCAGGTTGGAGCAACCTGGGCTAGTGGAAGGTGTCCCTGCCCATGGCAGGGGGTGGGACTGGATGGGCTTTAAATTCCCTTCCAACCCAAACCATTCTGGGATTCTGGGATTCCTGGGAGCTGCTGGGCACTGAGGACATGGCACTTGCAGGGAATTCCCTGCTGGAATCCAGCAGGGAGGCACTTCCAGCTCCAGCTGCTTTTCTCTTCCCTCCCCCCCCTCAAAGCTCTGGGGTTAATTTTTCCTGTCTCCTTTTGATTCCTTCCCTTCAAAGCATCTTGTTGTCGTGCTGCCCACCCTTGTGAAAGGTCACCAAATAAATACTGTGTATCAAAGCTGCTTTTCCATCAGCTTTTCATGTGTTTTCAGGCCATTAAAAGCTGTCTTCTTGCTCTTTGCTTTGGTGATCAAAGCCCTGTTCATGCAGCAATCTCATGCACAATGTGCTTTATCTCTCCCAGCAGCTCTTGCCTCCTCCTGTGATTCTGCTCTTGGAGGAGTTTCTTTTCCTCCAAGTATCATTCCCTTCCTGTGCAGTGTTCCAATGGATCAGCTGGGCAGGGAAAGAGTTAATTTATTATTTTGTTTTTTACAAGAGGGAGGGAAAAATGGTAAAATGAACATTATTTGTTGTGTAAGGAGGCTCCTGGTACCACCCTGAGCACTCCTGCCTCTTCGTCAGCAGGCCTAGCAAAGAGAAAATTGTCTTATAAACTGTTTTTAAAGGCTCAAAGGTCTTATAAACAGGATTTAGCACCATCACAGGAGACAACTGTGTTTAAACAGTGTCATTAGTTGCTTTGTGGGCCTTTTTATGGTGCTTTTCGCCTCGTTCATTGCTCTCTTCTCTTGGGTTTGGGGTTGTTTTTTTTCCCCAGTCAGAGCTGAGGTTGTTCTGACCTCTGGGTGGGCGAGCCCAGGTCAGGGCTCTGCTCTGCAATTCCTGGGAAATGGGGGGTTTAAGGGAAATTCAAAGGGAAACTCGGATTCCCAAGGGAAATCCTGGAATGGTTAGGTTGGAAAGGAACTTAAAGCTCTTCTCATTCCACCCCCTGCCACGAGCAGGGACAGCTTCCACTAGCCCAGGTTGCTCCAAGCCCCATCCAACTTGGCCTGGGACACTTCTAGGGATGTGGTTGGAACAAGGATGCTCCTCCTCATATTTGAATCCTGGATCTCAGAGCCAGAAATCCCAAAAACTTCAGGAAAGGAAATGACATGGCCGAGACCCTCATGAGCTTGAAAACCCAAACCCTTCAGATTTCCCCCAAACTCAGCCTGGTTTTGGGAGAAAACATTGTCAGGAGGGGCAGAAAATAGAGAGGATTCACCTCCAGGAAGGGAATCCAAGTTGGAGATCTTGGTGTATTGCTGGAAATGTGGGAATCTCTGCGGAAGAACCTGAAGAAAAAAAAAAAAAAACAAAAAAAAAAGCTTAAAAGAAGAGTCAGTTGGCAAAGTGTTTTCCCAGCTGTGTCATTCAGGGGTGGTTGATGCAGATGAGGAATATAAACAGAGGAGTACTCCCAGGGAAAGGAGGAGGAAAAGCCATCCCAGGAACAACTGCCCTTCCAGAGGCTGCAAAGCTGGAGACAAACTGTGAGGGAAAGAAGAATGGGATGAAAACAGGCCCCTGAGTCCAAGCCAGGTTTGCAAAGGCACATTGAACCTGCTTGTCCTGATGTGGTTTTTTTTGTTGGCAGGGGAACTGGTTTGCTCCACAAAAGAGAACTTGGTGAAGGGTGTTTGGGGGATGTTTGAGTGGATGAGGAGAATTGAATCATCTGTGCTGAGGGACAGTGCTGGCCGTGGAGAGGGATGGATTTGTAGGTCGTGGAAAGTAAAATCAGCCTGGAAAGCAGGTTTTGTAGCAGTCAGAGAGAGGCTTTTGCTGGGGCAGAAGCTCCTGGTGGGGAGGGGTTTGAGTAGAGCTGAGGGTGCAGGTCACAGCAAGGGGACCCTCCATCCCTCAGGTGCCCCCAGGGGGATGTGGGGTGGGCAGGGAGGATCAGCAGGATGAAGCCAAGCCAAACTTGCAGGAATCGCCCAGATTTTCACACAAATCAAATCCAAATGGCCAAATTTTCCCAAGCTGTGGCTGAGCTGACCTTGGTGAAGGGCAGGAGCACTTCCTGCAGGTGATGTCCTGGCATCACCTTCATCTGACCCATTCCCTGCATCAGAAAATCTGGGATAATTCCAGTGGTGCTGCTGAACTTGGGCATCACCTCCCAGGGAATGGGATAAACCCCTTAAATCTCCACTTTGCCCTCATTTATTTCAGGGATAGAGTTGTTTCAAGGGTTTATGGGAGCAGAGTCTGACAGGAATTTGGTCAACAAGAGGTGCTGGGATGCAGAGGCTCCTGCAGGATCCTGTTCCAAAGAGCACCAGGAAAGCCATAAAATCCCATTCCCTGTGCCACGAGCAGAAGGAAATCCCCTTCCCTATTGCCACTGCTGTAGCTTTAGGGCTCATAACATGTCTAATTATTTTCCTGTATTTCAAGGACAGACCCAAATCCCACCTGCCCTTCCCGGCAGGATTTTCCCGTGCTCCTGGAAAAGGAGGCTGCCAGCAGAGGGCACACAGTATATGGATATGTAGATCCTCTATAGGTCCTCATAGTCACTGCTTCCTCCTGCTTCCCAGCACATCCTGAGCTCCTTTTCCCAAAGGAGAAACCGAGTCAGGGAGCAAAGTGACTTGCCCAAGATTGGAGAGGATCGTGAACAGGACACAGGAGTTGGAGGCAAAACTGATTTATTTGCTGATTTATTCACTTCCTTGTCACAATTAGGCTTTGATTTGGTTTGATTTCCTCTGTGTTTGGGGCTGATTTTTGAGGCTCTGCTTTTGCCCGACCAGAGGGGACTGAGGAGGCCTCTAAAGTCTCAGTTTTCAGTGGCCAGCAGGGATTTTTTGGGGTGCTTTTGGGAGATGGAGGGGCCAGCAGGGGTTTTTTGGGGTGGAGAGATGGAGGCAGAGGAGACCTTGCTGCAACCTCTTCCCGGTCGCATCCCTATCCCAGGGGGCACGAGATGAGTGTGGAGGATCAAACAGGAGGATCTGGGGGCCCTTATCCAGGAGTTAGGAAGTGTCACTCCCTCTGGCACCCAAAATGTGGCTGTTTAACCTTCTGCAGCTTCACACACACACACTCCCCAAAGACCTTTTTGCCCGTGGAAGGTGTCCCTGATCCACCTGTGTTTGTCAGCTCTTCCCTCCTTTCCAGACAGCTCCAATCCAAAGCAGTTTCGTGCACTTCCACCTCGGGGAGTGGAAATTTCCCCGGCTCCTTCCAGCTCCTTTGGGCTTCCAAATGTCAAGTTGTCAACCTCAAAATGCTGTTTGAAAATGCCTAGCAAGTCGTAGTCTGCTGGCATCAGTCAGTCACCACAGACAACCAGCTCGTTTTCCTGCTCTTCCCTTTAATATTCCCTCCCAGCAAAGCTCTGGAGACGTCATTAGGAGCAGGGAGCTCTTTGGAGCTGGGATAACAAGTGCTGAGTCGGTTGTTTCTGTGGAAATAATTTGCTTCTTGGTTTCTCTCTGTGCCACGAGAGTCAGAGAATCAGGGAATCACAGACTGGTTTGGGTGGGAAGGGATTTAGAGATAACCCAGTCCATCCCCTGCCATGGGCAGGGACACCTTCCACTATTCCCAGGTTGCTCCAACCTGGCCTTGGACACTTGCAGGGATGGGGCAGCCACAGCTTCTCTGGGTAACCTGTGCCAGGGCCTCCCCACCCTCACAGGGAAGGATTTCTTCCCACTATCCCATCTAAATCTACCCTCCTGCAGCTTAAAACCATTCCCCCTTGTCCTGGCACTCCGTGCCCTTGTGAACATTCCTGCCTTGGCATCAGCCATGGAAAAGGTGCCAGCTGGGAGCAGGTGGGAACGATCCTGCTCCGTCTGCACCGGTGTTCTCTGGAGAGGGACCCCAAAAAGTCTTCCACAATCCTTCATGCCAAAACAGAGGGGAGAAGAGAGGGAGGGAATGAGGGTGTTTGAGGCTCTACCAGACACGGAGCCCCAGATCTCCTGGAATCTCCCCCAGGGGAAGCCGTGCTGGGCTCTGAGCTCTGCTCTCCTGCTCCCTGGGCAATCCCAGGAGTCCTGGGCAATGAACTGACCCTGCTGGGCCAGGAACTGCTGGTGTGGCAGCTCCAGTGCCATAGTTAGGCCTTGGGGATATCCTTTAGCTTATTTATCCATCCTGAATTTTTCAGTGGGGTCTGGTTCTCCTCCTCATCACGCTCCAACCCCTCTCCCAGCTCCTCTGCTTCGTTACAAAGAACCACATCCCATTAAATAATTTCAGAAAACAGCCCTGAAAATTGTACCTCAGCCTTAAAACCGGGGCTGAAAATGTCCCTGGGAGGTCCTTATGCTTGTCACCTGAAAAATAATAATTCCAATTATCTCCCACGCCTGCCCCTGGGTCCAACCTAATAAATCCTAAGGACCGGGAGCTGATGGAAATGTATCCGTGGGAGGTATTTAAAACAAGAAGTGTGTCCAGTCCATGGGAATGGTTGATGATGGTGGTGGTGGGTCACCAAGGCCCCTCACAATGAGAGAGGAGGGAGGCTGGAAGAGCAGAGGCCTCATGTCTTCCCTGGGGGGGTGTGAGGTGATGATTTGAAGCCCTGAACTAATAGAAACGTGTCAGCAAATCTTCCAGGCTTGGTCACCAAGTGAGCTGGGGCTGAAAATCCCGGTAAGGACGATGTAAAGTGGGTTTAAACTCAGGTCAGTGGTGTGGTTTGAGGTTGGAGGCAGCCAGGACGTGCCCACTACTCTCCCCCTCCCTGGGACAGAATAAACTGCTGCAACTTGTGTGATGGGAATGAGAAAGAAATTATTGATTAAAGCAGAATAAGAGGTGGCTTTATTTTGGTGAATTACCCAGCTGACAGCAAGCCTGAAAGCAAATCTTTCACAACTTTCAGCTGCTTTGCAAACGACCTTTCCCCCCCTTCATAAAATCCATGTTGTGCCTCTTTGTCCTGTAAATCAAACCTTTTGTGTTCTCAGTTTTTCAGCAGTTTTGTTGAAGCTGTTTGCTTCAACAGGACAGGTTTCCTGGGGAAAAGCACCCGGGTTTTTTGACAGCTCTTTCTCTTTTCCAGCCTTGTTACACGAATCAGGGGACACCAGCAGCAGGATGGACTCCGAGGCGACCAGGAGCTGCCCCCAGCCCGCAGCAAACCCTGCTCAGAGAGTTCTCAGGGGTGTTTTACCCACTGGAATCACAGGTTTAAACACACAAATCAGTCTCTTCCCCATGAATCCAGCCTGCATTACTCAGAAATAAGGTTTCTCCTGTGCATCCTGATGCCTGTTTAGCTGCCCCCACCAAGCTGAGATGTTTGACCTCCTGTTTCTGCCTTGTTTGCACCTTTATTTCCTTGCCTGCTTCCACAGTAAGAACATTTTTCCCATCCAGAGCTGATGAAAGGGCAAAGGGGAGCCGGAGTTGGACTTTTAACACTCATTTACTTTTGGTTTGCGGGAGGTTTGTGCTCCTGATGAATTTTTGGTACAGATTAAGTTGCACAACGTGGCTTTTGCTTTGCTTCTCTGAGCACATTCAGGGCTTTTGAAGCTTCACATCCCTTTTGTGTCTGTCCCCACAGCTCTTGGAGCCCTGGGATGGAAAACTCCAGAGTGACAGTGGTCTGGACATGGCCATCAGCATCCTAGGAGGACTAGATGACAGTTAAAGGCCCCTTCCAACCCAAATCATCCATCCTCCCTGGAAGTGTCCAAAAGGTGTGTGGATGAGGCACTTGGGGACATGGTTCAGTGGTGAACCTTGGAGATCTTTTCCAACCCCAACATCTGTGCTTCAAACCTGCTCTAAAATCATGGAATAGTGGGATACTGGAATGGTTTGGTTGGAAGGGAACTTTAAAGCTCATCCAGTGCCACCCTCTGCCATGGGCAGGGACACCTCCCACTAGCCCAGGTTGCTCCAAGCCCCGTCCAATCTGGCCTTGGACACTTCCAGGGATCCAGGGGCAGCCACAGCTTCTCTGGGCAACCTGTGCCAGGGCCTCCCCACCCTCCCAGGGAACAATTTCATCCTAATATCCAATTTAAAACTGCACTCTTTCAGTGGGAAGCCATTCCCCCTTGTCCTGTCCCTCCATTCCTTGTCCCCAGTCCCTCTCCAGCTCTCTTGGAGCCCCTTTAGGCCCTGGAAGGGGCTCTCAGGTCTCCCCCCAGCCTTCCCTTTTCCAGGTGAACCCCCCCAGCTCTCCCAGCCTGGCTCCAGAGCAGAGGGGCTCCAGCCCTTGGAGCATCTTTGTGGCTTCCTTTGGACCTGCTCCAGCAGCTCCACATCCTTCCCGTGGCAGGGGCCCCAGAGCTGGACACAGCAGGATCACTCTGATCTTTTGGCTCTTGGAGAAGGTGATGGAGGTGGGGTGTCCGTCTCCCTCCAGCAGGATAGCAGAGCTCTGCCCCCTCTGTAGTGCTGTCCCTCCATCCCACACCCCCCCCTGGTGCCAGGGCAGGACCAGGTGCTTTGAGGAAGGTTTGCCAAGGGGACGTGACCGGCCTGGCCCGGGCCCAGCACGTGCAGCTGTTCAGTGGCTCCTGCTGGGATTAAAATAGCCCTGATGGTCCCGGGATCCCACCCTGGGCTGGGGGTGGCACGCAGGGGGATCCCAGTGGGACGAGCCCTGGCCGAGGGCACTGTGGTGGCTTCTCCATCCTGAGGAGCTCAGTGGGTCAAGAACTTGTCCTGGGCATCCCCAGAGCTCTGCAGGACCACTGGTGGTGAGTTATTTTATATATATGTGTGTGTGTGAATATATATATAAAATATAGATTTTATTTATATATAACAGTTATTATATATATTACAATATATAATTTATGTATTTGCAGGTAAATTTTATTTGTATATATTTTATTTATATATAACAGTTATTATATATATTACAATATATAATTTATGTATTTGCAGGTAAAATTTATTTATATATATTTTATTTATATATATAACAGTTATTATATATATAATAATATATAATTTATATATTTGCAGGTTTATATATGTTATATTTTGTTATCACTCTTACATATATATAATATATATTGTATATAATGTATATGTTGTATTATAATAATATATAATATAGTATATAGCATGTGATATATTATGCATTATATTACATATACAGTATAAATATATTTTATGTATATTATAGGTATAAAATAGCGGGGGGTGATATTTTTATATTATATATTACATTATATATTATATTATATTATAGTAATTATATATAACATGTATTATATATTATATTATAAAATTTTATATATTATATAATTTTATATATTATATTACAATTTTCATATATTTTATAGATTTATATATTACATATTTTCATATATTTTTAAAATATATTTTTAATTATTTGGGGGCGAGGGAGGGTATTTAACAGTGTTTCACAAGAATGGTTTATACTTTTGCTGTGCCTTTGGTCCAGCTCTTTCTGAACCAATTCCTCATTTCACTCAGTTTGTGTAAAGAGATTTTGATAGACTGAAATTTTGGCCTTACAGCCAGAAAATCTGGTTAAATACTGCCCAAGCTGAAATGTTTATTTTTGGCTTTGTGTTCACTGTCTGAAGTGATGAAAGGATTATTTTGAGCAAGTGTTCCTTACATCTTGTATAATCATTTGCCCCCCAGAAAGGGAGAGGAAGATGCTCTCCTGACTTTCCGGATGCTCTCCGTGGTTTCGCAGCATTCCAGCGGCTCCTTTTGCTCCCCTCCTTGGGGCTGGGGGTCACTCAGTTGTCACCACCATCAGCTGCCATCTGGAAACAGGTTCTAGAGTTAAGAAAGGAACTGTTAAAATGAGGGAGACACTAATTTTGTAATTAGGCCCTGGGAGATCCTGGATCTCTCTTGGCTCTACCAGGAGCTTCCCATGTGATCCCCCAGGTGAATTCTGGGGATGAAATGTTGTTGTCCCTCTGAGGATGACCGTGGTTCCATTTTCCTGGTCTCTGCCAGCTTTTTGCAGAACAGGGTGTGGTAGTTTGGTCTGGGCCTTCCTTGGCGACCAGTTTGTAACCAAGGAAGTGCCCAGATTTACCTGGTATTCCCTACGATTTTTACATAAGCCAGGAGTATAAGAAGAAAGGAAGAGAGGCCTTCGCTCCCTCTTTCCTTCCGGTGGCTTTGGAGCTGTGGGTTCCCTGCTGTTGAGTCTGTCGTGTTGGGGAGTGAGGCCTGGTGAGGCCTAGTGAGGCCTGGTAAGGCCTTGCCGACCTTGGGAGGCGGAGGTTGCCGGTGGTCGTTCCAGCGCGACTTTCTGTTGTCCCAAGGAGAGCAGTAAGACATTCTTTTGCTAATTCTTTTAGTTGCTAGATCTTGGGCTATTGATCGTGTATATTTTATTTTGGTTTTGTTCCTTTTTTTCCTTCCCCCTTCCCTTTCCCTTTTTCCTTTTGAAATTGTACATATATTTCAGTTGTATATAAATGTAATATAAGTGTAAATATATTTATATATATATTGCTTTCGCTGCCTCTCTCTCGTTTGGGTTCTCTTGGGTTTTTTTCTTTTCCCTTGGTTTTGGGGGTGGGGGGGAGCTCTTGTGGTGAGGTTTGGAGACTTGGCAGGGAACCAGCTTCAAACCACCTCACAGGGACTCCCTGTGCCAGGCACTGGATGGACAACTGGGGGATCTCACCCGAAATCTGGAGGAGACGCCACCAAATGGGAAGGGATCACAGGAACGGGCAGGAGGGGAGTGGGCTCAGTGTGCATCCCCAAGGAATGTGGGGGGGAATTCCCGGGTGAGTGGGCTCGGTGTGCATCCCCAAAGAATGTGGGGGGGAATTCCCAGGGCCCAGGGCCCAGCACTGCCCCCTGGGTGTGTCTGGGTGGTGCTGGGCCCTCCCGGGATACTGAGCACTATCCCAGGATTATTATTATTAGAGGAGTTAGAGCAAGGGATATATCCAGAATATGGATGGGCTGAACATATTAGAGGATGTTTTGCATGAGAAATAACTTAATTTGGGACTCGAGGCTTCTGGGAGGGGAAAGAAGCAGATCCCTCTTCCACACATTGTTTGACTTTTCTCTCCCAACCCTCAAAGACAAGTGTTGGACAGCAAATACAAGATGAGGGAGCGTATCCAAAGAGGGAAAATATTGCCCTGTATTGCACTGCTGGCTGTGGGAACCCTCAGCCAACTCCAGGGGTTTGGGCTTTGCCTGAGGCCCAGAAAGCCCCGGAGCTGCCTCATGGCAAAGCAATAAATCAAGAGAAAATCAGCCAAGTGTTAAACAAGCCATGAATGATCCACAGTAAATTGTGTAAAGAACATTGTATGACTTCCGTGGCAGGAGGAAATTGCTGCTGCAGGAGGAGGTGGCACTGCTTAGTTGTCGTTTCCTGTTGCATTTTCAGTGAGTTTTGCTCATCTCCACACTGGTCCATCCCTCAGGAACACATCCCAGCTGGAATTTTCTATTCAACACCCAAACCTTGCCAGTAGTGCAATACAGGGCACTATTTTCCCTCTTTGGATACACTCCCTCATCTTGTATTTGCTGTCCCACACTTGTCTTTGAGGGCTGGGAGAGAAAAGTCAAACAATGTGTGGAAGAGGGATCTGCTTCTTTCCCCTCCCAGAAGCCTCGAGTCCCAAATTAAGTTATTTCTCATGCAAAACATCCTCTAATATATTCAGCCCATCCATATTCTGGATATATCCCCTGCTCTAACTCCTCTAATACATTCAGCTCTTCATCATCATCATCCTGGGTAATTCATTTAAACTATTAGCAGCTATTTAAAAGACTTCTGTCCCCTAAGATTTGGTTCTTAGTGCAACAAAGGTCGTTTTGTCCAGTAAATTACTTAATCTGTGCCGTCAGCAGTTTGCCTTGGTGATTTCAAACACTCTGCTCATCATAAATGCATTTACCAACATAATCAATTGGAGTAATTTTACCTCTGAAGGGCCCTGACCTACAGTGAAGTCCTTCAAATGAAAAATATTCAATTTAAGTCATTTTAATACTGTTCTGGTGCTTCTTTGGTTAAATTGTCTTTTATTTGTCTGTAGTTTTCTGTTGTCTCCTCAGTAGATGAGGAATAAATTTTAAGAAAGAAATTAGACTTGTGCAGCCTTTGCAGGTTTAGATCTCCACCAAAAGGGTTTTTGATACTGGCAACGAACTGAAAATTCATTATTTGTGTCTTGTCTTGCCCGTCTAACACCCAACCAGCCACCTGGAAAAGTGAAGCTCTTCTCATTCTCACTGAATAAGCCCACAGAGCAATCAATGGAATTAAAGGAGATGAGATCCCAGCTCCATGGGAGGGGAAATCACAGCCACGGTGATTTCTTACCACAAGCAGCATTATCCAAAACGATATTAAAAATGCTCCCAGGAAATCTGGCTCACCAGAACCTGCCCAGCTGGGAGAAAAGGTGTTGGGAAAGTGCTGGGAAACAGTGCTCAGGTTGACCTCTGAACTTTGGAGGTGGACTTACTTCCAACCATGATTGTGAACCAACACTGATGTCCCAAGGACTTCAACGACCCACACTTAGGGGTCTTCTCAAGGAAAGAATTTCCTCCTAATATCCCATCCAAACCTACTCTCTGTCAATGTGAGGCCATTCCCCCTTGTCCTGTCACTCCAGGCCCTTATAAATAGCCCCTCTCCATGTTTCTTGTTGGCTCCTTCTGGAAGGCCACAACTAGGTCACCCCAAATCTTCTCTTCTCCAGGCTGAACTATCCCAATCCTCTAGCCAGAGCTGCTCCAGCCCTCTGATCCTCTTGGTGCCTCCTCTGGACTCTCTCCAGCAGCTCCATGTCCTTCCAGGGCTGTTCCCCAGGGCTGGAGCAGCTCTGCAGGGGGATCTCATGCCGGGTGTCCTCAGAGACCAGGAGAGGCACCTTCTGCAGGTGCCACCAGCCCCATGGTCCTTCTGCTGAAGGATGACCAAAGGCAGCAGGTAAATCCCTACATTAGCAGTTGGACTCCATGATCTTAGAGGTCTTTTCCAACCTAAACAATCCCAGGATTCCATGGAATATCAAGCCCCAGACTAACGTGATTGTCAGCAAACACATCTGCAGCTCCTGGGCTCCTTCCCACTGAGGTGTCCCCATGGAGGAGGTGGGAAGGCAAAGGGGGAATGTGGAGACCAGGCTTGCTTTTCCCACCCAACCTGCCCCCTTCCAATAAATTGGAAGTCTGGGGTTGGACTAGATGACCTTTAAAGGTCCCTTCCAACCCAAACTGCTCCACGGTTCTATGAAGTTTGGGAAACTTTTTCAGGAATGCACGGGATGTTGCTGCCAACCTGGGAGCTCCTCTTCTGCCTTTCTGGGACTTGTTGACTTAGAACTTCACGTGGAAATTATTTTTATCAAATATTTATTATGGAAATAGTCTATTTACACCATGTACTAAACCCATAAAACACGAGAAGGCAGAGCTGAGCAATGTATTTTTTTCCCCTTCAAGGACTTGGAGAATATTTTGCACAGTTATTTTGAAGACTTTTTATATTTAGCAAGTCTAAACATGATATGAGAAGTAAAGAAATCCAAGCAGCAAACATGACAGGAGACAGAGAGAGGCCACAAGGAAGTTTTTGAGCCTGGTGCAAAATTTATGGGGTTGAAATCCTTTTCCTTAGATGATGTGTTTGGAATCACTGCATGGTCAGCTGTGAGACTGGAGACAGGGCAAGGTGAGGGCAGGGGCTGAGGATGGACATCCTTGTCCTTCTGTAACACAATGCCAGTGGTTGCTAGGGGATGCTATCCCCAAAATTGATGTTTTTCGGAAGGATAAAACATGACTGGTGGGCTTGACCTCAAAAGCATCATATCAGTTGAGGCATTTTGTCCCAATTTTCCTCAGGATTTTGGTGGGATTTAAAGCCTTTGTACTCCTGGTGTGGACCTCTTGGGGGATTTCTCCAGGCTTGGCTCTGGGGAACCTCAACATTCCTCCATTGTGGCATTGAGACCTCCTGTGAGACTGTATGGAGAGGGAACACTCCTTGAACTGCTGGAAAGAAAATCCATGTCTGCTGCTGTCACTGGAATGCAAATACAAACATGGAATCATTTAGAATCAGAGAATCCTGGAATGGTTTGGGTTGGAAGGGACCTTTAAAGCTCACCCAGTTCCACCCCCTGCCATGGGCAGGGACACCTGCCACTAGCCCAGGTTGCTCCTTGGACACTTGGACACTTCCAGGGATGGAGCAGCCACAGCTTCTCTGTTTAGGTCAGAAAAGACTTCCAAGATCCAAGTCCAGCCATCCCACAGAGCTTTGTAGGGGCTTTGAGATCCCAAAAGCTCATCGGGACAATCCAACCTGTTCTCAGGGGCTCCCTGGGGGAACGTCAGCGGGACAGGAGGGAAAGTCACCCCGAAATCAAGGCCCAAGGAGCAGAGGGAATGTGACATTAAGGGCTGGGATGAGGGGCTGCACGTGGCAAAACCAGTGGAGAAGGAAGGGAAAACACTGAGATAGGAGGAGAGAAATGGGAGAGAAGAAGAAAGAGAGCAGGAGCAAAATACTGGAATTTTTTGTCAGAAAAAGGTGCAGATTCCAGGTGGGAAGGGAATAAATGCTGGGATATGCCACGGGGAATGAGCCATTTGGCATTCTGGAGGCGGGGGCTGATGAAGGCACGTTGGGTGAAATGGAAGAAGCAGCCCCAGAGCAGATAAGTGTTCTCTTGTACTGAGGAAATGACAAATTATGGGTGAATTTGTAAGCCATAAAAATAAAAATATCATTTTGGCTTGGGTCCTATTTATCTGTCTATTTTAAAATGCATTTTAACATCCATGTATTTTAATTAAAAATACATTTTAGCACCGGCGCAGCCAAACTGCCACGGTGCCAATCTCTTTTTTTGGAAATTTCTCCTTTAACATTTTGAATTTATTATGAATTCATTGTTTCTAATACAATTTTTCCCTTCTCTCGTCAATTTATTATCTGTTTTTCATTTCCCTTCTCTTTTGTTAATCTTTCTAAATAACTTTAAAGTGGTCCTCCATCTATTTAGCTAAATGAATTCACTCCACAGATACTCATTATTTGGAGGATGATTTATGCGAGCACTATTAGCCAGATTGTTCCTTGTTTGAAGGTTTTCCTGCAATCAGAAAAAACCCAGATTTGAGTCAGCTAGAATTAGATCCAGTAAAAAAAAAACCATCAGAAATTACGTAAAGCATTCAGCACCTCTGTCAGACTTCATGGCTGAGAGCTCAGCTTAATAGGCAGAAAAACCCCAAAGCAGCTTTTAAGCTCTAGGTCTGACCTACTGATCTCGTCTCAGCCCAGGAGATGCTGCAGCACCAACCCCCCAAAGTCAAATTGGATTTTTATTTCTGGTTTTTTGTTGTTTTTTTTTCCCCCCAGCTGATCCTCCCAGCTCTGGGGAGGAGGCTCAGTCACAGGTTTAGATATTAAAGCTCCCTTGCTTGATTTACAGTCTGGGTTTCATCTGACAGGACGTTCCGATGGCGCTCCCGGAATATTTGATAAATGTTGGCAAAGCTCCTGGTCCAGCCTGGCCAGGGAGCAGGGTGTGACATGCAGGGATGCCTGGCCCTGCCCTCACCGTGCCCGTGACCTTGAGGGATGGATCTTTAATCCTGGTGGGGGTCTCACCTTGGCACTGGGGCTCCTTGAGGGGGCTCAAGGTGTGGCAGCATCCCGAGCTGGGCAGGGGTTCTGTTTGCTCCCTCAGCAGGTTGCTGGAACGTTTACAGCCTTTGAAAGGTTGGAGGCAGGTTTGGAGGAGGAATCTGAAATAGAATTTGGCTGGTTTATGAAAAATACGTGAGACAAGCAGGGATTTTCTTGTGAAGTCTTGCCTTGCTCTGGCAGTTTGGAAGTTGCTGGTACGTGCTGGAGAGAATGGATGGGGAAGGTCAGGCAGAGGGGAGGCTGGGTGTCCTCTGTCCCCACCATGTCACGATCAGAGCAGATCTGCTTTCTGAGCCTTGGAAATCTTGGTGCCTCCAGGATCTTTAGAAACCCAAACTGAGTTTGCCCTGCTGAGCTCCCAACCCCTTCTCAATGCTCACACACCTCCCTCGTGAGCCCAGGAGAGGGAACCTCCCTCTCCACTCCGGGCTGTGGGATCTTGGGGCTGATGTGCTCATCTCCAGGGCTGTGGGATTTTGGGGCTGATGTGCTCATCTCCAGCCTGTCCGGGCTGCACGTGGGCCAGAGCAGAGCCGGGTGTGTGCCAGCAGGGGCCGGTTTATTAGGGCCAGCTCAGAGCATTACACATCCCATTATGTCAGCTGGGAGCTCATGAGCCAAGTGCCCATTCAGGGGATGGTGTAGTCTCAGATTGGTATCGATTTTAAAATTTCTGGTGGTTTATTAATGGCAGAAACGCCTTGGCCAGATCCTTCTGACTCCTGCAAAGGTGGGGAGGTGACTGGGCTGGTGCAGCCACTTGGGGACAACGTGGAGTAAAGGGAGCAGGATCTGCCCTGCTCCTTCCAGCTGCTTGTGGGTTACTCAGGAACTACAGGAGGGAGTAAATAATTTGCCAACAAAGTGTTGTCTCTTTTCAATAACCACAAGAGCTTTGAAGATGGATTTGTCAGTCGTGGGAGCAGCATCCTGCTCTCCTGCCATGGAGCTGGAGGGAAGTTTATTGCCTGGGCAGCTTCTGTCTTTGGGAGAGGGTCAAGAAGCATCAAGAAGCCTCTCCTCCTCCCAGTTCCCATTTTAGTAAACCTTCTTTCTTCCTCTAAAGGTCATTTTCCTGAGCAAGATAATTTATAAGCGGAAGAGGGTTTGCTCAAGGAGAGCTCCACCAACTCACATCCACATCTTCCCACTGTGATTTATGATTTGCCCTAATTAGCTCTTAGAAACGTGGGGAATCTCCAAGTGCAATCTCTGCTTTGCACAGTTCACACTCTCTTTGCAGGCTGTGTCCTGCTTATCAGAGGCATTTTTTTTTGTTTTTGTTCAATAATAAAATTGCCACATACTGTTAATCACAACCTGCAAACATCTAATAAAACAACCCTTGGAAGTGCATATGTAAAACCAGCTCTTCAGTAGCCCCATTAGGCTCGGCTCTTTCTGCTTTGAAAGCTGCATGACCTCTCTTTTCAATCAATTCCCAGTTATTAACCATGAAGAATAGCATTGGGAACTACATTTGCAAATTGAATGTGGTGGTGTATAATGAACTCACACTCCTTAAAACATTCCAGTGGAGGGGAATGCATCCAGCTAACAGTTTTAAATTCCTATTTCCCCCCCCCCCCCGCCCCCATCGGTGCTATATTCTGATATAATTCACATAATTCCAAAGAACTCAAAGGAATAAAACTTCCTGAGCAGAGTTTAAGGGGATGGTGCCTGTAAGGACTTTCCATGATCTGTTTATTCGGATCCCTGCGAGCTAAGCCCTTGAGAAGATTAGCTACTCAGCTCCAAACCAGCGCAGTTTAGAGCCGATCTTTAGTTATTAAAACGCTCCGACCTCCTACTTGGCTTTGTACAGTTATTTATTAAAACTAAGGGATCAATGCCCTGGGGGCAAGCGGGGTTTGCAGGGGGCTGGGGAGAGCCCCGCAGACCTCCGGGGTGTGTCTGGGGGGGGGCATCTCCCTTTTTGGGGGTGTATCTCCCTTTCTGGGAGGGCATCCTCCCTATTTGGGGGTGTATCTCCCTTTGGGGGTCCCCGGCCGCGGGGAGCGGAGCTGCGCATCCCTCGCCCCAGGGAGGGGACAAACGCGGTCCCCCCCGTCCGCAAAGTCCTTTCCGCCTCCCGGGGGTGGTGGAGGGGGGGGTGGGGGGTCCCCACCTCCTTCTTCCACTCGTGGATGACCTGCCCTCCCTACGCACCGCCCGGAGCCCGAACAAAGGCCGGGGAGGGGGCGATGCCGGAGCCCCCCCCGCCCCCGGCCCGCCCCGCGGGGCTGCCCCGGCTCCTCCCGGCCGCCCGCCCCCGCCGCCCCCGCTTCTCCCCTCCCCTCCGCTCTCCCTCCTCCCCCGGTAAATCCGAAGTTTCCTGTTCAGCACGGGCGAAGCTTTGCGGAGCTCCCCGCTCGCTCCTTGGGATTTACCGTCGGGAGAGGCTCCGAGAGGCTCGGGAAGGGCTCCCGCCGCCACCTCTCCTCCTCCATCCTCCTCCTCGCCAGCCTTCCTCTATCCTCCATCCCTGCGGGCGGGCGCCGCACGCCGAGCCCCGGCTCCCCCCTCCTCCCCCGCTGGATTTGGGGGTGCTGCCGTGCCTGGAGGGGGGAAGCTCCGCCGCCTCCCGGAGCCCCGATTGCCGCCTGGTCCCATGTGAGCTGGAAGGCACGGCTATGCTCCTGGGAACACCGCGCTCCGCCGAACTAAGGTAGGACACCAACCCCCCCCTCCCAACCCCCCAAAGCAATTTTCCATCCCCCAAAATATAAAGGGAAAAGCCGGGAGGGGGGTACCTGGGGGCGGTGGAGCTTCTCCGGGGGCAGCCCCAGCTTGCCAGGGGGCGGGAGCGGCCGCGCCCGGGCGGAGGCTCCGACCTCCCCCCGCCCGCCTTTGTTGTGGCTGCAGCGCCGGGACCCGGTGGGAGCTTCCTCGGCGCCGGGGGGGCCGCAGCCCCTGACCCCCTGCCCTTGCCCCGCAGGTCCTGGCCGCGACCATGAGTGATGGCGAGAGCCGAGAGCCGCCGCGCCCGGCCGGGGAGGTGCGGGTGCCCATCCCCGCGCCGCCGCCGCGCCGCCCCGCCGAGCAGCCGCCCGAGGATGCCGGCACCGGCTCCGGCTCCGGCTCCAGCCCCGCCGGCTCCCCCGGCCGCGACCCGCCGCCCGACCTGGCCTCCGAGGAGGAGGAGCAGGTGCCTTACCCGGCGCTGGCACCCACCGCCTTCTTCTGCCTCAAGCAAACCACCCGCCCGCGCAGCTGGTGCCTCAGGCTGGTCTGTAATCCATATCCTTTCCCGAGGGACACCGCGCCCCCCGGGATGTCCCCCCGTGCCCGGAGCATCCCGTCAGGGCTCCGCATCCCGCGGGCTCCCCGCTCCCAGCAGCGCATGGGGATGGCACGGAGCCACCGCGGTCCCCTGAGCGTCCCCAGCGCGTCCCCGCTCTGTGCGTCCCCCTCGGGAAGGGGGACGGGGGGGCTTTGTGGGAGCGGGACATGCAGGGAGCGTGTTTTCCCCCGTGTACATCCCTCTGGGCTCCTTTTTTTGGGGGGGGGGGACGCACACGCCAAGGTCCCGTTGGCTGCACCAGCATCGCCCGCCTGTCCGGGACGGGCGGCAGGACGAGGTGCCCGACCTTGGAGGGTGCTGAGCTGCAGCCCCTGAGCACCCACAGAGGGGAGAACCCCTCAGCTCCCCTCCTCTCTCTCTCTGGGGTGGGAAGGAGCGAAGTTTAAAAGACAACCTCGTATTTATTTTAGTCGTGGTGGGGAATCTCAGCCAGGCGCTGACCCTCCTGTGTTTATATAAGAGCTGGGAGTGCATGTGCACTTTCCCGGAGGGGAGAAATGGAGCGGGTTGGAGTTGCTTTGGGAAAAGCACATGCCTTTGCTCCCCAAAACTCCCCTTTGCTTTTGTTCTTCTGCAACTTGCAGGCAGGGAAGGAAGAGAACAATCTCCCCCCATCCCCTGTGTCCTTTACTGAGTTTATTAATGTGAAATAGTAGGCAGCAGGGTGTTCCTCTCGACTGTGACAGCCAGAAAATTGAATTTTACCCGAAATGCTTGTGTGCAAGTGAGAGTTGTCAGTCTGTCGTGATAATCTTCCCAGAGTGAGCTTTTAGCTGTGCTTGGAGCGCTGGCATTGTGTGGATAATTAATGCTTTTCCTTCGCCCCCCCCCCATACCTGCCTGCAGTTTGCTGCCTCTATCCTGCTGCTATTAAACCCATTATTTATTAATATGGTTATTATTGATCTCACTTCAGTTAACCAGAGAAACCCCTGAGCCTCCCAGATCCCCGTTCTCCTCAGCAACAACACCGAGTCCAGCCTTGTTGGTTGTAGGAATTGCACAGTCCCCTCTGGAATGCTGCCTTGGGCTGTTAGTAGGAGAAATAATTGGAGAGGGAAAACCCCACAATTTTTATGGCCTTGGGTGTCCTCTTGTTTGCTCGAGGTTTGCCCAAAGTGTCGAGTTTTGCAGGTAGTTCTTGCTTTACACCCTTGCGAGGGGGCAACGGGGCTCCTCTGCACGTGCAGGTGGAAGGGAGAAGTAAACAAGGAACTGAGCTTCAAGCAATGCTTAACCATGGAAATATGAAACAGAATGATAGTTCTATAATAAAAAAAGTCATAGACTTGGCCCTGGAAGGGCTTGGAGAGGGCACTGTGTTCCTGTCTCAGCTGAGAGTGAGGCAGGACAGATTTGTCCCCTTAAATCAGGTGATGGTGTTTTAAAACTTTGGGAAGGAGCAGGAGGGAGAAGCCTTCTCTTCTTTTGGCTTTGAGGGGTCTCTCCCCACACAGTACTCAGGGTTTAGCAACCCCAAAATCAGCAGGAGAAAACCACAGCGGTGCCAGCTCGGAGGGAGGGTTCGGGTTTGCTCCTGCTGCCGGAGGGTGAGGCTGGGCTTTGATTTCCCCCCTCAGAATTCACAGGAGAGCGAGTTCTTTGCCAGACCTTACCCATCTGACACGATATCAGATGGAGATGGTGATGGCTGGTTAATAAACCTCCCCAAGCCCTGGGTTGTGCTGTCGATGCTGTCGGAGCCGGAGTGTTTTGGGTTTAGCAAAGCAAAGCTCGTGATGTATCCCAGCCATAGGGACAAGCTCCTTGCTGGGATCTTTTCCCCTTCTCCCAGTCTCCATAAGAAAATCCGTTGGAGGCAACTTTTAAGTTTCTTGGTGAGAGGTGGCTGTGATTTTTGGAGCCCCCTGGAAGGGAGGAGATGTGTGTCTGGCTCAGGTGCTGCGTGTGTGTCGGACCTCAGGCAGCCAGAGGTCGGGAGCTGGGGGACAAGTGCCACCACCACGGGGTTGGGACACTTGGAAAGCAGCTGCATGGGGAGACTGGAGGAGGAGATCAGTGTGCTGAGGGCTGACATTCCCCAGGTGCTTGTCCCAGGGGGAAGAATAACTTAAAAGATGACAAAAGAAGGTGGTTTCTGGCCGGGTGTGTGGTTTTGGTGACTCTTCCTGCCCACACGGGCACAAATCCATAAACCACCATAACAAGCTTTAGATTTGCTAAAAGATCTCCCTCTGTTACAGAAGGAAGGGGTGTGACTGTGAGGTCTCCTAAAATCTCACTCTGAGGAGCTGCTCCCAGGTGCTTTCTCACCTGGGAAGCGTTAAGTCCTTCTTAAAATCAGGTGCCTTTGATGAGGCTTTTTTTTTTTTTTTTTTCTGAGGGATTTGTCCTTTACTCTACTTGGGGTTTATTTTGTGGGGAGAGAGGAGAAGATCTTGTCCCATGTAGCCCTTCTCCCTGTGCTCACCGAGTGTTTCCTGGGGTGGGAGTGCACTTCCATGTGTTTCCCTGCAATGTTTCATCTCCCAGGTGTCCCATCCCTTCCATTTGGGGTCCAGTTCCTGATGGGTTTGAGGCTGTTCCCGTGGGATGCTCCTGGCAGGAGCAGGAGCTGCATCCCACTGTGCCACGGGCTCTGTACCACAGACCTGGGCACATCAGCACCCAAAAACCCAAATGCCACTGTGGGCTGGGAAGTGACACTGAGGGCACCTCATGGGGGGGCTCCCAGCAATCCTTTGTCCATCCAGAGCCGCCCAACCACTCCAAATATTTGAGGGAAGCAGAGACAGCCCAGACCTGTGGCCTGGAGCAGGTGGAAACCCTGCGTGGCTGGGCCAAAAGCGTGGTTTGCCTCTGTGGCTTCAGCAGGAGGGGAGGGGGATGTTACTGCCAAGGCTTAGAAATGGCTAAAAAAAGCCCCTGCCTGGTTCCCGGGGGGACAGGTGTGGGGGGATCAGCTTACGGAGCCGGGAATCCACGGAGCCGGAGGCACGCGGGCGCATCCCGGGGAAAAGGGGGGGGTGGGCAGGGGCAGGAGATGCACTGTTGTGTTTTTAATAGCTGGGCTGCTTTGGGAATGTTAAGAACAACCTGGGAAAAAAAATTCCTGTCCCCCTCGCCCTCCCACTTGTGTAGTTTTGTGTTAATAAACCCAATCAAACTCTGAATTCTCAAAGCCAAAGGTGTGGCAGGGGCTGGTTTCCAGGTGTGGGAGCAATAATCGGGGAGTTGTAGCCATTAAAGTCGATCAGAGGAGCAGGAGGTGCTGGGCCAGGCTCTGGAGCTGCTGTCAGGGTTGACTTTAGTCGAGCTGTTGCTGTGCAGTTTCATTCCCCAGCCTTGCTGAGTGATGGTTCCAGCACAGGACTCTCCTCCCGAGCTCCAGGGTTACCTCCAAACTCACCTCCAACCACAAAGTCACTTGTACCTCCCAGTTCTGAGCAAATCAACAGCCCAAATATATAAATACAGTTGTTGTGATATTGAAACTGATGTTGAAACTGAATTTTCACTGTCAACTCATGTTGTGTTTTCCCTCTGTTTTACTGATGTACTTCTAATTTGCCTTTTTTTTTTTTTTCTTAAAAGCACTTATAATTGGAAGCAAACTTACTTATTTCTTCAGGCCTGGATCTCCTACGTGGGTTTATTTATAGAGGTCTGTGGGTGGGAGTTTGTGTACTCAGTGTGCACGTTGTTGGGTGGTTAGAGCAGGATTTGGGGGTTTGCCACCCCCGGGGTCCTTTCCTGGCTCTTCCCAAGCTCTATTACCTCGTGGCTCTACAGATACCTGTGTCAGATGGGGCTTCCTTCAATATATTATTTTGCTGCTGCTTTGATCAATGAAGTGTTGAGTCACTTGTGGTCAATCCCTCGATGTCCCTGTGCCTTGGGGTGGGGGGGTTTGGCAGCATCTCCTGGACTTTGCTGGTTCATGTGTTGCCTTTGTGTCCTTTTCGTTGCTCCAAAGGGTTTTACTCTCCAACTGATTGGAGAAAGGGGCTGGAACTGGGGTGTCAGACTCGGCACCAGTAAAACCTGCTGCCCGTCCCAGCTCTGCAGCGCGGCTCTGCCACGGCTCGAGCAACTTTGCTGCTTATTTAGTGATTCATAAAAACACTCTGTGATTCATTAGAGGTTGGGTTCCGTGTGCCTTAGTCAGAAAAAACCCTCTGCTGGTTTATTCTCTCCAGAGGCTCCGGAGCTCCCCGGTGCCAGCTGATTTCTGGGGGGGTTGGTTCTGCTCTCCTGGCTGGGGCGGAGTCTCTGCTTGCTTCACATCTGGGCTTGAATTTTTTAATTTCTCTCTCTGAAGTTGGTTTTATTTCTCTCTCTGCTGGTTGCCCTTACAAGCCCTTCAGGACAGACCTGAGATCCAGAGTGACGTGTGTGAATCCCAGCATTCCTCAATATGGGCGTCCGTACACTCGGATGCTGAAAAAAAGGCATTTTGTGCAAACTGGTTTATTTGCTCTGCTTTTTGACAGTCTGGTCTTCACTTTGTCATCCTGTTCTTCATCCTGGGCTGAGCTGTTCTCTTGGCACTGTTATAAATTGTTCTCTGACACGAGGTTTGCAGTTCTCCTCGTTCCTCGTTGCACGAGTGCTGTGCTCTGACTCGTGGGAGTGTGCAGCACTTTGGGATTTTGGGAGGGTTGGACACGAGGTGTGGGTGGAAGTGACCGTGTGTGTGAGCTCCCAGCAGTTGGACCACCTTCCTTTGCTTGCTCTATAATAAGATTTGAGCAGCTTTCTCAGAAAGCTTTGCTTTCAATCTGCTCTTACTCCGCCCGTCTCCTGACAAGTGCAAGGGGAGGGTTTGACCCCATCGTCGTTTGTCATCTCCCAGTATAAATATCGCAGCTAAAATATTTAGTGGGCTGTGGAAAAACCCTGGGAAGGGGGAATAAATATGTATTCCTGGCCTCATCCTGGGAGCTGCTGAGCATCCAGGATGCCCACTGGATCTGGGAGAGGCGCGGGTGCTGCACATCAAACGGCGTCGCCCGCGGGGTGAGGAAGGAAGAAAAGCCTTGGAAATTGTAACTCCTCTAAAAATACGTTGGTTTAGCTCCTATTTTGGTGTTCTGTGTTGGCTCAGTACGTTTCAGCAACAGTTTAGTCCCGAATTTTGTCTTTGAGAGGTTTTTTGGGCTTGTCGTGCTCCTCCAAACCATCATCCCTGACCTCTGATTGCATCCCGAATTCCTTCAGTGCTGCTCATCCCTTGGACCTCCGGGAAATGCCTTTATTCCTGTCTTCTTGGCAAACTCTGGAGTACGTCTCAGGGCTGGGAATCCCTGCTGGAGTCTGGGATATTTGGGCAAACCATGGCAGTGTGGGCAGGGGGTGGATGCTCCAAGTGAGGTGTTGAACTCTCCACACACTCAAACAGTTGGTTTAAAACTAATGTCTAAAAATGATTTTGCAGCCAAAAAAAAGGCTTATAAAGCTATTCCCAAGCGGATGAGGTTTTGCCAGAGCTCTTTGGTAACACCTGGATGTGCTCAAGAGTGAGAATGCAGGGAAACCAGGGAAAAAATAGGATGGGATGTCCAGGAATGGAAATGTGAAATTATGTGATGAAATAACCAAAAAAAAAAACCTCCACTGAGCAAAGTGTGCACAAAGGAAATCAGAGAGATAAATAATGAAAATAAATTTATATTGTTGGTTTTAATGAAATTTAATATTAAATCAGTAAATCATATTTACCCCCCCCCCAATCCCAGTCCTGATCCCTCCCTTACCCCAAGGAGACTGACTGTGTATCCCTTGCCCTTCTCCAGGGGGGGTTGAATTCCAAGCTGAGAGTGCAGCTTGTGAAGTTTTAGGGATTTATCTCCATGTTGTACCGTTCAGGATTCCAGCAGGTATCTCTGAGCAGGTTTAATTTGCAAATGCACTCAGAAAAATCCTGCCTCCCTCAGCCTTTAACCTGATTAGTGCTTTTATTGCTGCAAAAGCCAATGGATTCTAAAGTTATCTGTCTCTGGATCCACATCCAAATTTACTCTATGCACAGTTTCACTGAAAATAGCAATTAAAATTATTTTAAGATATTTTTGTGTGTGCTTCTCCTTTCCTGCTGATTTATTTTAAATTGTTCTGTGCTGGATATTCCCTTCCAGTGCAAACTGAGAGGCACCAACTTGTTGCATCAGATTTTACTACAGATTCCTCATAATCTCTCTGAAATATCTACAATTTATATATTATTTTCAGACTGTAATTTATAACCCCTCAGAACAGTTCATTTGCCACTTCCCATGGCATTTACAGATGCATCCCAGAGCCCACTTTGTTTTTCCAGTTGATTTCGGTTCTCTCCCCTCAGATCTGGTCAAAGCAATAAATACAGTTTCAATTTGCAGTTTGTTTACAGGTTTGGGTTATGGATTGAGTCCATATGTATTTTTTATGGATTGAGTCCACATGTATTTTTTTTTTCCAGCGTGTCAAGGTGGCAAATCCCTTAGAAACATAAACCAGTGCATCACATGGGTTGCACTGTGCTGATTTATGGCACAAATTGGAGCCTATAGCTCATCCCCAGGGATGAATTTGAGGATTGTAACCCCAAACTGATGTGGATACTTTTCTGAATTTTCAGAAAACTGTCTGAGATGATTTGCTGAGATTTTTGAGTGAGAAAGTGGGGTTAGATTTATTCCAATTGGGTTTAAGCTCAGCTTTCCCTTGGCTTCGTTACCTGGTGTTTTGGGGCTCGGGTTGGATCCCTTGGAAGCGAAATCTTGGCTTTCTCTTCCGTGCTCCGAGTGACGTATTTGGAGTAACTCCATTAGAGCCTCTGGGATCGCTTTCATTTACAGTCAATGAACTCTGAATCATGTTTTTCTGCCCGTGTTTGTGTGGTTTTTGTTTTGGTTTTCAATTGCTTCGGCAGACAGGACGCACTGAGCTGAGCTGCCCACTCACTGCCATTAGTTTTCCTCTGGATTATACTTGCAGCTCGTGCTCTGGCACATCCTTAGACTGGTGGAAATCAGGAAAGAGTCCCAGGGATGCAAAGGCAAAGCCACACAGGTGTGTTTTTACCTTTATCACCTGGTTTGGTGTCCAGCCCGTGCCTCGGCCACCAAGGATAAAACCTCACGCAAGAAATATGTTCCTGCTATTTACACAGATGTTTGAAGAGAACTTGAGCTCGGCTTCTGCCCTTAATTCTTAAGGTAGCAGCTGGTGCTTGTGTCCAATCCCTTAATCCAGCTGCCCGAGCAGCCTTGTGACTTTAAGTAAAATACACTTTTAAGTGAATATTAACTGCCTGGGACAGGAGGGGAGTTATTCCGTGATCTCCCCTAATAGTTAATTCCAAGATAACTTGGCCCGACTTCAAATCATCAGGGGCCTCACTGTATTTCTGAAGCAGCAATTAGGAGTCATCAGCCTGCATAGAGACAAATTGGAAGTGAATTAGAGGCTGATGAGCTCCGGGCAGGGCTTCCAGGGCTCTTCCCAACCTCCTGCCGCAGGGAAGGATCGGAGCAGTCGCGCCGGAGCTGCCGAGGGCAGGGCAGGGGAGCTTTGACAAGATGCAGCTGTAAGAGACAATTTTCCTCTTTCTTTCCCTTAGTCCAAATCTGCTCTGAGCGCTGTACCAGGCAGGCTGGGCTGGCAGTGGATTAACTGAGCAGCTCCCAGAGCTAATTCCGCCCGTTCCAATGGACAGATGGAAATTGTGTGTTCTCACAATGCTCCCAGTATTTTGCCATTTTGCTCCAAATCGGGACCTCCAGAAGCCATCCCTGGATGACTTTCTGCCTGCACAGCTACTCAGAGGGTGAACCCAAGCCCTGTGGCTGCTCCTGGCCCCTTCCCTTCATCCTTGCGGTGCAGAGCAGGAGGATTTGCTTGGATATCAAATATCCTGGTAGATTTTGCTGCAGAAAGTAAACCAGAAGTTGCAGCACGGGGTGTTTGGGACATCTGTCATGTTCCAGAAGGCTGGAGACTCCCATCAGCTGGGATGGTGGATGAATGTTCCGGACAGGGATGTTTTTGGGGGGAGCATCCCTCGGGATCCCTGCGGAGCTTGTCGTGCCCAAACTCTTTGTCGTACCCTCCTGTTTGTTTTGATTTTTCCTGTTGTCCCGTGAATCCCTCGGAGGGTTGTGATGAGAACACAGGTATTTGCATTGAGATCTGCTCCGCTCTCGGAGGAGCTGCAGCCCAGGCAGCTGCTTGACGTGGGGAGGGAGGGAAAGGAGGAGCTGCCACCTCCTTCCTTGGGGATGACAGAGAGAGGGAAGGATGAAGAGCTCCCTGGAGACAAAGCAAGACATGGGGTTGGGTACCACAGACTGAAGTTGTTTGGGCACAGCTGATGGGAAAGCAGAGGAACAGAAAGGCAACATTTGTGTGGGCATAGTTAATATGTGGGAGTGTGTCTCTGGATCTTAGAATCACAGAGTGGTTTTGCTTTGGAGGGACCTTAAAGATCATCTTGTTCCACCTCCTTGCCATGGCAGGGACACCTTCCACTAGCCCAGGTTGCTCCAAGCCCCATCCAACCTGGCCTTGGACACTTCCACAGCTTCTCTGGGCAACCTGAGCCAGGGCCTCCCCACCTTCAAAGGGAACAGTTTCTTCCCAATATCCCATCTAACCCTGCCACTCCAGGCCCTTGTAAATAGTCCCTCTCCCTCTTCCTTGGCTCCCTTCAGGTCCTGGAAGGCCACAATTAGGTCACCCTGACACCTTCTCTCCTCCTTCAGCTTTGAGGTGACCTAATTGTGGCCTTCCAGGGTCAATGTGCTGCTGTTTCCAGCAGAAAGGACTTCGCTGGCTTTGTAAAGGAATGAAAACCTCTCTGGAGGAGATTGGCAAGAAGTGAATTCCTTGGATGGGTCAGTCCATAGGATGCTGCCAGACGTGGAGATGGAAGTCCTAGGGTGAAATGAGGAATTCACAAGGTTTTTGTCCTTGCTTTTGGGTTTCCCCTGGGGAGGTGTTTAGGGAAGCAGCACTTTGGGTTTGGGAATGAAACCAAGACTATTCTTCAGCCACGTGTTGCAGGTCAGGGAACCTCAGTGATGAGTCCAGGGGCAGGATTACTCCCTAAACACAGCGTAGATCCCCAGCCTCTCATTCCCAGGCCCTTTTGGAGGTGTGTTTGTGCACAGTCTGTAGGGGTGTGATGCACTCTGGGATTTTGTTGTTAAATCTCAGCTCCTTTGGCTCTGAGGGGCCGAGGCAGCTCCGAGTGATCCAAACATTCTGGTTTATTGAATTCCATAGCCTGGAGGACTGAACAGTGCAGAGCAACTCTTGAGGAGGGGGGGGGAAATAAAATATCACCTATTTCTCCTGAATCTTTTATTTTCTAGGCTGAAATTTAACATATTTGAGCTTCTGGGCACAGGCAGACAAGCGGGAGAGGTGACAGTGATGGGAAGCACACTTTAAGAAAGCTGCTGTTTTATTGAACAGACTCCTTGAACCTGACCTTGAGCTGATAATTTGGGATTTAAAAAGGGATGTTGGGGGTAACTCCATCACTGAGGATTTGTAGAGGGATTCCACAGCTGGGGTCCTGCCCAGATTCTTTCATCCCACGCTGAAGGCTCACTCTGGTTTTCCTGACCCTCCCTCAGGGTTTGTGCCATGTACAAGTCCTGCTCCAGTGGCTCCATCCCCAACCTGCAGCCTCCTGATCCCCTTAGGATGAACCAAAATCTTTTATCCCATTTCCAGAACAGAGTGCAGTGACTGGAAAAAAAAACTGCTCAGCCCCAGCAAGATTAAGGATTGTCTTAAGGCCACATTGACTCTAATTTCACTTTTTTAAAGTTTTCCCTTAAAAGAAAACTTGTCTCTCACTGAAATTTCCCAGGCCCTGCTGAGTCACTGCTGGTTCCTCTGTAGCTCTGAGGTTTTGAGGAGCACCTACCAGGCTTTCTTGGGAGTGTTCATCGAGGGCTGGAGCTCGAGGAGCTGCTGGAACAATCCATCACGGAGCCCCTTTGCATCAGGGCAGCACTTGGCTGAGCCCAGAGCTGCTGCAGGTGCCATAGAGCTGGAAGTGAGAGGGAATCTGGGCTGGGAATGCTTTGGAGAGAGGGTGAGTTGAAGGCTCCTTGGAGGAGGTGAGAGAGGAGCAAGGGGGTGATTTGGAAGGGGTTGTGCAGTGGTGGAGGTGGGGGGAGACCCTGTGACACAGGAACCTGTAATTCCTCCTGGGAAGCATCTTCAAAGTAGTTCATATCCACCTGAGCAGAACCTGATCTAAGAAGTAGGTACCAGAGATCAGGATGAATTTATAAAGCCGTGTTGTCAGTGCTCTGCAAATGCTCCTGAAGAACCTCTGTTGGCTTGAGGGAGGACAGGGTGAGGGGAGGAGAATAACTTCAGCTCAATGGCTGTGATGTGGACACCAGCAGTCCCAACTTGCTGCAGGCTTAGCTGGTGTTTGACTTATCTAATCCTGGTTTTTGCCCGTGGGCTCCGTGGCCCCTTCCACCCCGGAGAGGTTGTTGTTCTCTGTTGTGCTTGTGCATTCCCCTGGGCTTCCTGTGACCCAGCAGGACTGTTCATTCCAGGAAGGGCTGTGAAGTTTGCCTTTAAGTCAGACTAGAGGGATCAGCTGGGCAAGATCAATCCCCTGCCTGCTCTGCATCACTTTCTCCTCATAAGCTGCCAGTTGAGCTCTAAATGTCTGAAAGCACATCCTGCTCCCCAGGGTGAGTTGGTGTCACAGCAGCATCACCTGAAGGATGGATTTAAGCCACCAGCTCCTCACAGGAAAGAGGAGCTACATCTGAGGTGGTGTGTCTTGGCAGCCTGTGATCCTTCATAGGCTGGAGAGAAATTCAGGAGGATAAAACATCCTCAGCTCTGAGTCAGCCCTGCAGTTTAATGTCAGCCCTAATACCGGTTCTGGGAGTGGTGAGCTGGGGCTGGAGGAGTGCTCAGGTGGGATGGAGCTGTTTGCTCCTCAGCCTGGTGGGCTCTGACCCATGTGTGACCCGTGTGTGACCTGTCTGACCCCCATGCTCCATCAGGGTGAGGAAGGTGGGGTCGTGTGGGGATCCCAGACTCCTTCTACAGCTCCTGTTGGGGCACAGCCAAGTGCAGGCAAGGCAGGAGTCCCCCCCTGGAGTCCCGGCGTGTCAGGGGTCACTTAAGGACCAGGTTTAAGCTGGGCCTTAACCTCACGTTTCCTGGCTTTGCCTGATGGAAGCCAGACCCTCTGCCTGGTTTGAGCAGGGCTTTGGGGCAGTGATGGATTGCAGGGTGAGCTTTACCACCCTTCATCTGCTTCCTCTGCTCCTCTGGCCCCGGGTGTGCAGTTCAGTCAGAGTTTATTATAAATAACTCCAGATAGCAAAGGAAACATCCCGGGCTCGTGGTATTTTTTTTCGCTTGGCAGTTGCAGAGCGAGGCAAAGGAGGGGGTTTAATGTAACATTTCCAGCCCAGATCTGTACAAAGAGTGACTTGTGTTTAGAGAATTGGGCCTTTAACAGTGTCTTACCAAAACAGCCGGGACGCTCCGGTGGGATGCTGGGCTTCCTTGGAGCATTCCCCAGACAGTGCACTTCCACCTCGGATTGTCTGCTGCTGTCTGAGACAGAACTGAGCCTGTTGTTCTGTTCTCGCTTCGCCTCCTCCGAGCTCCTTCCCAGAGCCCTCAGAATTCCCTCATCTCCACGTCCCCCCTTCGCCCGCGCGTGTCCTTGGCAGGGGAGCCGAGGTCACGGTGCAGCAGGGCTCGTCCTGCACGCTGGGATGGAGCCTCAGCACAGCAGAGTGGCAGGAGTTTGGGAGCAGGCAGTGCTGAACAACCCTTGGAAAGCAGGCTTGGAATTTTTTTTGTCCCCCCTGCGGCAGAGCTCGTGGACACCTCGCTCCAAAGGAATCACTCCTGGGGTCACACCGGGCTTCCCATCCTTGGGCTGTGGAGCAGGGAGACACATCCTCCCCCAGGGAAGGCAGTGCTCAAGGAATGAGCTTGGCCCCAGCAGCCTGTCCTGCTCCAGCCTCCCTTTGGATGCTGTCCAGCTTCTCTGCAACTTCCAATGGCTCCTGGAGCGATCCGGTGCCAAACGAGCGCTCCCCCGCCTGCCGCAGCGAGGGCACCAGACATCCACGGGATGCTGTCTGCCTTGGAATGCCTGGACCAGCATCCCTAAAAAGGCTCCTGGCCCTGGTGTGTGTCACAGGGCTGCCAAGAAGGACGGGATCAATCGGGCTCCGCGCTGCTGGCGCATCCTGGGGTGTTGTTTTCCCTGGAACACCACGACGCGCTGCCCTTCCCGTGGGCTGCGGAGCCGAGAGCCTTCCAAAAGCTTCAACTCCTCGCTCAGAGCCTGACTGAGCTTCCACCCTGAAGAGCTTCAGTCAGGCCATTGGAAAGAAAGCTGAGGAAAAAAATCGGTCTTCCCGTGGAAGTTCTTGTTCTCTCCGCCCCATGAATATGAACGGGAATCGGGTAGGCTGCATCCCGGGGCAGCTGTGCAGATCTCAGCCTTTCTGGAGGGAATCACTTGGGCCTGAAGAAAGCTCCACATTTATCAGAGTATTTCTGGAATGGTCCTTAATCCTGTGACTATTTGATAAAAGTATGGTTGGTTCCTGTTTTTCCAGGTGCTCTTTGCAGAGGGCTGGAGGAACTTCGGGATAATGTCAGCATTGACTAAATTCACTGTGAGGTCCGAGGGCTGTGGGCAGGGTCTGGTTTGCCTTTCTGGTGGGTGGAAGTGCTTTATCCCAATTCACAAACTCATTCTGCAGCTCCCAGGGCAGATCCAGCAGCTCCTACCAGCCTTTGGAATGTGGATAATGGATGACTCTCCTGATCTGCCCCTGCTGGACACAAATCCTTTGGGTCTTATGAGGCAGCCCCTTGGGTATACCAGTTTCCTAGCAATGCTTCTTGGGATTAGGGAGATGTGTGTTCACTGGGGGTCTGAGCGTTGCTCAAATTCCTGGATAGTGCTGAGCCTGGAGAACCTCTTTTGGCTGGAAAAACACCCTGCTCTTGGTGTTTTTCCGTGTGTGCCCGGTGACCCCCTGCTCCAGGAGCACTGCCTGTGCAGGGACAGGTCTCAGGAGCCTGTTGGCCACGAGATACCAAACCTTGGCTGCTGGAGCTCCCGGGGAACGTTCCGAGCACGGGTGGTGAGTAGGGAGCAAATTAGGATCTAAGTGAGATGTGGGTGGACACCCAGTTCCTTCGCTGGGGGAAGGGTGGGATCTCAGCTGGCTTTCCCTGCTGACATCCTTCAAACTGGAGCAGGCTGGGAAAGGAGGGATTTTGTTTTTTTGTTTTGTTTTGTCCCTTTTTTTTCCTGGAAGTGTCTTAATGATGAGCATGAAGAACTTTGAGGGCTCGGTTGTCCTCCAGCTGAAGGTTTCAGGAGTGCTGATGAAAGGATTCCACATTCAGAAGTAAACCCATGGGGACCTGATTCTGCTCCCATGATCTTCCTTTCCCACCTGCTTTGACATGAATGGCTGCTGATCTTCCTAATCTGGAGCAGAACCTCCCCCTGGAGATATTTGTGGACATCAGTGAGGTTGGAGTGTGGTCAGGACCCGTGTTCTGGTACAGGTTGGATGCCTCTGGTTCCGTTGCTTGGAAAAATGATATTTAACAATTTATAGCAAGAATCTGGTGCTTCTTTGGTAAAGTCTGGAAGTTTAATTCAGTTTTATTTATTGTATTGACCTTTGGATCAAGAGATCCCCACTGGTCGTTCAATACAGGGAAGGTTATTGCTTTACTTTCCCTTGTTTCTGTGTTCTTTTTCTCTGTGTATTTACCCTGCCAAGGAAAGGACAGGAGGTGGATAAAACTTTGGGCTGACCCAGTTGCATTCCTTTAGTGGGACCAGTTGGGAAGGTATGGACATAATTTAGGGTGCTGTCTGTTCCCTGTGCCTTAAATGCCTGGCTGGGCTCACCCACCTGGGTGTCCCAAAGGAAGGAAATTGTAAAGGATCCAAAGTCTGCTGTGATCCCACCAGGACAGGGAGGTGGAAGCATCCAGCCAGCCCTCGGCTCGTGCTGCTCCACTTGTGTCTCAAAATTCCCATTTATCCTTTTGTCTAAATTAAGGGGAAAAAAGTAAATATATATATATATATATATACACTTGTATGTTTCTCAGTTGAAGCGTGAAGAGAAAATTCCTGTTTGGGATTATTTTGAGGCTCTGAAATGATTCCTGAGGCTGTTTCTCCCCTGATTTATGACAACACCCGGAGCGTCGCCACGTAAATGACTTTTAAATGGAACGTTTCAGCGGTTTTATAAGAATTCCTCATGTGAGGGGGGAAAATAAACAGTTTGTCATTTACCAGACTGTATTTGATTATCAGATTTGTTACTATAAACATCAGGCAACGCTTCCTTCAGCCCGGGCTGCTGGAGATGTATGACCTGGGAGAGCCATCCCATTAAATAAAACCCAACCTGACGTGGGAAGTCGGCATGGGACTGATCAGGCCCCTTCCCTGCTGGCTGCACAGATGCTCCTCGGCCAAAAATGAATATCTGATGTTGAGGTGAACGTGACTCCAGCTTTTCAGATCTCGTTCCAAGAGCAGACAGGGCTGTGCAAGGTGAAGCACATGGGGTTGGTGTCCTGGGAGAGCATCAGGCTGTGCTGGAGGGATGTGGTGCTTTGTGGCTTTGGTGTTTGAAGAAGTCCAGGGCAGAGCAGTGAGTTAGGAAATAAATGTATTCTCTGTGTGGGCAGAGCATCCTGGGGGGCACCAATTCCTTTGATGTGCAGGAACGGAAGGACCGTCCTGTGAGTGGAAATATGGGATGGGAATCCATGGATCTGTTGGCAAAAGGCTGTAAAATGTGTCTGAGGCCCTTGGGATGAGGCTTAGAGAGTCAAACTTTCACCCAGGTGCCTGGCAGCTCAGGAGCTGCTTCCAGGACCTATCCTTTTCCCTTGAGATGAAATGCATCCTGCATGGAAAGGAGTTTTCCATAAAACCGGTGATTTGGAGGAACATCTTGGCCCTAAGGACCATGAGGAGCTTTCTGGAAGTGGCTGGACTTTGGAGTTGGGCTGGGGAGGTGCAGCCTCAGGTACCTTCAGCCCCAGGGTGGCAGTTCCTGCTCTCAGCTCCGGGATCAGTGGCACAGCTGATCCCTGTGGGATAAATCCTCCTGGAAATAGTGTTTGGGAAGCACCAGGTGAATTGTCACAGGATGGGCACCTCGAGGGGGTGATGAGATGCAGGACAGCCTGGACGTGGAGAAAGGGAGGAGGTGCCATCCCCCAAAATCCCATCTGAGGGACAGAGCCGGGGCTCCTGCAGCTGGGAATCATGGAAAGCGGGAGGAGCAGGGGCTTGGTGCTGCCACCACACCTGAGCTGGGTGTTCCATCACCCCAAGCCCTTCTCTTGGTGCCAGTTCCCCACCCTGGGCACCGTCCCTGCCCGGCATGATCCATCCCTGCTGCTCCCACATGCACGGTACCTGTGCCTTGGCACTGCTCTGCCCAGGGGGATTTAAATCGGGATTTAAATTGCGTAGGTGGCTTTGCTGAGACTTTGATTCCTCTGTGAGGAGCCAAGGCTGTGTTGGAAAAACAAATCCCTGGCTTTTTGCTTCCCAACCAGCAAAGGGCCGATGTTTTAATAGGAGGGAGGGTTTGGTGGCCAAGTGCCAGCAGGATGAGCTTCTTCCCTGGGGCTCTGCTTGCCAAGATGCCATCCCTGGCTCCAGGAAAGCTTTCCCTGCTTGCTCCAGGCAGTGTTTTTGTTGTCTCCAACCTGTGGGAGTTAATCCCACGCAACCACTCCAGGTTTATGAGGAGGGAGATGTTTCCTTGGCAAAGGAGGGTCCTGGCAGTGCCCAGGAGCACCCCTGGGTGTTTGCCCTCTCCCTGCACTCCTGTCACTGCTCTTCTCTCCCAGGGGAGCTATTTAATTGTTATTTCTGGGTTCAGAAAAGGCCTTTTTCTCCCATTGTGCTGCAAATTAATGTTTTCATGACATCTCACAGTGTGTGTTATTTTTCCAAACAAAAGAGAGGTTGAGAAGTTTTCTTCCCCTTCCTTTTCCGTGGGGAAAAAGCACATGGCTGTGTCTTTACCCTTTTTACAACTTGGAGTGTTTAGGGCTGTGCTGAAGCTGAGCCCAGGTTTAGGAGGGTGTTTCCTGCATGGTTTGGGCTTGGCTCCTTGGTATTTTGTGTGTATTTTGTGTGTATTTTGTGCAGCCTTGCCCTGTGGTGAGGGGTCTGCGTGGGCAGAGCATCCCGGGGGGCACCAATTCCTGGGATGTGCAGGAATGGAAGGACCGTCCTGTGAGTGGAAATATGGGATGGAAATCCATGGATCTGTTGGTAAAGGGGTGTAAAATACCTCAGAAGCCCTTGGGATGAGGCCTAGAGAGTAAAACTAGGATATGGGAGGGTATAAGGATACGGGGTGCTGCTCTCCCATGAATTCAGAGCCCCTCACACTCAACCATAGCCAGGGATTGTTCCATAATTTAAGAGGAACAACAAAAGCTTTATCATCCCAATAATGCCCTCTTTAAGCTCAGCTCATTTCAACTTGCTTGGGGCGACCCTGTGATGAGGGACTGTGGGGAAAACCCACATCCTGACACTAAACCCAAGAAAACAGGTTGACAAATGGGATCTGTTCCATGCCTAACGACCAGTTATTATTTCTTTTCCCCACACTTTGAAAAGCAAAGTGTGAAATTTGTGCTGCTCCCAGGATCACTTTCTGGTGTGCCAGCTGTGCCCTGCAGAATGTGCAGCACGTGCTCGTGCCCAGAAACCCAATAAAAGTGGTAATTAGCCCCCGAAACAAATGAGAAGTTACAATTTTATCCTGCATTGTGCCTTTTCTGCCAACTGTGTCTCCAAACAGGGGTGGAGAGTTAAGTAATGCAGAGCTTAAATAATAAGCACACTGGGAGAGTGGATTAATAGGAAAGGGATGGATGTTGCTGCAAAATGGGGAAAATTGGGTTGGGAAGAGCTGAAGGTGCCTGTGTGGGGACCACGTGGAACTTGGGTTGAGCCTCAGCTCTTCCTTTGTGTTTGTGCCTTGTGGCTGAGGAGGGAGGATGAGGATGGAGGGCTCCCGGGATGCAGCTGATGGATGAGGGGTGTCCAGCCAGCTCTGAAATGAAGGAGGGCGATTTGGAGCCAATTTGTTCATCTTTGCTGGCTGAGGACAGAGTAGTTATTGCACCACTCTCTCTCTCTCCCCTCCGCTATCTCTCTGCCTCATTGACTCAGCAGCTTTAAATCTCAGCTGGAAGCACAACTTTATCTCCTGCTCTGCTCCTGTGCCAGCCTTGGAGCTGTGGGTAACTGGGAGCGCTTCCAGGGGGATGCAGGAGGTGGAATGTGGCTGGGCTGCAGCAGGAGGCAGTGCCATGGGCAGGAGGGGCCAGGCTTGTGGCCCTTTCCCCCTCATTCCCTACCTTTGGAGACGAGGCTGCTGACAGCTCCTCCAGCTTTCACGGGGAATCCTGAAGAGCATGTGAGAAACGTTGGGAAAAATATCCGTGTGTCTGATGGAGTTAATCGTGGACACGTGGAAATCAGCGTGAGCTCAGAGGGTCTGTGCCTTGCCTTTCTAGAGCTGAGTTCACATTTAGGCCAGGCTGTCTTAGTGTCACAAGGAGAAAGAGGTGAAATAGGGAGAAAACGAAATAAAAGAGGTGTTTTTAAGCCTCAGGGTGAGAACCACAGCTTGGAGAAACATCCTGTCCTGGGGAGGATCCTGACGTCTCCGGGATGCTCTCGGGATGATGATGGTCTCCTTCCTCCCCTGTCCCTCTTCCCTGTGGCTGCTGGGATCCCTCACACCCCGAATCCACCACCAACCTCTTTGGTGGCTGTGGTTGCAGGAGCAGGCATTGATTTTTCCTTGGAATTCCGTGGTTTTGGAGGTGGATGTTGGTCAACCCCAGGAACTAAACCCAAGTCTGGTGTGAGCTCTGCACTTCTGGTTATTTATTTTTTTTATTTTTTTTTTGTGAGCTCTGCACTTCTTGGTTTTTTTTGTTTTTTTTTTTTTTTTGAGCTCTGCACTTCTGGTTATCTATTTTTTTAAAAAAGTTACTGTTTCATCTGCACTCCTTCAGTGTGTTTTATTCTTTAGTCCATCACTCTGAACGGTTGGTGGCTCTGAGAAAGCAGAGATGTTTTATTGAATGGAAATGTGGATTCAGGTGGTGTTATCCAAGGACAGAAACAAGGCAAGGCTGGAGGAAAGCTCTCTCTCTCTCTCTCTCTTTAGGCCAAGTGATAGATCCAGGGGGAAAAAAGATCCAGCTTTTGGATCTTTTGGAGACACATCTTCAGCACAACGTGCAGCTTATGGCCTCAAGTCGTGCAAGGGAGGTTCAGGTTGGATGTCATGGAAAATTTCTTCCTAGAAAGGGGCTGTCCAGCCCTGGCACAGCTGCCCAGGGCAGGGGGGGAGTCCCCAGCCCTGGAGGGGTTTAAAGCCCTGTGGAAGTGGCACTTGGGGACACGGGTCAGTGGTGGGGGAATGGTTGAACTGTGATCTCACAGGGTTTTTCCAACCTAAATGATTCCATGGAACTGTGTGGCTGTTCCCATCCCCAAGGCAAACTCAGCCACTGCCCGTCAGTGGGGGCTCTGACAACCCCAAGTTTGGTGTTGAAGAACAGCCTGAGGAAGGGACGGTGTTCCTCAGGAAGGGAGAAGCGGGAGAAGCAGGAGAAGCAGGTTTTCCTGTGGGATTTGCAGCTGTCTCAGGATGAGATGGGCCATGAGGCTGCAGGAGGACACGGGGGTGACCTTGCAGGAGGCTGCTTTGTGCAGGATTTGCAGACTTCAGGCTTTTTGAAAGCTCTGAGTGAACATGAAAGCCAGAGGTTCTAAAAGGATTTAATCGAGGGCCAGGGAGCACCTTGGGGTTTGCAGCTGCTGCCTTACAGGAGCTGAGGGCTGCTGGAAATTGGGGAAACAGAGAGATTTGGGACCAACACCTTGGGGTCTCCACCTGGAGAGTTCTGATAATGTTGTTATTGCTGTTCTTGTGGTAAGATTGTTCCAAGAAATCCATAACCCACTTCTGAACCATCCCTGGGCTGGTTTGCTGAGCTGAGACTGTCATGGCTCTGCTTAAAGAGAAATAGGAATACTTGGAATTCTTCATTTAAAGCGGGTTTAGAGGCAGTGATAGAGTTTGGTGGGACCATCTTTCCCTGGAGCAGTCTCTGCACACAGAGGAGGAATCATGTTCCCTCCTCTCCACACATTTGTTTCCTGTTGTTTTGGTGTTGTGGCAAATCTTCCCTGCCACAGATCATTCAAGAGCTCAGGAGGGACGTGGCTTTCCCTGGGTTTTTAGGCCATTTATATATTGAAAGAGGCCTGCAGTGCTTTTTTATGCTGAAAGATGAAACCATGTCCCGAAGCCAGAGGCTTCAGAGATCCAGTGATATTTTTTTTTTTTTTGGAAACCTGGAGCAGTTTCTGCAGCACTTTTAACTCTTGCTTTAGTCTGGTGGGATTTCTTCCTCTCATTATGCAGCAGATAAAATACTGTCCTTGAGGGAAGGAATCACTGTTCTATACAGAGACTGAAAATACCTTGATTTTCCTTTTCTCTAGGAGCTTATTTGAAGTGAACATTGGCTGTGGTGAGAGGTACCAGAGTGATGGCCTTGGAATGGAATTCTACCTTAAAGGGGTTTAAACTGACAGAGAGGAGGGTTAGGTGGGATATTGGGAAGGAATTCTTCCCTGGGAGGGTGGGGAGGCCCTGGCACAGGTTGCCCAGAGAAGCTGTGGCTGCCCCAGCCCTGGAAGTGTCCAAGGCCAGGTTGAAGCAACCTGGGCTAGTGGAAGGTGTCCCTGCCCAGGGAATGGAACTGGATGGGCTTTAAGGTCCCTTCCAACCCATTTGGATCCTACAACCTTACAGGAGAGGATGACAGGTCCTCCCAGTGAAGGTATTTGCAGTGTAGGTATCCTGAAAAACTTAACCACAATCCCACAATTTCCAAGGAGCCACATTAACCCAACAGCAACATTTATTAGGGCATTTTAAACCTTGAGTCTAATCCTACCCGGGGCAAATCGGTTTTAATTCCACTTGTTATGCCAATTAAACACCAGCATTAGAGTAATACTTTAAATTTAAGCTCTAGATGTTTCTAAAACCATCTTGCACTTCCACACCTCAGCTTTTCCTGCAGGAAATGTTCTTGTAGCTGGTGTTTATCAGGGGCTCAGCAGCACGTGGGGGCCGAGAGGGATCTGGACACTGGATTGACAGGAATATTTTGCCCTTCTCTGCTCTTTCTTGAAGTGCAAACTCCACGTCCTTGAGGCCTGTCAGTGGGTGTGTGACAGCAGAGACAGGGACAGCCAACATCCCTTGTCTCCAGGACTCAGAGCAAGGGGGTGTTCTGGGTTTCCATGGTTTCCCAGTAAGGGATCAGGGTTTCCCAAAGATGCTGGACATCCAATCCACTGGGTACGAGGGGCTTGTGCTCTGCAGAGCATCCCTTGTGGCCCTGAGTGGCCCTGGACCATTCACCCTGGCCCTGCCTTCCCCCAGCTCAGCTGGACTGTCCCAGCATGAGCCAAGAACTCCCTCCTGACCCCACTGAGATCTTCCTTATCCAAGTCTCACACTCTTATCATGGTGAACAACAAAATCACATCCCCTGACTTTGCTCCTTCCATCCCAATCCCGCTCTAACAAGTGTGTTATTTTTGACCCATCACAGGATGGGATAAAACCCCATCTTGTTGAGGCAGAATTAAAAGAAAGGGAGATTTAAGGACATTTGGGGGCAGGTTGGGATTTTCCTGGCTGTTCCCTCTCTTTCCAGCCCCTCTGGACCTTTAAGAACATCCCAAGCAGTTGCAATAAAGGGGCTCTGAAGCAGCTTCTTGCCTTTTAACTACTCCAAGGAAAAGCAGTTGTGATGTCAGATTTTATGATATCTGGGGCTGGATTTGTTCAAATTGAAATTACGAGTCATTTTGGGGTGGGAGTTCTTTTGGAGGAAGGAATCCCTGGGTGGGATCCCCTTTTATCTTCGCCTTGGTGGATCTTCTACGTTATGAACAGCCAACATTCAGTTCATCTGCTTAGGGTTGGATTTTTAAAGCGCCAGAGGAATTAATTTGTTACTTGGAAACCTTGGAACAGATCCATGTGAGATGTGCATCCACTGCTGCAGCACACAGAGATTCCCAAAAGGGATCTCCTTGTCCAGAGAGGGAAAAGTTCTTGGAAGCATTGCCCTGACATTAACAAGCAGAGAAAAATTGCCTTAAACCTGATTATTTATTGATTTGATCCGATTTCTGTCTCCTGCCAGCAGTGAGCACAGTTTGCTATTTATATAAACCAAAGAGCTCATACATATGTGTACGTATATTTATTTTATATATATATATATATATATATATATCTCCTAAATGTGTTAATCTGCACTATCTGACAGTTCCTCTGATGTGAGAGGCTCTTCCAGCCAAAAATATTGGTTTTACTACTTGGCATCTGACTGAGAGCTTAGGCTGGAGGTCTAAACCCCTTCCTGGAAGTCTGACAGCTCTAGGGCTGGGTTTTAATATTTGCATGTGAAATGCATTTGGTTAATATTGCCTGAGCCTTTTATTGTAACTGCAGAGGATAAAACCCACGGGGGCTGGTTTGATTTGTTTGATATTCCTATTAGTTTATCAGAAGAGATTATCTCTCATTTATGGAAAGCAAGCAAACATGAAAAAAAAAAAAATAGAAGCCATGTGTTCTCCCCCCAGGCTTGTTTAGTTATTAGACTATTATTACAGTTAATTCAATGTTATTTGGCTTGGAGAGGAATCACTATTGTTACAGAAGTGCTCCAGAACACTTAATACTCCACACACCACCTAATTGTCCTGGGAGAAAACCCATTGAAACCTGTAGGAAAAATCATAGGAACAGGTTTGGCATTAACTCTGATTTGAACTGTGGATTTGGGAAAGGTTTTGAACCACCAGAGCTCTCATTTTGAGGGGAAAAAACCCATACAGAATATCAGCAAAATGAAGTGAGGAAATGCTTTGCAACCCCCTTTTTTCAGCTGAATCTGTGTGTTAAAGCCTGGCTGAGGTTTTGAGGCATAAAGGTATGGAAGGGGATGTCTTTTCCCAGGAATATTCATACTTAGATAGATATATATATATATGTATTTATAGGGGTCAAGTGTTGCTGTCCCTTAAACTTCAGTTGCTCCACAAAAAAGCACAACAGGTGTAAATGGAGAAAACCTCCAGTGGGCTGGGAAAAAAAAAGGAGTTTTTATTAAAAGAATCCAGGTTTCCTCTGTGCTGCCTGACCCCATGGTGTGTATTCCAGAGGTGCTCCCAGGGGGATGCTCTTTCTGCTCCAGATAAATTCCCTGCTGTGGCTCCCAGGTGTTTCCTCATTCCCGGGAAATTTGCTGTTACAGCAGAAAACAGAGAAGGTTTCCTTCATTTCCATCCAAGTTTTCATCTCCTCCCCTCTCCTTTCCCAAGTCAGACTTAACCTGTCTCCCTGACCCGTGAACTGAGATGTTCCCAGCACAGAGGGATTTCCTGGAAGTGCCATAAAAACTCCCAGCCAGGGAATTCTTTGGGAGTGAGGGAGGGCGTTTGTGCTTCCCGGGGAAGGCGGGAGGGAGGGAGGGAGCAGTGCCAGAGTCTGGGTTTCCTTCTCCTTCCTCTGCCTTTCCCATCTTTCCCACCTTCTGCTCCCTCTCTCCGTAGTAACACTTCCCGCAGCTTCCAGCTGTGTTTTTTAGGACGAGAAAGGAATCGCAGTTTGGAATCCAGGGCGAGCAAATTTAGCCAAGAAAGTGAGTCTTGATGGGAGCACACGGATAGAGGGGCCGTGGGGGGACATGGCAGGAGGGAGGAAACCACTGAACTTCCTGCCCTTTCTCACTTTGACTGGAAAAATCTTCTTATTTTGACCAGGAGTGCTCAGAGCCCTTGACATGATGGGGAGTGCCCACCCTAAAATCTTCCTTTTATTTTATACCGTGGGTGAAAAAGGCAATTTGGGGAGGTGAGGAGGGGAATCCCTGGGCTGTTTCTTGCACCGTGTCCATCCCCCCTCCTTTGCTCAGCTTTCCCAGAGGATTTTCACAGGATTTTCACCCCCCCCACGCTCCAGAAAAAAAGTTGTGTGTTGCTTTTTTATTTGGGGTGGGGAGAAGGGAAGGGAGAACTATTAATGAGTTTGGAGCTGTTGCCATGGGAACCTGTTGCTAATGAATCTCTGGGGTTTCCTCTCCACCTTGAGCCCTGTTTCCTGGTAATAACATTCCCATGGCAACGGATGTCCCTGATCCCCTGCCTGGCTCTGGGGCCACCGCCTTGGATGGGCAGATAAAGCTCCTTTTAATGCCAGCCAAGGGATTTATATCGAGGAGGCATCACTCCTGTGCTCCCTCCTCCTGCACCTGCAAGTTCAGAGAGGGTTTGTTTTTTTTTTTAAACAGTTTTAACATTTCACCAGAAATTCCCAACCTGATCCCTTCCTTTCTGGTGGTTTTTCCCCCCAAACCCCCCATTGCTGCACCCATGGGGGTGTTTGGTGTCTGACCTGGTGCTGGGGTTTAGGTTCATTGGGGTTTTTTTGCCCCCTAAAACAAGTTTTTAGTTTGGGTTTGGTGCTTGACTTTTTCCCTGTCCCCTTGCAATGCCAGAGGTGAAATTCCTGCCTGGAAGCAGGAGGGTTTAGAAGCACTTTGGGGCAGAGGGCCACACTCAGCTGCCCATCACCTGTCCTACAAAAGTTGCTCAGCTTCAGATCCCAACTCGTTTGTCTGATGTTGTGACGTGGATTGATCCAGGAGCTCTGATCCAGGCTTGCTCCATGGATATCAGCTCCATAGGAGGTGCTGTGGGATGAGGTCAGTCCCCTGAGCCAGCAAGGGCTGACACTGGGATTATTTTATGGATAACATCTCTAGGCACAGCCAAAAGTAGGGATTGAATCTCCTCACTGATTTTTGTGAAGAGTTCAGGGTTCAGATTCCTGGGATTTTCCTGCCATTCCTTGCAGAGGGAGATTTTCGAGTCCCACGTGTATCCATCATCCTGGACACCCCAAAAACTGTTCTCTCCTCCTGAGGGCGATCCTCAGCTCTGGGAATCCGCTGGGCCTGTGCTGTGTTCCAGCTGGTTGGGGTGGTGGGAAGGACTGGGGGAAGGAGCCGGATTCTCTGGGAGGGACAACAGGGCACAAGTCATGGAATCCTAGAAGGGTTTGGGTTGGAAGGGACCTTAAAGATCATCTTGTTCCATGGGCAGGGACACTTCCCACTGGGCCAGGTTGCTCCAAGGCTTGTCCAGCCTGACCTTGGACACCCCCAGAGCTGGAGGTGACACTGCCCAAGTGAAACCTCCGGTGGAGAGCTGGGAGCCCCCAGGTAGTTGATGTGCTGGACTGAGCTGCTTCCCAGCAGGAAAATGAAGTGTTGGAACAAAAAAAGGCAGCAATTGAGAAGCCTCAATAACGTTCAGCTGGAATAAAAGAAGTGGTTTCTCTTTAATTTACGGCCTGAATCCGACAGGACAAAGAAATCTCCTGTGCATCAGCAGCGGCTCATTGGCAAGGCACAGAAAGGAGGATAATGGATGATGGGGATCTCCAGGGCCTGGCAGTTTATCTGCTCATGCCACTGCCCCCCCCCAGCCCCTGCCCTGGCAGTAAATCCTCAGTGAAGGAGCAGCCTCTGCATAAGCACTTAAGTGCTTTTGCTGTTCAAGGCAGAGCAGACACTGAAACCCATCAGAAGGTCCATTTTTCACCGGGCAGTATTGACTGATCTGTTCAAGCCAAGTCACCTCCCATCATGGGCTCTGGGCATGATGATATTTTTTCCTCTCGCAGCGTCTTTCAGGAATATTTTATGGGTGTTGTTTTTTTTTTTTTTTGAGTAGTGCTCTGTAGGTGTGGATAAATCAAACCTCGGGAATTGAGATGGCAGAAATGGAGTACTGAGAGTACTACAGGAGAGCGAGAGCAGGACTTGGGAGCGCTGAGAAATCCCGAATCTTTATTCCGTGATGAGACTTGAGCTGCCTAAGAATAGCCGAGGGCGTTTCTCCCAGGATTGCAATCACTGAGATGAAAGTTCTCCAGCGTTAGCGCTGATCACCCAAAGCTTTGGGCACGTGTGTGTTCCCAGGTATGAAAGAGCAGCGCTAACGATCCCTCGTAAAGCCGTGAATAATTCATCTGGTGATTGATGGGGGCTCTGAAGCAGAGCTGAGATCCCCTCCCCGTCTCCCAGCCGGGTAAACTGGAGCTAATTGAATAGTTGAGAGATCATAAATAAACTGAAGGGGTTGTGAGACAGGACGTTGCTGTTGATCTCGTTTGTCTGGAGAAGAAGGTTGGATCTTGGCAGCTTGAAATTATCACTGTGCAAGGAATGGGAAAATTAAGGAAATGCAGCCCAACAAGTGATTGGCAGGTGGGGGGAGGAGGCAGAGACAGACTTTGGTTGTGGCTGTCCAGGCTCCCAACAGATGTTGTGCCACAGTTGCATGGAATGATGTTTGGTTAGAGGATGGGTTGTTGTCACCTCTGTCCCATGAACCTGGGGGTGCTCAGAGCCTTGGAAAAGCTGCCTTTGGGAAGGGAAGGTGTGCCAGGAGTACAGTGCCCTGCTAAGAATTGAAATCTCTCCAGGTCATCAGTTTTAGGGAGGAGGAGGAAAAGGCCACAGTGGTTCTTTGTCACACTTCTGTGTAAAAAATGCCTGTTCTCCCACCAGCTTTTCTAGAAGAGCTCCAGGGAGACCTGAGAGCCCCTTCCAGTGCCTAAAGGGGCTCCAAGAGAGCTGGAGACAGACTTGGGACGAGGGCCTGGAGTGACAGGACAAGGGGGAATGGCTTCACACTGCCAGAGGGCAGGGTTAGATGGGATATTGGGAAGGAATTCTTCCCTGGGAGGGTGGGGAGGCCCTGGCACAGGTTGCCCAGAGAAGCTGTGGCTGCCCCATCCCTGCAAGTGTCCAAGGCCAGGTTGGATGGAGCTTGGAGCAACCTGGGATAGTGGACGGTTGTCCCTGCCCATGGCAGGGGGTGGAACTGGATGAGCTTTAAGGTCTCTTCCAACCCAAACCATTCCATGATCTCTCCATGCTGCCATGGGACCTGGCAGCCCTGACAAGGAGGGGCAGGGCCCTCTTGGTGAGGTCTCCACCTGCCTCCCTCCCCATTTCTGTTCCCTCTTATTCCTCTCAGGCCCATTTCTGTTGCTCCCATCGTTCTTCCTCAGAACTGCACATTGCAAAGAAGCCTCTTTAAAAACACACTTCCCTTCTCGTGGCTGTTTTTCCGTTGGTTTTGAGTGATAAATATTTCATCAAATGCCTGCCTTCCAGCCTGTGCTTCCAGTTTAGCATGTGAAATCATCTAAATGGGTTTATTTAGATGAGCAGCACTCGAAGAGCTGCTGCTTTCCTGAAGAACGTGGAGTCTTGGAGTAAAACGCTCGTTTTCTCTTGAAATCCATGCGAGGTCACTCGGAGTCACCGTGGAATGTTTTGCCTTCCTCTGGCCATCTCCAGTGGACTCCTTGCTTTCCGAGGGCTTCTCCAAAATGGATGGCTTTGCTAGGGAGCCTGGAATGTTTTGCTGCTTAATTTAGACTGTTTATCTCCCAGAGGTCCTGGAGTTCAAAGCCTTAAGAGATGCGCCGGAGCCTCTCCACTGTCCCGAGCAGCTGCCTTCCCATAGCACCAATCCCCGCTCCAGGGTGAGCCATCCCGGGATCCTGTGAGGATCAGGGCATGCTAATCCAACTGCAGGAGGAGTTCTGCTTCTTAACAGTTTGATAACCCAATCTGAGGCTTCTTTGGGAGCCCCAGGAAAAAGGAAAAGCAAAGGCACGTGGAAAACTGCTCCGGTGCCGCTGTTCTTGCCTTTCCAGCTCCCACCACCAGTCCTTTGCCGGTTTCCAGGCGGTGCCTGGAGAAGGAAGGTCAGCTTTGAGGGAGATTTATGAGGTCTTGGCAGCCTTTCTCCAAGGCTGCTGTTGCAGTTCTGCCATCCTTGACCTTGGAGGAGAGGCTGCCGGGCAGTGCTGCAGCTTCCCAGTTGGCTCGTGGCGGGAAGTCCTGAGCCTGGGAAGCCTGAGGTGGAACTGCTGAGTGTTCCGAGGTTCCCATTTCAGCGCAGTGGGTGTGATTCCATCGCTCCCGGAGCGTTTGAAAGCCGGGATAATTACCCTGGAATTATATCATTGCACAGGAGAGGCTGTTCACAGCCAGTTCTTCCTAATCTGAGGGGCTGATTTAGGCTTTATTCACTATTTCTACTATTATTGTTTAAAGTGAAAAAAACCCCTCCTCTGTTCAATTAAAAGAGGATGTAAGTGTTGCATTGAGATCAAAGCCAGGCCATTATTAAATCCTTCCGCTGGAAGAAAATAACCATTTCTACAACAAAACCTTAAGTGGTCACCCTCTGATAAATGCCACCTTTTATGAATTTAATTAGAAAACATTTATTTCCTGCACTAATCCTGGAGTGCTGGGAAGGTAGGCCAGTTGCCAGGACAACCCATTTCTCTCTCTCTCTCTCTCTCTCTCTCTCATTCTCTTTCTCTCTCTTTTTAATCTTTATTTTTTCCTCCCCCCCCTTTATTTCTCTGATGTCACTTTTGATCACATCATCTTGAAAGGAGATTTTATTATTTAAGGTCTTCAGGCTGGCTTGATTGAAAGGCAGAGGGGGCTTTTTTGAAAGCTAATGTGGTTTGTGGAGCTGTTCTTGCAGAGTCCCCTCTGCATCCGTGCCCGTCCTCTACGGAAAGTCACGGCGAGACGAGCGGAGCAGAGGGAATGACAGGGAGCGCTGGAAAACGGGAAAGGCAGACAGCAGACACCTCCCCTCTTCCCTCAGCCCCTCATTCCTGCAGATCTCAGCTGTGCAGGTCCTTGAACTGTCTGCCTGAGTTAGTTTTGTGACAGGACACGGCATGAGGGTGACTCAAAGTCCGGCTGATCTGGGCTGATTTCCTGGAAAACCACTTGTCTTTCTCTCATCCTTTCTCTTCCGCTGAAATAATCCAAGTTTGAGGTTGGGGTTTAATTTGAGTTCCTTAAGAAGGGGATAAACCCGTGGGAAGTGGGGCAGACAAAGCTTTGCCAGTTGAGCCCAAGGGACTCGGTTGTGGTGGCAGGTCCATCCATGGGCCATGGGAGTGAGTTGAGCACCAGGAGAAGGAGCCCTGGCAGAATCCTCACAAGTCTGAAGTCTTCAGTGCAGCCATCCTAGACCAGGCCAAGCCCTGGAAAGCTGCATTTGGTCCTTCTGAGATGAGCCCTGGGCTCGGTGTCCCCGGTGTCCTCCCTGGTTCACAGCACAGGCTGATCCATCACTCTGCTCCTGGGATGAGCCACGGCTGGGGTGAAGCTCTGAGAGCTTTGCAGAGGACACTGATGGATTGATTTAAGCCAGAGAAGGAAGAACCTTATCCCTCATCTGTGGGTTCAGAGGCTTCAGGGTGAGGAATCGGGATCCAGGCAAAGCGTGTGGGAAAACACCTTTATACAGGAGAAAAAACAGATTTAATCCACAGTTTGGGGGATTTACTTGGCACTCAGGAAACCAGGAAGTGTGTTGTTGTCTAGTTCGGTGCCAGGACTTCTGTACCTCCCCAGAGGTTGATTTTAGGGTGGCAGTAACTCAAGCAGTGACTCAACCCCCCTCAAGTTCAGGTCCCACTTGTCCCCAGGGAGCTCCTGTCACCATTTCCCTGCTGAGCTGTGAAAGGAGCAGCAGCAGGAAAAAATTCCTGGAGCGCTGGGGATGCTCCATTAGCATTCATGGGGTGCTGTGTCGATGCTAGCTCATTTATTTATTTATTTATTTATTCAAAGTGTGAATTGCATGAATACACAATTTGGGAAGGAAATGTTCCAAGTGTATTATTTCCACGTGGAAACGACACGGTGGGATGGGGGAGATCCAGGTTGGTCTCCTGAATCTCCTGGTGGTTTCTGTCCCTCCTCTCCCCGGGTGTAAATGTGCCTTTGGATCACAAAGAGATTTGTTTCTCGTTCTTGTTTGTGGCTCGCTGGGAAAACTGGGAAAAGCTACAGGATGCACGAAAGAATGGGAGCTGTGCTGCAGTGATTTACAGGGAGATAATTTTGTTGATTGGTTTTGGTGCCGTTCCCACGTTCCGCAGTGTCGCACAAATCCCAGCACGCCACCCGCCCAGATGTTGGATTTTTATTGCTTTTGCATCAGATTGGGAGTCAGGAACGAGTTCTGAGCACATTCCCTTTTTTTGTGGAGTCTCTGGGAAGCCCAGAGGGTCTCCTGCCAGATGATGTGTTGCCCTTCTGCCTGGATTACTCTGCTCAGGCCTTATAGGAACTTGATGGAACTGGTGGACTTTTCCCTCCTTCTTTTCCTTATTTGAAGGAATTACTGTTGCTGTGTCATCTCCAATAATGCCACAGTGTGCTTGTGTTTAACTTCACGCTGTTGACTCAGAAATTCAGCTGAAATTCTCATTTCTTTTATTGCTGCTGGAGCTGTGAGGGGGAAAAAATGGATAGAAAATCCCTAATCCAAAGGGTCTCCGTTATCCTGAGGGATGGATGCCGGACTAGAGGAGCAGGGAGGGGCAGAGAGACAATGGATGTGCAGGGTCCTCTCGTGGGCTTTTGTGGGAAAAAAAATCACAGCTGAGCCTTAGGAGGGATGAGATCTTTGATGAGGATCTCACCCCTAATCCCTGGGATTTCAGTTCCTTATCCTGGGAGAAAGAACCTCTGGCAAAGCCCAGCTCAGTGTGTGGTCAGTGGACGATTCCAGTTGGCATCACCTGGATTTCACAAGTTTTCCACTTCAGCTTCTGTCCCAACGTGCGAGTTGGAATGCAAAGCCTGTCTCCAAAAACGCAGAAAATATAATTAAAAAGGGATTTTGCAGGTATTGGAGGGAACATTGAAATGCTGAGGGTGTTTTTTTTTGCTCTTTTCAGGCCAAATTTCCCGGTGCTGAGCAGGTGAAATGAAGGTTCGGGAGTTTTTGGTTTTGTTTTTTTTTTTTTTGTTCCTTGACGGGGGCAGAGCTCTTAATGAACTTCATCAATTGATTTTGGCCTTGTACTTGCTCTAAGCAAACAAAACCAACAGGAAAATCCTTTCACAAATTCCCGGTGTTTGTTTTAGCGGCGCTGCCTCGTGTCTCCCAGAACCAGCACTCCTTGTTCAGGGAGGGAAACCATAAAGCCAAATGTTAATAGGAATATTCTCATGAACTGTTAATTTTTATGTGGCCCTTCTGAAGCTCCTGAGCGGGGCTGGTTTTTGGTTGTTGGGGGCAGCCCAGGTGTGGGGGTACTAAAACCATCTTTTATTCCTCACCATCAGCAGAAGGGGGGAAGAAAAAAGACAAAATGATAAATATTATGCTGAATTTAAAGCTTTCCCATTTTAAGAGCATCGTGGATGGCTCATCTGTTTCTTTCGTGGCTGAAATTAGGAAACTGGCTTTAGAATGAGAACCTAAAAAAAAAAAAATCCCAAATTCAGCTTCTCCTGAAGCAAACCCTGAAAAAAACCTGCCAACCTCAAGCCATTTACATCTTCAAATGGTCCTTTTCATCTCTGGCTTAGCCTGCCCTGCTTGGATTTGGGGGGGAATAAGATGATGTGGAGCTTTTTGAGACAGGGGCAAAGCGGATTTCTAGGCAGACACCTGACTTAGGCTGAAAGAGGAGCGCCTCAAAAACAAGGTTATTCCTCTAAAATGATGATAATTGCCTGGAATCCTTTGGAATTCTCTGAAATCCCAGTGTCTGGCAGGCTCCTGCTGGTCCAGGGTGTGCTGTTGGAGGTGGCTCCTCGCTCCCGAAGTCGGGCGGTGCCTGTCGCACTCCCGAGGTTGTCGCGGGGGGATTTCGGGAAGATGTTGGTTTTCCAGAGGGTTTTCCAGCCCTCTGCCTTAGAGGGACAGTAGATAAATAAGCCAAATTATGAAGCAGCAGATTCCACCAGCCCAGTGCAGGCTCATGTTGGGAACGGTGCCGAGCAGGGCGGTGACTCCAGGCCTGGAAGAGCCCTGGCAGAGCAGCAGCCAGCTCGTCACACCAGCTTTTTATTTTTATTATTATCATTTTTTAGCTCAGCTCCTCCGAATGCTCTTGACCTGCCATGGTCCTTTGCCCTCAGCCCAGCTGTTGACCTCCCATTCTCCGAGCACTGCCTGTCCTGTGCCGGTTCCCAGGAGATGTTTTCCCACTTGCTCCGTGGTGCTCGTGGCTGCTCTGTATTTCCTCACATTTCCCGTGCTAAAGGGAACCTTTCCCCGAACCAAGGGAGGAAAAAAATCATCTCTCCCTTATTTTTGACAGCAGGGTTGGGAAGGGAGAGGCAGCTGTCGATGGGCTCTGGAACAACAAAGCGGTGACGTTCCAGAGCTCACCCCAAAAATGAGATCAGCCCTTCCTGCTGCCTCCTGCTCCTGCTGGTTTCCCTTAGAATTTGATCAATGGCATTGATTTGTCGAGAATGGCACATCCAGTGATTTTTTTCTCGGCCAGAAAGGAGTGATGGGGCTGGTTGGTGGTTGGTGTGTGCAGGGGATGGGGAAGCCCAGCCGGAGGAAAAGCAGCAGGCAGCTCTTGGAGGGGATAGAGGGGACGTCTGCCTGCTGTCACCAAACCCTCCTGGGCTTCCTGACTGCACAGTGACACCCTGGGGGCTCCCCATGGACCCCAACGAGCACAGGGGATGAGGATGGTGCAGCTGAAGGGTGAAACCCTGAGATCTGGGGTGGGTTGGTGGCGAGGTCCTCTCCAGGAGGGAGTGGACCAGGGGCATCCACAGCTCTCTTCTGGCTGAGGTGATTCAGTTCCTGTCACCTCCTGGCGTGTCTTTGATTGGTGTCTTGTGTTGAGTTCTGGGTTTGGACATAGCAGACCCTGGAGGGCAGGTTGGGCTTGAGGCCAGAACATGTCGTGACATGAGTGTGGATAGAAGGGCCCATCACCTGGGAATTTAATCCCTTGCCCTGGCAGGATTGTCTCTCTCCAGGATTACTTGTCCTCTTGGGTGCCAGTGGCTCTCAGCTCTCTTTGGGAAGAGCTCCTGAGCTCTAAGAGCTCACAGGACACAGATCTCTTCCTGCTGTTGCCACTTGCTTGGGTTGTGTTCCAAAGGCCAGGGGATGCCTTTGGGGCCACAAATTTATAAGGGCTTTTGGGAGGATTTTTGGGGGGGGATTTTGTCTGCTCTGCATCAAGTTTTGGGGCAAAGATTTGTCCTCCTGAGATGTCTGGCGCAAGCTGGAGACCCCGAGCACGTTGGAAGGTGGAGGATGAACAGCAAAGAGCTGCTGCTCTCCCTGCCCATCACCCCAGGCTGGGGCTTTTAGCCCCATCTTTGCCCTTTTCAGTGATTTCTGCAGTGAAATTGGGGTGAAAGAACCCTCACCTTGAAACATCAGGAGCCAGCCTGGGGTTTGAATCATGGACACACAGAATGGTTTGGGTTGGAAGGGAACTTAAAGCTCATCCCATTCCACCCCCTGCCCTGGCAGGGACACCTTCCACCAGCCCAGGTTGCTCCAAGCCCCATCCAACCTGGCCTTGGACACTTCCAGGGATGGGGCAGCCCCAGCTTCTCTGGGCAACCTGTGCCAGGGCCTCCCCACCCTCCCAGGGAAGGATTTCTCCCTGGTATGAGACCTTGCTGTAATTAAGGAATGAGATTTCCTGGAGAGGAGCAGTGGGAACCTCTTGTATGGCCCAGCCAGAAAGAGGCAAAAGTTCCCACGGGATTTAGGTGGATTATGGAGGATTAACCAGTTCGGGGTTGCTGTGTTTGGGTTCAAACTGCTAATTCCTGAGTGCTACAGCCTTCCCAGACACCACATCTCGTGCAGCCTCATTGCTGAGGGTAAAAATCTATTTACTCCAGTCTCTGATTTATTATTTATCACCCAACATTTACTTTGTGGAACATCTCCCTGTGCTCAGCTGCCAGAACCAACCAGAGCTTGGCTTTTCTGTTTAACTGGGTCTCGGGGGGGCAGGGAGGGGGTTCAGGGTGAGGGGAGACGTTCAACTGGGCTCTGCTCCGGGTTTTTCCCGCTGTCAAGTTGTTCCAGTTTTGTAGGAATTCTCCCTGATAAACCAGATCAAAGAAAAAAGGGCAAAGAAATCTATGGAGCTGGGGGTGGAGCTGCCACTTGTTGGGCTTTCCCCTTGGAGACACCCAAATTGCAGCTTTGCTGTTCCACTTGCTAATTACCCATTGTTTGATTTTTTTTGCTTTTAATTAGAAGAAGAAACCAATTTTTTTTTAGTCTTTTTTTTAGTCTTTTTTTAATCTAGTCTTAAAACTTTCTGGGGAAAGCTGATCCCTCCTATCCCAAGGATGCTCCTGGGTTTGCAGGAGGGATCCATGTAGGGCCTATCCCCATGGATCTGCACCCTCCTCCCCTCCCTTGGCCCCAGCGGGGATTTGGGAGCCTCATTGCGTTGATGCTGCTCCAAGGTAATAGGATGATTTATTTTCCATTTGCAAAAGTATGGAATAATCCATATTCCTGTACCTCAGGCTCTAATCCCTCTTTTTTTTCCCTGGGGTGATTGCATTCACTGGGGGGGGAGGGGGTTAAAGCTGTTTTTTTTCCCCAGACTTGCCCAGATTTTGAATTAAAAATAAGAAAGCCTCAAAACCCAGCCTGGAAATACAAATTGAGCACACGCTGAATATTTTGATTAGTTTTGTCCTTTCCCCAGGACTTCATTTGAATTTCTTTTTTCCTCTGGAAATTGCTCCCTGCCCCCCATCCTTCTCCCAAGATCCTTCCCCAAGGATCAAAAATACAAATTCCTAAGAAAACCAGAGAACTCAGTGTAGCTTCTTGGCTCAGTCCCTCCCATCACAGGCATCTCATCCTGTATAACCTTTTCCATAAACTTAATGGAATTGCACAGATTCAGATTTCCCTCTCCTGCTAATTTGGGAGCGAACAAACCAGCCAGGCTCGCACGGGACGTGATTCATCATGGAAAAGGCTGCTTTTCCCCCCTAAATGGAGGCAAAAAAAGGAGGATTTATAGGAATGCCACGAGCAGGGACAATATTCCCAGCAGCCCTGATCACGGGAGCGTGAGAGTGATGTCCAATCTGTTGCAGCATCATTGATTCTCATCAATAAATTAACAGTGGTTGGGATCACTTGATCCTGTTCCATGTGCCAAAGCGAGTTCTGCTCATCCCACATTTCTGTATCGGCTCATAACATCTCCCCCCCTCCCTAAATGTTGATTTTTAACCATCAAAAGGGCTTTTCCATTGGTTGTATTTCATGACAGAATCAGTTGCCCGTTGTGTTTAAATCTTAATTTAACTGACAGATCTTGGGGGTTTTGGCGCTCGGTTCTTTTTCTTTCGTTCGGGACTTTTTAGGGTTGGAAGATCCACCCTCCCGTGGAGCAAGCAGGAAAGGCTTATGTTGGAATAAATAAATAAAATAATAGAGAAATGGATTGGCTTGGCACAGGGACAGTGGCCACACAAATTACTCTCTTTAAGCTCTGTGAGGATAATTAAAAGTATCTGCGTGGGCGTGAGAAACGCCAGAGCAAATCCTGTCTGGGCTGCACTGGGTCAATCCTCTCCCTTCCAGCTGATCCTGGTGGTCAGGAGCGGATCCAGAACATTCTGTGATCTCCTGTTTCACAGAAATTAATTAAATTTTTGCACTCCTGAAAATGCTCACGGAAAAAATTAAAAGGGACCTACGGAGGCTCCCTGGTGGCTGAGGCTGAGGGACGATGTCACGGAGGGATACAGGGACACCAGAGGATGGAAAAGGGATTCACGGAGAGGAATTGCTCCAAGGAGATATTGGGAGCTGCCCAGAGCGGAGGGAAGAGCTGATTCCTGGAAATATTTTGTGCCTGTCTGGGTTATGGACAAGTTTTGAGCCAGTCTGGGATCGAGGCAGGTGGTGGGATAAGAGCAAGAGGATTTAAGTTGTGCCAGGGGAGGTTTAAGTTGGATATTGGGGAAAATTTCTTCACTGAAAGGATGGAATCCCCATCCCTGGAGGGATTTAAAATCCATGTAGATGTGGCACTTGGGGACATTAGTCAGCGCCGGGGGAATATTTGGAGTCGACGCTCTTAAAAGGGCTTTTCCAACCTTAATAATTCCGTGATAAACACCCCAACCTGATCCCACCAGCATTTCTGCTGGGTAAGGAACACACAGAGCAGAGAACAGCTTCGTGGTGGCCTCAGATAAAACCCAAAATGTTGTTTTCTTCTCTGTTTTTTCCTGTCCTCTCAAATACCGTCACAACCCGTCTGCAGCCGAAATGATTTTTTTTTTTTTTAAATGCTTTTATTTATTTATTTTTTACCTCCTTTAGCTCCAAATCTGGGTTTGATCTGGTGGTAAAGAAGGCAGCTAAAGCCCAGCTCCCCTGTTTTAATTAAAAGTGAGCTGGTGAGTCGAGCTCGCTGTGCTCGGTGAGCAAAGTGGTCCCCCCGGTCCCCTCCCGGCTGACGAAGCGTCGCCTCGGAAAATCCATCCGGCTTTTCCGAGACGTGGGAAAACCCCTGTGTGGGAAAACAGGGCGTTTAATTTGTTTTTTAATATTGCTTTGTTGCTGTGCTGGTTGGGAAGGCCCTTCCTGGGCTCTGCTGACGGTGCTTTAGGCTGGCAAAGTCCATTTTTAGTCACGATTCAGGACTTAAGCATAAAATTCCAGTTTTCTTTTTTGACTTTCAAATGAATTTGAGGATTTTTGAGCTAAGAATTGTTAAGAACAAAGCATGGTGCGGGTGCAGGAGGTCACTGTTTCTCTCCTCTGCCTTCCTCTTGCATTAGGTTATCAGGAACCTGCTGCTGGGCTGGGATCTCCTGCTCTGCAGGTCTAAAAAAGCTCTAAAATGGGAGTTTTCTGTCCATAGTTCTGCACTGAAAGTTGCATCGTTGAGATAGGAGTTGGGTTTTCTTCCGTGTGTTGGCTCCAGAGGCTGTTTTGGCTGATACATTGGGGCTGAAGGGACCCAATTCACACCTCAAAGCTGAGCTGCCTTGGATTAAGGGATGGGGATGCTGGGATGTCCTTCATCCTCCAGAACTGGTCCTGAACTGCCAGAGGGCAGGGTTAGATGGGATATGAGGAAGAAATTCTTCCCTGTGAGGGTGGGGAGGCCCTGGCACAGGTTGCCCAGAGAAGCTGTGGCTGCCCCTGGATCCCTGGAAGTGTCCAAGGCCAGGTTGGACAGGGCTTGGAGCAACCTGGGCTAGTGGAAGGTGTTCCTGCCCATGGCAGGGGGTGGAATGAGATGATCTTGAAAGTCCCTTCTCACCCAAATCATTTTGTGTTTCCATAAGATTCTACATAGAAATTTATGGCAGGAGAGTTGGAATTAGATGATCTTCAAGGTCCTTTCCAAGCCAAGTCGTTCTATGATTTTATAACGCACAAATACTCTCTTGGAGCTGATCTTTAAAAATAATTGGGTAAGTTTGCTCCACTGTGGCATTAAAAAAATCCTCATCACAGCCTGGCTTGCAGGTATGAGATTTCTGGGGGCTGCTGGAATAAGGCACTTGATGTCTGTGATCTTCTCTTACTGATCAGATATAAGATGGGCCACGTGAGATGCAGAGGTTTGAATGCAGATGAGACCCGAGCTCGCACTCCCGTGGAGAGAGAGGAGCAGAAAGTGCTGACACACAAGCACAGAAGGGCTTGTGTTTGTGCTTTTCCCTTCTCCCCTCCAGCAGAGAGGTGCCTTTGAGGCGTGTGAGGAACAGAGGCTGCAGTTTAAAGCCTGGGAAGTCCTTTCAAAGGAATGCTCTCAGCTCCCACCGCGTTGCCGCGACGCACGCGGGGTGCGGTTAGTCCGGGTCTCGGGTCGAGTTTGGAGCAGAGGAAAGCCTGGTAGATATATAATTCCCACTGAAACCATATCTCACCATTTTTAAGGGATTTATCTTCCCAGCACTCTGGGGAAGGGGAGTCCTGCTCTCAGGGTGGAGGCACGAGCGAGCTGGTGATTTATCCGGGGTGGGAAGTGATGGGGCAGGAGCAGGGCTGTGTCCCAGGCACAGCATTAATCACCAGCCCACGGGATTCCCTTGGGAAGTTAAGGTTACCCAACCTATGGATGGAGTCTGGAGAGCTTCTGGATGTCACAGCAGCAGGAGAAATAATAAACTCCTCTGCTGACAGAGTCTGCCAGAACCCCGGGGGATTTTTGTTTTGCCGAGGAAAAACTCATGAATGGGGGCTCTTGTTTTGGGAAGAGGGGGATGTTGAAACAGGATATGGGGAGGTGGCTGCACACAACCCCAGCCCTGCTGGGGGCTGGCAGGGTGCCCATCTGGCTGTGGGTGCTGGGGACACTCCAAAAGTCACTGGAGAGTTCAGTCTCATCATCTCCAGACCCAGCAGGACTTTCCTGGTTGGTTCGTGCTGTGAAATGACTTTGGAAGAGAATCACAACCTTGGGATGCCCAGAAGTGCCCAGCTGGGGACGTGGGGACTACTGGGGATGAAGGGGCAGCATTAATAACCAAAAAGAGTTTAATAGGGAACCCCGTGCTGGGAAAGCTCCTGTTCAATGCCCAAATCATGGCATGGGTTGGGCTGGAAGGGACCTTAAAGCCCATCCAGTGCCACTCCCTGCCATGGGCAGGAACACCTTCCACTAGCCCAGGTTGCTCCAACCTGGCCTTGGACACTTCCAGGGATGGGGCAGCCACAGCTTCTCTGGGCAACCTGTGCCAGGGCCTCCCCACCCTCCCAGGGAAGAATTCCTTCCCAATATCCAACTAAACCTCCTCTCTTTCAGTTTGAAGCCATTCCCCCTTGCCTAAAGCTGGCTGTGAGCTGTGACAGCAGCAGGGAGAAAGCTCTCAAAGTAAAAACAACTCAGGGAAAACTTAATTTCTTCCCCCTTTCACCAGAATTCCTCCCAAAACCGATAAATCTCTAATCAAGCCACATGACTACACCCAATCCTTGTCCTTTCCCTCTGCCCAGGCTGTGCAGGGGAAGAGCAGGACTGGCTAGAGCAGGAGTTGGGAAGGAGTGTGGAGATGTCTGAGCTCATCTGATGGGAGGTGAAAAATGCCCCAAACCCTCCACGTGCCCGAGGTTTGTCAGGAAATCTTTCCTAACGACTTCACTCGGCGTCTCCGCTCCTCGCTTCCCGCTCAGCCGGTGTTGGGAGGGGAGGACATCTGTAAAGATGGATAACAATGAGAATTTACCAAGGAGTCCGGCCAATTTTACTTTTAAATCAAGTTTCAACGTGGCAGGCTGTACCAACAGAAATGCCAGGGCTATTTATAGCACGCATGGAGAGCGGGGAGAAAGGGAAAAATGAGTAAATTCGGCGTTTCAGCGGCTCATTGTCAGGATCGATCGGTGACGAGGCAGGAGTTGGTGATGCCGGTGCAGAACATCCTGGATGTGTCTGGAGGGAGGTCTGGGGAGTGTTTTAAAGTCCTGTGCTTTGGGAAGGCTGCAGGGCAGAGCCTCCTTTCCCAAGGAAACCAAAGGGGGCCTCAGCACGAGCTGCCTGTGCACCCTCAAGGCCGGGTTGGATGGGACTTGGAGCAGCCTGGGCTGGTTGAAGGTGTCCCTGCCCAGGGCAGGGGGTGGCACTGGATGATCTTCCAGGTCCCTTCCCACCCACACCATTCCATGATGATTCCATGAAGGACAGGGGACCTCTGAGGTGGTTTTCGGTGATTTGGCCCTGAAGTGGTTTAGGATGAGCAGATGCATCCTTGTTTTTCCTACTCTGCTGCCTCCAAGGGGATTCCAGGGGTCTTCCTTGATGGAAATACCTGTCTTGCTGCTGAGAACAGGCCTTGCTTGGGGCTGTTTGGGCTTTCCTTGTTTTCCTCCGGTGGGCTGAGGAAGCACCACGAGCCCAAGTACTCAAAAGCATTTGAGCTGATCCATCAGCTCAGTGTTGAGCCTGGTTTTGGCAGGAATGTGGAAGAGCCTCAGGAGGGGGTGTGGTGTGAGCTGGGAAATGGATCTGGAACAACGTTCTGCCAAAGCAAACAGTGTTGGATGGGGAGGGAGGTGCTTCTGGTCGAGCTGAGGGGCTCAAGGCATCACAAAGTGTGTCTTTCCACAGTGATGGAGCTGTGCCTTGGATTTGCAGTGCAGGATCCGGCCCTGGGCTGCCTGGATTCCTGGGCACTGGGAGTAGGGAAGTTTATCCATTTATCCGCTCATTTCAAAGGAAAGACACATCCCAAAGGACAAATTCTGTTTGTACTTGGAAGGGTCTTTAAACACTGGAGTGGGAAATGTTGACATCTCCTTTTGGAGATCTGACCCAGAGCAATGCCAGGAGAACAGAGGGGTGATGGACCACCCGATGGTCCAGGGAATTGCACATCCCAAGTCTTGACTTTGAGAACAAACTCAGTGGTTGGGAATAGGGCGACAGGTTTTTTTCAGAGGGAACAAAGTTTCCTTCATCAGGCAGAGTAAAAGTGGCAGGAAAATGAGATTTAGGTGAAGTCATCCAACTCGGGACCTGACAAATCCCAAATCCTGCTCCCTTCTTGCTTTTTGTTCTCCTTGTGTAATCCATATATGGGGTGTCTCCAGGAGAAACCTCCCAGTAGGGCTCTAATCTAAACAGTGGCAGCATCCCAGGACTTCTGCAGCTCCAGCCTGGAATTAAGAAACGTTTGGAATACTGAGCAGCACTTTTGTCATCTAAAACCCCCACCTGGAATTTGCTTTCAAGTAGCTGTGTCTTTATTAGAAATCTGAAAGGGAGAAAGCTCTGCCTGCTGGAAATGCAGGAGCTGCTGGGATTGGAGTTAATGCTTTACACTGGCATTTTTAAGAGGTTTTCCCTTTTTTTCTTTTTTTTTCCCTTGCTGTCCACAGCTCTGCTCCCACCTGGTAATTGAAGTTAACTATCCATGTGTGGTTTAGTGCAATCCAACCAGCATCCTGCACCTGCAGACATTACACTTGGCATTTGTGCCGTTGGATTCAGAGCAACCATATGGTGCAGGCAGAATTCCCTGAATTTCTGTGGTTGGATCTCAAAGGAAGCAAGGGAGGGGGGAAAGAGGAATATCCTCTCTGCCCCATGTGTGTGCAGGGAAGGGAGTAAAACACTGGCACAAAGAAGCTGTGGCTGCTCCCTGGAAGTGTCCAAGGCCAGGTTGGACAGGGCTTGGAGCAACCTGGGATAGTGGAAGGTGTCCCTGGCCATGGCAGGGGGTGGGACTGGATGAGCTTTGAGTTCCCTTCCAACCCAAACCACTCTGGGATTCTGTGATTTTACTGGGAAGAGTTAGTGGGAGCTCTCTCTGCCCAGGGCAGGGGGTTGGACTAAATGACCTTTAAAGGTCCCTTCAACCCAAACCATTCCAAGATTCCCTGATTCCAGCAGGTTGGAAGCCCAGACCAAGAGCAGGCAGCTGCCTCTCTGGGTGGCACAGATGAAAACAAGGATCCTCAGGCTGAATATTTTCTTGAAGGGCAGGGTTTTATTGAAGAATTAAGATGTGCCACAAGGAATTGTCTCCAGACGTGCAAACCCACCAAATTCCAGCGGGCTCAGATCACAGAATCATGGAATATGATTCTGGAGGGGAACCACAAGGATCATCAAAGTCCAACTCCTGGCCCTGCACAGGACACCCAGAAATCCCCCCATGTGCCTGGGGGTGTTGTCCAAGATATTTTAGGCCATCCAAGTGTTTTCCAGGCAGAGTCCCTGCCCAGGTGGCTCGGCTGCTACAGGGACAACGCTCCTGTGCCCATCTAAAGGAGGTTTTGCTGGAAACTCTTGTTTCCAGGTGGAATGAGCAAAAACTCCTGAAATTTTTGCAGTTTGAGTGTGAGGAAGAGTCTGGGGGGTGCCCAGGCTACACATTGACTCCTGTGGAAGGTGTCCCTGCCCGTGGCAGGGAGTTGGAACTGGATGAGCTTTGAGGTCCTTTCTAACTCAAACCATTCCATGATTATCAGGGATCAATGGTCCCATCTGAAAGTTCCCAGTTCAAATGAGATCATCTCCTGGGTTATTAGGGGTGGTGGATGGACTGGTCCAAGGCAGATGGATGATGACTAGGACAGGATATGACACCGGATGGGTCAGCGCTGGTGTCTCTGAACATCAGCTGCTGATGTCCTAAGATGAAAAGCTGGAAGAGATGTGTCCAAACAAAAGCTTTTCTATCCTTCTCTCTGTGATCATAGATAGGTAATGTCCTTCCCAGCCTATAAATCCAGTTCCTGCCTGTGGTGGAGAGTCTTCTCCCCCCGGAAATGTAATTTCAGGTGTTACGTGCCAGCATAACCTGGCAACCCACCTACACACAGGAGGCAAAGTTATCTAATAACTATTGAATATTTGACTGGGAGCATCTTCCTCTGCAGCCCCAAGCTATTGACTCACTGAGGGATCTGAGGATGGAAAATGCAGGCAAGAAAATGGGAATTGGCATTTTCCAGGTGACTCTGCCAGGAGCGATCCGGTGTGCTGGGATGAGGGTTCATTTCCTATGAAGCAAAGGCGAAGGTGGGCTGGTATCCATCATGGATGTGAATGTTGGTATTGTCTGGCACTGGAGAATCAGAGAGTCATGGAATGGTTTGGGTTCAAAGGGACTTTAAAGCCCATCCAGTGCCACCCCCTGCCATGGGCAGGGACACCTTCCACTAGACCAGGTTGCTCCAAGCCCCGTCCAACCTGGCCTTGGACATTTCCAGGGATGGGGCAGCCACAGCTTCTCTGGGCAACCTGTGCCAGGGCCTCCCCACCCTCACAGGGAAGGATTCCTCCCTCTGGCAGAGAAGCCCCATCCAGGTCTCCTGGCTCCCATTCTCCAGGAACCTCGGATCACTTCCCAAAGCCTTCAGAGACACCCAGTAGAACCTTCAGCCAGGAGTGGGCACCGAAAATAAGTATTTGCTTAAAACCAGCTGGGAATTTAACCCCAAGTTAAAATCCAGTTAAACCCCCGTTGTCAGGAGTTGTTCAATGACAGGTTTTGAAAAGGAAAAGGAACAAGAAAATATTTTAACAGGAAAATGACACCACTCGGGCCGAGCTGGTGCCTCTTTTTCGGAAGGAGAATCCTGGTGCCATTAGGGATGTTCACACCCTGGGATATTCAGGAATGCTGCCATTCCCCACATCGTCCCTCACTCCATGAATTCCTGCCTTTCCATGTCACAGAGTTGGCACCACGTCCCGTCATTGTGAGCGCTGGGGTTAATGAGCACATTCATCAACATTAATCTTATAATCAACTTCTATTGACTCATCGTCTCACACACAGCCAGAAGGTCTTACTTGGTGAAAAGTTGGAGTTGTGCTGGCGGGAGGGACCAGTTTGGAGCAGGGGCAGCTGCTCTGGGCTCTGCAGTTCGTGCCGGGATGGATCCCATCTCCCGTGGGATGTGGGGGCATCATCATCCTGAGGATTTAGGGAATGTTTTGGTTATGATGGGATAGACATCCACATGCCAGAATGTGTGGTGCTGTTTGCAGCTTTAGTTTTAGAGCTTCCCACTGATCCTGGTTTCTGCTGGGGGTAACTCACAGAATCACAGGAACACGCTGAGTTGGAAGGGACCCACAAGGACCATCCAGTCCAACCCTCAGCCCTGCACAGAACCATCCCCAAGAGTCACACCCTGTGCCCCAGAGGATCATCCAAACCCTCCAGGAGCTCTGGCAGCCTTGGGGCTGTGCCCACTGCCCTGGGGAGCCTGGTCAGTGCCAACCACCCTCTGAAGAAAGAACCTTTTCCTGAGATCCAACCTGACCCTGCCCTGACACAGCTCCAGCCGTTCCCTGGGTGCTGTCCCTGGTCACCACGTGCTCTTGGAAAGCCAAATTTTGTTTTAAAATTTGATTACATTGATTTTAAACTGGTTAAAGTTGATATATTGGCAGTCAACAGACTTTGGCAGTGTAGATGCTGGGTTTGGATGATTCCTCCTAGAAAGGGAGGATTAGCCCTGGTGCTGTGTGTAGTGTGGACTCTCCTGGTTTTCCATGATGCTTTTCCCAACCTGTGCCCATTAGGCCCCAGAAAACTCTCTTCTCACCCATCAACCGTGGCACTTCCAGTTTTTCCTTTCCCCCTCCTGTTGTTCCATCCCCTCTCCTGCCTTTCACCCTGTTCCACTTCTCCCAGACTCCCCGAGTTCAAACCCTGGGCACAGTCAAGTTTGAACAGGACTGAAAGGAGGCCAAACCAACCCCCTCTGTCCCTGTTAGAGAAGACAAGGAGCATTTTTGATGTTGGAAAATCCCCTTCCAGTGGCACTTTGCGTCAGACACGGAGCCAGCGCCGGCGCAGCCTCTCCTCACTCGGCACCACACGCGGCTCCAGGGGTGGGTTTGCTGTAAAATCACACAGCTTTGCATTTTCAAAGACAAACCAGGTGCTCAGCAGCCAGGAACGTCTCCTCTGGTGCTCTTCCTTGTTGTTTATTGTGTCAGGGAGGGGCGCAGGGGTCGCTGTGGGTGCCGAAGGGAGCGTTTCGAGTGGGACGCGTTGGAACTCAAGGGTTGGGTGTTCAGAGGCCACAATCACCTCTGAACAGATCTGACATCCTGCTTTCTGCCTGATGGGGTTGGAAATCAGCTGAACTCCCCAGGGAGTTTAGAGCTAATGGGGTTGGAAGTCAGCTGAGCTCTCCAGAGAGCTTAAAGCTCAGGAGGCTGAACAGAGAGGGCTAAAGAGCATGGAAGGTTTGGGACCTGCTTTGGTTGGGACCAGTGGGGTGGTAGCAGCAGTCACCTCATCATCTGGGCTGCTCAGGGCTTTGGGGACCCTTGGGGGACATCATGACCCCATTGTGTCCCCCACAGCAGCCCTGTCACGGGGCAGAGCCTGGAGCTGCAGTTCTGCTGAGTTATTTTGCCGGGGTGTCGCATCTTCCCAGCGTTTCCCGATGGATCTTGGATCTGATAAAATCTGCATTCCCGCTCCCAAACTTCCAGCCTGGTGACCTAAGCCAGGCTTGCAGGTGAATGGGATTTTCCTGCATTTGTGGTGCTGCCAAGGGCTGTGTTTGTGCCAGAGCTGCCAGCCCTCCTTCCCCCCCAGCCCCTCTGCCCCACTGTCCTGGGGGGCATCAAACCATTCCAGTGCTGAACTCCCACCCCCTGCATGGATGAAGGGGTTGGAAAACGGCAGAAAGGCTCCTTTTGTCCCCAGATCCAGGTCTGGATGCCAAACTTCCCCAGGGACAGGCATCTTTAGGAGGAAGCAGGAGGTTTGGAGCTGTTTTGTAGAGCTTTTGGGATGGGTCTGGCTTTGGCATCTGCCACGGTCCCAGATTGCTTTGGGCATGATTTGGTGATCAGGAATCCCCATTCCCAGCACTTCCAGACCCTTCCAGCACTTCAAATCTGGGATACACACCTAGGGGAATTTCTATCCAGCTGAACAGAGCCATAAATATGGAGTTTGTGTCAGCTTTAGCTTTGTGTTGGCATCTGGAGGAGACAAAATGCCTGATCCAGCATTTATGTGCTAGAAAAACCCCAAAGGCAGCAGTATTGGATGTCAGGAGAGCCTTGGTGTCCAAGGCTGTCATTTTGATACCTTCTGCCTTTCTTTTCCAAGTGGAAAGGAGTGAGTGTGCCCTGGAAAGCTGGGAGGTGCTGGAAAAATGCTGTAAAACCACCCTTCTCTTATCACCCTCCTGGAGAACTTCTTAAAAACCGGTTTATGAGAATTTTATTAATTATGTTTGGGGGTTTCTTTGGGGGTGTGAGGAGTGTCTGTGCCCCACCACTGCAGCTGTCAGGGGGCACTGGGGTGTGGGGAGGTCCCTGGAAGCGGAAGGAAGCAGCAGGTCCCCTTTTTGCTTCCTACACAGCTTGGAAGTGGTTAATGGAGGAGCTGGGAAAAAGGGAGAAAAATCCAGTCAGGAGTGTGTGTGTGTGTTCACTGCCCAGCCATAAACTTCTGCAAAATAAGGACTTATAAGGCAACACTGGGAAGAATCTCACTTTGAGCCTTGTGGCATTAATGGGGAGTGGGTCTATTTTTAAATAAATTTGCAAGAGGAGAAATCTTCCCTTTTGTGAAATGGAGCAAAAAAGAAAAGTGTTATGAGCCCGCTGGCTTGAAGTGGAGCCTCCTCGCTCTGGCAGTCCAGCAGCCAGTCATCAAAGCTGCTGGTTTTTCCTTCACTTCACATTTTTCCTGGGAAAATAAGGAGTTGGGAAGGAAGTGACAGGTGTGGAGTGAGTGATGACAGGGAGGGTGATGACGTGGGGACACAACCCAGCTCCTGCTCCCACTGTAGCTGCTGTCATTGGCCTGTCTCTTACCGGTTGCTCCCAGTTGGGAATGTCAAATTCGGCTCCAAAGGGGGATTTGAAGATGAGGGAGGAGCTGGAGGTTTGTGCTTTAGGATCTGTGTGTCCATCCCTGGAGATTCCAGGGTTTCTTGTGTGTTCTGTTGATGAGTTTGTGTTAATTGTGCTGCATCGGGTGAGAAGGACCTTAAGTAAATGCCTGGGTTTAAGTGCAGGTGGGACTCCCACCTGCAGGAATCACCTGTTAATTAATGGGCATTAATTAGTGCTCAGCACCAAAAGCTCTGTATGGAGAGAGGGTAAGGATCAGAGTGGTGGCTGCTGGGATTTACAGGACATCATTTGGGTCTTATTTTGTTCCAGAAGTCATCCTGCAGAGGGGAAAAAACAGGCTGGGATCCCAAAATTTTAAAATACCTAAAATGGCTTTTTGAGTTCAGCCTCTGCCACTGCCCTGCCAGGGGCACAGGGTCCTGCTGGGGGTTCTGCAGAGCTCTGCTGCTGGGGGGTGAGTGGTGCAGAGGAGGGAGCCTTGTGGGAAGGGAAAGCCACATCCCCAGCACAATTTTGGGGCACTGTGATGTTCCAGGGGGTGACACAGCCCCCTCCCCAGAGTGGCAAAGCTCAGTGGGATCTGCCCCTGAGCTGCCTTTGCAGGCAGAGCTGCGGTCACAGCCCAGCAGCTGCTGCAGGTCCAACCTCAGGGGACAGGGAGGTGTCAGCCAGCAGCAAAACCTGGGCTGGGAGCGAGTTTCTTGGCTGTAATTCCCAGCTTTTCATAAGCAGCGGTTTGTATTCCTGCAGCCTGGTCCCAGGGAAGCATCTCTCCTGCCTCACCCCTGCTCTCCACAGGGAAGGGCTCCTCCCTAACCCTGCAGCTCAGGGAACCACCAGCCCCCAAAAGCTGCCCCCAAAAGCTTCCCTGGCAGAGCTGGGCTGGCTGAGGGCAGCACCCTTTGGAACGGGAGCAGTACCAGGCTCTGCTGGGATCCTGGGCCAGAGAGGCTTTTCTTGTCCCTGCTGACACGTGCCCAGCCATCCCACACCCTGGCACAGCCCGGGCTGGAGACACTGGAGCTCTCCCAGGCACAGCAACTCCCACGGACGTTTAATCCTTGGCTGCGACGGGGAAAATCTCAAGGTCAAATGTGCGCTGTCATGGAGCTTTCAGCTCCCCCCACTCCTCCAACCTCGCCTTTTCTGTCAGATCCACATGTCAGCGTGGCTCCTCTCCAGCTGAGGGGGCTCAGCTGGTGTTTCTGTCCCCTCTGCACGTGTGAGAGCCTCCCCTCCATCCTCCCGCCGGGAATTGCCCTTCCCTGCGTGTCCCCGAAGGTCTGTGCTTGGAGGGGGATGAGCAGCCCCCCACAGCACAGTCAGGGCACTCAGGTCCCCTTTTGGATGGTCAAGAAGGTTTTCTAGAGGACTTGTGCGTACTGGGGTCTGCAGCTGCATCCCAGCGTGGCCAGAAAATATGGAGCAATCCCAAAGTGGCTGCAGAGCCTGTGCCAAGCGGGAATGCTCCGCAGGGAAGGGCTGGGCTGTGTCTGCAGAGCTCTGCTCCCCCAAGGAGTGGTAAAAGCCCCCCTCTCCCTGGCTGTGTGTGTGTGATCCTGCCTGTGTGTGTGATTCCAGCCCTGCCTTTGCAGGGGAAGGTATCCCGTGCAGGGACAGCTGCGCCGCGGGAGCTTTGGCACGTCCCAACGGGAGGAATGTGTCCTGCTCCTCCTCCTGGGAATGCCAGGCGGGCTGTGCCTCCTGCTCCCAGCCCGGCGGGATCCCCATGGCCCCCTCCCGGAGCGTGGGAGTGGGGGCAGGTGGGTCTGGCAGCAGCAACCCGAGCCCCCCTTGCCGGGCACGGGCAGAGATCACGGATTGGGGTGGGAATTCCGGGGGGGAATTCCGGGGGGGGGGAGGCAGCAGAGGCAGGTTGGCCGTCAGCAGCGTGTGGTGTGCATTTGGAGTCCTGAGGTCCTGCCAAGCCCCTCTGGGGCTTCCCCAAGCCCCTTATGTGGGGTCTCAGTTAGGAAAGCCTGTGGCCACCTCTGGAGCTGGGAAAGCCACTGTGTATCTGTGTGTCTGTCTGTGTCTGTGTGTCTGTGTGTGTGTATGCGTTCAGATGCTGCTCCTGAGGTGCCACGGGGTCCGTCTGAGGCTGGAAGTGGAGCTTTTCCACAAGGTGATATTGAGGGTGGTGAGGCCCTGGCACAGGGTGCCCAGAGAAGCTGTGGCTGCTCCATCCCTGCAAGTGTCCCAGGCCAGGTTGGACGGGGCTTGGAGCAACCTGGGATAGTGAGAGGCATCTCTGCCCATGGCAGGGGTGGAACGAGATGATGTTTAAGGTCCTTCCAACCCAACCCATTGTCATCATCATGGCCAGGCTTCGCGACCGAAGACTTGGGAAGGGCTCTACCCACTTTTCTTGCAAGCGCGTTGGTGGCTAAAAAGGCCAATACAAGATAGACGTGTCCGGTTGCAAAAGACACAGCAGAAAGACTCCTTAGATGGTATATTCTGCAAGGCTCGATTCTTTCTGCGTTGTCTTTTCTCCTCAAGGGTGATCCTGCGAGCTTTCTCAAAGGCATCAGCAGCGTTATAGATGATGTGTCTCCAGACCTCCCAATTGGAGGCCAGAGTAGACCAGTTATGGTGATCAATATGCCCGAGGCTGAGTTGTTGCTTCAGGGAGTCCTTGTATCTTTTCTTCGGGGCTCCTCTCTTGCGGCAGCCAGTGGCAAGTTCACCATAAAGCAGGATCTTAGGGAGGCGGTGGTTGGTCCTTCATCCTGGAGACGTGTCCTGCCCAGCACAGCTGTGTTCTCAGCAACATGGCCTCAATACTTGTGATTGCTGCCTGTTCTAGAACAGGTGTATTGGTCACATAATCTGACCAGTGGATGTTTAGGATTTGACGGAGGCAGCGTTGATGGAAGCGTTCTAGGAGACGCAGGTGGTGGCGGTAGATGACCCACGATTCGGAACCATATAAGAGAGCAGACAGCACTATGGCTCTGTAAACACTGATCTTGGTACTTTTCTTCAAGTGTTTATTACACCATACTCTTTTATGGAGTTTTCCAAAAGCACTATATGCCTTCTCTAACCTGTTGTCTATCTCCCCGTCAATCTTACCATCCGAGGAGATGAGGCTGCCTAGGGAATTAAACCCATTGTACCATTCTGTGATTTTTACCAAGCAGCACTCAGCTCTCTTGCTGCTGCACAGCTGTGTGATCACAGCCTGCTCCCATCTGTGTCTGGCCACGGGGACACGGGACACCCAGCTCTGTGTTACCCCAGTGCTGTCCCCGTGTTCACCCCTCCTTGGTGCAGCAGCCACTGGTGCTTCTGCTCAGAGAACAACCCAGCTCTGTTTGTGACTCAAAGGAGGCTTTAGGGGAGCAGTGGAGAGCGTGTGCTCCTGCTGGGTGGGAGATCTGGTGGTGTTAAACTGGAGGAGATTCTGGTTAGAAAACTTTGCACAGCAGGGACATGAGGAGGGGGCTGCAAGGCTCGTTTGCAACTGAGACAGGACTGAGCTTGGATGGGGAATACCTATCCTGGGAATGCCATCCCTGAAATCCCACCTTGCCTTAAAGGCAATGCCTCAGGGCCTCTGCTGTGCTCCCCTTGGAGCCAGGACACCACCCCAGCTGAGCATCGCACTCACCCTCAACTTTTCCTGCTTTTTCTGCTTTTCCAGCAGCTGGAACAGCAGCTCATCAGTTGATCAGCTCCTTTAGCAGCCCAGGTACATTAACCACGCTGTGCTGCTGACTAATTATTCTCCATCAGGTAGCGAACTTCCTGGCTGGCTGAATTAGGAGTAATTACAGGTATCGTGGTGTAATTGCTGCTGTTTGCAGGGTGGGTAATTGCCACATCCCGGGAAGCAGCTCTTCCATGTGTATACACACACTCCAGGGTCAAGGAGCTGCTGTTCTGCCTCACCTCCTGCACTGTGGAGCTGCTGGCTCAGGTGCTGTCCCTCTGTCGGGATCAGCTCATCCCGACGGTGGGAATACCAGCTTTTTCCAAGAGCTTCCTCCCTCTTGTATCTTCTGCCTCCTTTGGGCTTGCTCTGGTGTGAGTGGCTGGGCTGGGAAGCTGCTTCCTTGCCCCCATGAGCATCTCCACCTCTGCCCACCCGCAGGACAGCAGGGAATCCGTGCTGGAATAGCACAGTCCTTGCTTTAACCTCAGCCTGGAATATCTCCCTGACGTTCACACGCTGCAACACACACTGTATTTATTTATTTATACACATTTTTGTGATGCACTGGAAGAGCATTTTAGGGCTGAGGGGTTTCTCCCAGCAGCAAAGAAAGTTGCAACCCAAACTCCCTCTGAATTCCCGTTTTGCTGAGTGTTGCTCCATCCGTTCTCCCTGTGTCCGGACCCACTCCCTGCTGCCAGCCGGGATGTTTGTCCCACAGGGAACGATGCTGAGTCTGTTGTTGCATTTTGCTACCTTGTATAATTATCCTACCTGAGTTTTCCATGGCTTGGAGCCAAAGGTTCGCTGCTGAGCTTGGCCGGGAGCCTCGTGTTGGTGGGTCGGGAATGACGTGAGCTCGGGTCACGAGTGCTGGTGCAGAGGAGCTGTGGCTGCAGCTCAGGGCCAGCTGTGCAGGTGAGGGACAACATCTGGCCTGGCTAAACACAGCCAACAATCACCTTGGGATCAGCCAAGCTGTGAAATCCCTGGTTCTGTTGGGAGAATGCTCCTTATGGAGCATTTGCCATCCCTGGAGGTGTTCAAGGGATGAACAGCTCTCCGCTCTGGTTGACAACGTGGTGATGGGTCACAGGTTGGAGTCGATGATCTTGGAGGTCTTTTCCAACCCAAATGATTGTGATTCCATGGAGAGGGAATCCGTGCTGGGGTTATTTTTGTGCCTGCGTGCCCTGGGGCTTTGCAGCAATCCCAGTTCCCTTTCCCTGGACCGCTGGCGATATCCAGTAGCCAGCAGCCTTTAATCACCAGGAAATATTTTCTATAGATCTTTCAGAATATCTCCTTCAGCCTGAAATTCAAATAAACATTGCCATGTTTGGAAATCTCCCTGGTGTGCCCCCCCCCTTTCCTCTCTGCATGAACTTTTGCTGAAGGGTGACTCATCAGAATCCCTTCCCTGACAACAGAAATACCCAGCTGAGCCGCCGGCGGGATCAGGAGGGCTTTGGATCCAGCAAAAGCCAAGCCACCCACATGCCCTTGGCCATCAGATGGATTTTCCCCATTTTTTCTCTTTTTACCCCCTTTTTGCCCCTATTTTTGTCCATTTTCACCCCCATTTTCTCATTTGGTTGTGCAGTTTGAGCCCCTTCCCCAGCAGCAGGAGCAATGTCCTGGGATGGATATGCCGTGTGGATGTGGTGTGATTCCCAACCTGGAGGCATCTCTTCCCCCTCAAACACAACCCACGCTGTCTTTATCCCTCCTCCCTGCCCTCTCTCCTCCGTGTAGAGGATTTAAATGCAAATATTAACTTCTGGCTTTAATCCTCCTGAGCGGTGGGTCGGGGAGGTAGATGAGCATAACAATTAGTGCTGGTCACCCAGGCTCTTTAATTAATGCTCTGCAAAATTACACTTTCGTGAGGGATAACTTTAAAGGCATAATTAGAGCGGTGTAACAATTAGCCAGGCTGGTGGGGGTGGGAGAATTCCCAATTTAACAGCTGCCAAAAGCTGGCTTTTGGCAATTGATGGGAACAAATCTGGGAACTCCGATTGATCTGAGGGGCAAAACCAAATCCATCCCTCAGCCCCTATTTATGTTTGCCCCCAAAATAGGAGAAATGGAAGTGCTGATGAACCAGCAGTGATGAAAGTGTGAGGATAGATTTAGGTGGGATATTGGGAAGAAATTCTTCCCTGTAAGGGTGGTGGGATGGGTTTCTCAGAGGAGCTGTGGCTGCCCCATCCCTGCAAGTGTCCAAGGCCAGGTTGGATGGGGCTTGGAGCAACCTGGGCTAGTGGAAGGTGTCCCTGCCCATGGCAGGGGGTGGAATTAGATGGTCTTTTAAGTTCCCTTCCAAAGCATTCCATGGTTTTATGTCAGGCATTAAAAAAAAAAAATCCAACTTTTAGGGCTTCAGGGCTCATTCCCAGGGAGGTGCTGTTGGTTTAGTTAAACATTGGCAGAAGTCCTTTGGGGTGAAACCTATCCCAGATGGCAGGGGGACTTCCCAAGAACTATTTACTTCTTGTTAAAAGCCAGTAGAAATTCCCCAAAAGCCCAAAGTAAGAACAGAATAATGTCACACACACAGTGGGTCTTATCCCAGTTCAGTCATTTCCCTCCTCTCCCTTGTCTCCAGCTCCATCCCTAGCTCATCTTTTAAGGAGGTTTCCTTAGAAAACTGACAATTTCAAGCTCAAACCTTCCTTTTTAGGCTTTGCCCAGCCAGCAGCAGCCCCCAGGGATGGAGAATCCTGCCCTGCCCTTGGCTGCTCTTTGTTTTCCAGCCTTTTCTCGTTGATTCCCCAATGAAGTGCCTGTGCCTTGTTCCTTGCCATGACCCCATGGTGCTTCCAGGACATTTAGAACATCAAATATCTCCTGATTTTTTGGGGGGATGTGAAAAACAAACAAAAAAAAACCCCCTCCACGTAAGCATGTTGAGAGTCCTGGCCCAGAGAGTGGATTTAATATTTCTCCAGTCACTGGAAAACACCCAGAAAGGAGGAAAAAGTGTAAAGGGGAACAAAAAATGAAAGAAAACCAGTGCTGCCTTTACCATAGCTTATATTTCTTAATTTATTTTATGAAATACAATCTCCAAATGTTCTAGCTGCCAACTTTTTCTCTTTGATGGCCTCGTAAATCCCTTAAATTAAAATTTTCACCCTGAAATACAGTGAAAATCTATTGATTTCATAGAGAGGATGAAGCTAAAGGTGTAATCGTGTGTAGGGCTGAACACTGGACTTGCAAACATGTGGGAAAAGGCCTTTAAATGAAATAGTTTGGGATTCATCCTTCCTGCTCCTTGATAATTCCCTGCCTGGTGGTAACTCTGAGCTCTCCAGGGGGAAAACGAGAACGTTGCCTGGGAAATTGTTGCTTCAAACAGAGGCAATTCCAGAGATTTACAGAAAAGAAGGAGCTTTGCAGGAAGGACATGAGATCCCCCCTCTCCCATTTCTGAGGAGGAAATGCTGCTTTGCATTTCCAGTGTGGAATAGCACGAGCCCTTTTATCAAAATTCACATTTCGAGTTCGGTTTGGGAGGTTAAATTTAAATTTAACTTTTTGGGGGAGGGGCAAAAACCTTCCCCACAAGATCTGCAAAATGCTGGATAAGATCATGGCTTGGAACTGCTGCCTGTCCTTGGGTTTGTCTCAGTTTTGGGGGCTGTTTTCCGGCTCTCCCCCATCCCCAGGCATTCCCTAATTGCCCGCCTGGCTCTATGCAATTATTTTAAGGATATGTCCTCTGGCAAAAAAAACTGCCACCCTGGTTGCTTAGTTCCTTCCCTAATTTCTCTGGGATGCTTTCAGCCAGGCATTCGTCTGCCAGGGTGATCCAGGGCTGGAAGGGGAACAAGAATTCCCATCTCCCGAGGAGTTGGGCGGGAGGAAGGGAGGGAGCCCTCGGAGCTCCCATGTCCCTGTTTGCACCCCGTCCTGGATCCACCACAAAGACAGGCTCCTTCCTCTGCCCACAGCCAGTTTTCCATCAAAATAATTAATAATAATAATAATTATTATTATTATTATAATGGCAGGAATAGCAAACCTGGGCACCAACATCAGGATCTCAATTCCTGTCGAACTCCCTCTCTGATTTCCATGACCTTTCCCTTGATCTGCAGTGAAGGGGAGGGTGTAACCTTAAAAAGAAAAAAAAGGAAAAATGCACTGATATTTCCCTTTTAGGTCTTTTCTCCCACTTTTCCACTTATTCCCTCATTATTTAAGGAATATATCCATCCATATATATATATATATATATATACACATATACTCACATGATAGGTGTCAGTCTCCCCCCAGCCCTGAACTAGGGCAGGACTCCTCCTGTGCTCCGAGCTCAGAATGCCATGCCTTTTTTCCCAGTGGATTTGGCATTCCTCATGGAGCCAGTGGGATGTTTTAGGCAGGGAGCCACAAATAACACGAGGAGCAAAGCCAGGGCTGTGGCTGGTTTTGAGCTTTGCTCGTAGCTCATTGTCCTGGAGCGGGATAGGGCAGTTTTGGGATCACCAGGAACGGGCTGACATTTCGGATCTTAATTCAATTTTTCCAATTAATTCAATTTCTCCAATTAATCAAATTTTTCCAATTGCTCCAGCTATTGCCCTTAACCTGGTGCTGCCAGGTCGAGAGCAAGTTTACACCTCCTTTCCAGAGTGATTATAAAGCAGCTTCCCTAAGAAACCTCCTGGGAATAGATTTAATTGGGCTCTAAACAATAAAATGGGAACTTCATAGATTGTTATGCATATGTGACTTTTTTTTTTTTTGCATTTATACCTTGTCAGCAGCTTGTAACTATGGTAACAACAGCAAGATGAAACAGAAACTTGATTAAATCAATACATCAGACAAGGACCTACCAGAGACTCTTCACCCCCCAAACAAAAAAACTGCTGAAAAGCAAGATTGGAGGGTGTTTTCTTTTCCCTGTTGGCAAATCATCTGGGATCGCTGTATTTATTTTTTCAACTCTTGCTTTTTCAGTTTTTTCCCCCCCTTTTTTAACAAATTGGCCCTGTCACTTGGATTGCAGTGTTTTGCATAGTTGCAAAGTCATGAGGCAGAGGAGAAAAATGAATACAAGTTGTTGGTTTTTTTTTTTTAAGTTGGGAAACAGGCTGATGGTCCCCAAAGCAGTTTAAACCCAATGGTTTGGCAAAGGTCTGCCGAGGTGAGGAATCTCTTAGACCTGGTCCTTCTTTTTGAAGGAATTTTCGTGTTGGGAAGTGGCTGGGATGCCACATCCACCCTTCCCGTTGTGTTTCCACAGTGTGGTTGCACGAGGGGTCGCAAAGTCCTTTGGGAATTGTTTGGCCCCATAATAAATGATATTAATTCCGAGGTGGAGGCTGTGCAGCCCCACTGCCCCAGCCTGCACTGAGTAGGTTGTGTCCTTCCAGCTCCCGGGATAATCCAGGAATGTTGTTCCAGCTTCAGGAAGCTGGAATTGTGCTCAACCTCTATTTCCCATCCCCATGGCAGGAATAAACAATTCCTGTCAGCTTCAACAGTTCCCTTTGCGTTTGTAAAAGCCCCCTTTTAGCCAGGCTTGAGTTTTCCAGGGGGATAAACACCAGGAGAACCATCAGGGATGTGCATGGCAAGGCCGGGAGCCCGGCACGGCGTTCCATGAGCACTGGGAAGAGAGGGATAAATCCAGCCAGGAATTATCCCTCCATGCTTATCAGCCTGTGTGGTGGCGCACAGGGAATGCAGGATGTAACCCACAGTTTGTGAACCCTTAAAATAAATCCATGGAGTTCATAGAATCCTGGAATGGTTTGGGTTGGAAGGGAACTTAAAGCTCATCCCATTCCAACCCCCTGCCATGGGCAGGGACACCTTCCACTAGCCCAGGTTGCTCCAAGTCCAGCCTGGGGGATTTTTTGAGGTGGGGGTTTTTTTCCCTGCATCATGCAAACTGATTTTAACTTGGTTTAATTATTTTCATGGAGAAACTCGAGCTGACAGTGGTATGCAACTGTAAGGAGCCTTAGAAACCTGAGTAATAAAGAATCTGGGATGAATGTAATTCCTGCTCTGCTTCTACCAGGAGACTAAATAAGAAATGCCGAGCCCCAGACTTGTCCCTGGCCAGGAGCAGACAGGCTTGGGGCCCCAAATTGAAAGCACATTCTTAAGTCATGTTAATGGGCCTGGGATGTGGTTCCTCCTTCAAGGTCCTTTGTCAATCCTTCTCCAGGTTGGGCTGGAGACAGTTTGTTCCCGTTTGGTGGAACCAGCTGGTGAAACCACAGCCAGTTCCCAAAATTGCCTCGTTAAGGAGTCGCTGCCTGCGGGTTCCGCTCGCGGCCTCTCCAGCAGTGAACTCCCCAGAATCTCCTCCTGGCTTTTCCTGCCTGCTCAGCCTCAGGCAGCGAAATCCCCATCCCAAGGGAACTCCCCATCCCAAGGGAACTCCGTGCTGACCCCACTGCTGGGTTGCCCTGCAGCTCCCTGAGCTCAAGGAGCCTCAGTGTCTGCAGGGTTGGGTGGTGCTCGTGCAGAACCTCCCTGGGCTTGCTGAGGGTTTGTGTGGCTCCAAAGGAGTTTCCATCACTGTGGATTGGGGTCTTCCCTCTGCCTTACTCTGGGAACGCTCATCCAACAGGCTGGGATGAGTCTTGCTTGTTCTGTCTTTCCTGTTTGTATACTTACAGTAAGGTAGAGACAATTTGGGGGTACTCCGGATTGCAAGATGTTATAGAATCACAGTCATAGAATGGTTTGGGTTGGAAGGACCTTAAAGCTCCTCTAGTCCAAACCTTGATGTAGGAAGGGACACCTTCCACTAGCCCAGGTTGCTCCAAGCCCCGTCCAACAGGCCTTGGGATCACTTCCAGGGATCCAGGGGCAGCCACAGCTTCTCTGGGCAACCTGTGCCAGGGCCTCCCCACCCTCACAGGGAAGAATTCCTTTCTAATATCCCATCTAAACCTATTTTAGTTTATTCCCCCTTGTCCTATCCCTACAGACCCTGGTAAAAAGTCTCATTACAGTTCCAGAGTCATGATTTTGGAACAATCTTCCTGGGGTATCCATTCCCAGCTGACGTGATCTCCTTGGCAAGGGCTGCCAAGAGGTTACATCTCTTATCTTTTAGACATTTCTATTCTTGTAAAACACAGTTTTCAAAGACTCAGTAGCTGAGTTTGGGCAGTTTCTTTAAATAACCCTGATGATAAAGTGTTATCAGAGAAAGGGCCATCTGTTCCCTTGCACTGTCAGAGGAGTGGAATGGAACCTCTCCCCGCATCCCTTCTTCCCTCCAGCCTTCCCCAAGTCCAGCTCGGGCTCCACCACCTGTCATACCCATTTCAAACCTCTCCCAAACCTCTTTTTCCCAGCTATTTGTGTGCCCAAAGTCCAGGTCTCCTTGGAGGAAAGGTCACTCTCTGCACCTGACTGATGTGCCGGGAGCTTCATCCCTCGGAATTCCTCCCTCGTTCCACACAGCTCACGTGTGTGTGGTTGGCCCCGACCAGAGGGACCAGTTAACCTTAATCAAGGAAGGCAAATGAAAGGCTGGGAAATAATCTCGTTGAAGTGTTTAGATTTAAAGATCTGACATTAGAGAGAGTAAATGTCACATTGAGTTTAAACAACAGAAGAACACTTGAAGGGCCAAATTTCTCTCTGGTGGATATGGCTGCAAATCCATTTCCTTCCCGCAAGGAATTTGGCTGGATTTCTGGGCAAGTCCTGTTTGGAATTGTGAGACTGCTGAAGACCAACCTATGGCTCCATCCCCCTGGCTCAGGGGGTCCCTGCAGCCCACCTTTTTTTTTTGGATACCCCTTGTATTTTCCCAGTTCTTTCCACCACACATTGCTTTCTGTGTTGACTGGGTCCCTCTCCAGGGCATTTTCCACTGACCCCACCAGGCAGGATCCCCCCCAAGCATCCCAGGGTTCTATTTCCCACAGGAAATGAGGATGAGCAGGAAAAGCAGCTGCAAATTGAAAAACTCATTTTTGTGTCGGTCTCTTGTCCGAAGCAACAAGTGACAGGACAAGAGGAAACGGCCTCAAGTTGCATCAGGGGAGGTTTAGGTTGGACATTAGGGAAAATTTCTTCATGGAAAGGGTTGTCAAGCATTGGAACAGGCTTCCCAGGGTGGTGGCAGAGTTCCCATCCCTGGAGGGGTTTAAAAACCGTGTGGATGTAGCACCTGGGGACGTGGGTTAGTGGTGACCTTGGCAGTGCTGGGAGAACAATTGGACTCGATGATCTTGGAGGGATTTTCCACCCTAAATAATTTATAACTCCAATGATTTTGAATCTGTTCTGTTTCTCCTGAAGGGCTTTTTTGCTCCCATACAGGAAACAATGTTTAATCATCCCTTGATGGAACAGAAAAGCAGGGAAGGTTCTCACACAGGGGTTTTCCTCAGAAACTGTTAAAAAATTGATCCAACTCTGAGAAACCTCGTTGGGCTCAGTGGGAGCTTGGTCTTTAGTTGGGAACTTATTTATGAGGTCCTGTAATGAAGACAGATGATGTTTATGGCACCTGGAATAGAAAACAGAGCTTGTAATTGAGAGTGCACGAAGGTGGTGGTTGGATTAAGTACAAGCCCCAAGAAAGCACCTGAAAAAATACCAGGATTCTGATGCTGCCTTGATATGTGTGTGCTGGAGATTAATTCCAAATGCTTTCATAGGATCTTGGAATGGTTTGGGTTGGAAGGGACCTTAAAGCTCATCTCGTTCCAACCCCCTGCCATGGGCAGGGACACCTTCCACTAGTCCAGGTTACTCCAAGCCCCGTCCAACCTGGCCTTACCCAACCCAAATAATTCCCTGTAGATGTACCCACCAGGACTCTGTGGAAGACAGAAGGTCCTTGCAGCTCCACGGAGGGCGAGTGGCAGGAGCAGCATGGAAGGAACATTAATTAAAGAGTAATTGGCATTAATCATCTCTGGAGCCGCCTCGCTTGATGAGTTCTAATTACTGTGGAACAGAATTGCTGGAGGCTACACACAAAATGACCCAAAATGTGTTGTCACAGAGCAGAGAAATAACATATGGTGAGATGGAGAGCAGGTGAGATAATGTCCAGGGTCCTTCTGAGGGGACCAGAGAAGGTATGGAAGGTGCAGACATGTTGGAAAAACAATACCACTTGTAAAGAGGGGGATTTGTGTGTGGATCACAGGGATGAGCCGACCTGGATGAACTGAAGGTGCAGAAGGTGCTGTGGGATGGGGTGTGACCATCAGATAAAACAATAAACTTACCTAATAACCCACTCCTGGTGTGGGTACAGCCACATGGAATTATTGGGTTGAAATAAGGCCGAGTTGGATGGGGTTTGGAGCAACCTGGTCTAGTGGGAGGTGTCCCTGCCAGACAGAACTAATAACCTTGTCTGAAAGGTGGGGCTGGACGTGGCCCAAACCACAACCCATTGATGGGCTGCTTGAGCTTTTTGGAGGCAGAAGGTTTGTTTTTCCAAGGGTTATGTTTTGTGTTGGGATTCCCTGCAGGATTTAGGGATGGCTTAAATTTAGCACACCCCCTCCCACCCCAGTACATGGGTTCTCCATGACCTGAAGCACCAGCTGGATGGGAAGCCCTGGCTGATGTTTGGAGCCCTGTGGTAGGTCTGAGCTGCAGGCTCTGAGATGGTTCCTCTCTGTATTTAGCACAGAATGAAAAATTTGGTTTGCAGAAAGAGGAGATCACCATAGGCAGAGGGGCTGGCTCTGGTTAGCTGGTTCTGGCTTTCTGGTTCTGGTTATCTGGTTCTGGTTTTCTAGTTATGCTTTTCTGGTTCTGGCTGTCTGGTTCTGGTTATCTGGTTCTGGCTTTCTGGTTCTGGCTTTCTGGTTCTGGTTATCTGGTTCTGGTTTTCTGGTTCTGGCTTTCTGGTTCTGGCTTTCTGATTCTGGCTTTCTGGTTCTGGTTTTCTGGTTCTGGCTTTCTGGTTCTGGTTTTCTGGTTCTGGTTATCTGGTTCTGGTTATCTGGTTCTGGTTATCCCACCGGTGGCTTTGCAGCACCCTCGCCCCAGCACTTGGTCCCCCGTGGCCACTTTCAGAGTTGTCATCACTGAATAACAACACAGGGCTCAACATGAGTCAGGCCATCAACATCCATGAATTAGGCCCTCCAAGCTTATAATTTGGGCTGGTCTAACAGTGTGTGATCCTCCAGGAGCTGCACTCACATCACACACGCCGAATTCCCACTCCGGTATCGTCTTCCAGGGCTTCCCCCCCCGTCCTCCGGCCCTTCCCCTGGCAATTACTCAGCTGTTTCTCAGCTGTCCCGTGCAGGGTGTTGCTGGCAGGGATGAGAAGGCTTATCCCTTTTTTTATGGCCGGGATGAGCTGCCCTGGAGCTGCTGGAACAGCTGTGGCTCGGGCAGAGCCGAGTGCCGGGCGTGGCAGCGCCGGCTCCAGCGGGAGTGCCGGCTCGGAGGGCTCGGGATGGTTATTTGTGCTCCCTGAGCCTGGTGTTCCTCGTGTGCGTGGGAGACTGATTGCCAGGCTTGGCAAAACGAGGCTTTTTGGAGGTGTGTAATTAAGGAAGGGCTGGTAAAATAGAACTGATCTCCTCAGGCTCGAGTCCTGACAAATCCTCGCGCTCCCGGGGCGGTCGCTGCTTTTCATGCCGTGTTCTCCCCGAGGCTGATGGATGAGGACCTGCTTCCCTTCCTCAGCCCTTCCGTCTACCAGGAAGGCCATTTTCAGCTGCTGTCAGATTTGGGTTTTAACCTGTTTTGCTGTTTTTTCCGTGGCTTGGGGCATCCCACTCTCAGCCCCACGCTCTAACAGCCTGTTAGTGTTGCCGTTTAGCAGATCCTGCCCCTGCGGCTCCGACAGCCCCTGTTTGTCTTTTCCTGATGGAGACAAAGAGCTGGATTTCTCTGAGGCAATTCTTTATACTGAGTGCAAGCTTTTCCAAAGCCTGCAACTCTGGAAGGATAAAGCCACGGCACAAGAGAGTTGCTCTGCTGGGCTCTGCCTCGGGAAAGTGGCCAAAAAGTGTCGCTTGGGCACGTTCTGAAGTTGGTCTTAGTTCGATTTCGAGGCAGTAAAGGCTGATTGACTTTGAGAAGGAAAGGCAGCAGCAATAATTATTGCCATGGAGGGTTGTATTATAATACCCATCTTGATCCTCTGCTTTTACAGACCTGGCACCTTCTGTGCTGCTTTCACGTGCTGTGAGGAGGAGAAGGCTGATCAGGTCAGACCCACTTGTGCTCTTATCGGTTCTTTTGTCTCTGGAGGCTGCTCAGTGTCAGCATTGCTCCTTCAAGAAGCACTGAAGGTGCTCTCCCATGTTTTCAGGCAAGGTTCAAGCAAAGGCAAAAGCTTCTCTGGCCCCTTTGTGTCTTCCAGCCCCAACATGGCAGAGCAAAGGCCTTGGCTTCCCTTGCCCTGCAGTGTGGCACATCCTCTGCTGGTGCCTCCCTGCAGCTCTGCCTGGAGGTGATGGTGGTGCTGGGCTGCAAGAGGACCCAGGAGGAGTTGCTGGGCTCCTGTCTCTTCGTCTCCTCATCCCTTGAAGTTGTCTTTCAACCCCAGTGGCTTTTGGGAAAGAAGGTCCCCATATTGTCAGCTGTTCCCTTGGTTCTTTTGCATCCCCTCTCCTGAATGTCCTTGAGATGTGAACCCTCAGCAGCAGGACCCTGCAGCTCCCTGCCCTCCTGTCCAGATCAAGGCAAGAAATGGGGGATTAACACCCCAAATCTGATGTATCCATGGTCATCTAATACCTCAAACAGCTGTGCAACCTAAAGACAACCAGAAAGTAACGTGTTAATAATTTCCTGCCCTTTCCTGATCTTCCTGGCTCGATCCTTTTCCCTCTTTCTCCTGACTTCAGAGTTCTCTCATTCCTTCATTGTGTGGTGTGGCCAACCACAGCTCCCCACCACAGCCTGGGCTTCTTCCAGCCTTGGTGGGAGACATTTCAGCACTGAATTATCCCCCAGTGAGCCTGTCGAGCTTCTCTTAAGGAGAAAGTGATGCCAGGAAAGGGGCCCTGAAAAAAAAATCCTAATTTCAAAACAACAAATGGATTTGGGGTTGATGCTGTTTCGTGCTCGTTTGCTGAGCTGTGCAGGGGGAACTGCTGTGTGGGAAACAAAATGTGTGTGTGAGGAGGTGACCCCAACCTCAGTGGGGTGTTTTTCACAGCTCCAGGTGCCTGTTGGTTGTCACAGGAGTGAGGTGTTATCTCACTGTTACCCCTTGACTTGGAGAGTGAATGGAGCGTTCGGTGCCTTGTAACACTCCCACCCTCGGGGGAGAGTTTGGGAAGGAATCCTTCCCTGTGAGGGTGGTGGCACAGGTTGCCCAGAGAAGCTGTGGCTGCCCCATCCCTGCAAGTGTCCAAGGCCAGGTTGGACGGGGCACAGTGGAAGGTGTCCCTGGGTTGAACTAGATGAGCTTTAAGGTCCCTTCCAGCCCAAACCAGGCTGGGATTCTGTGATCCAGAAGATTGAGGCGCACGGATGGACTTTATTTATAATTGAGGTTTATGACCCACAAGAACCACTGTAACCAAAATGCAGAACAGCCCCTGCCCTGCCTCTGCCTGGTCTTCCCAGGCTGACATTTCCAAGGGCAGAACAATTTCTCCCTGGCTGCTCCTGCCTTCGTGGCACCGAGCACATTCCCATTCCCGGTGTCACCCCCGGAGGTAACTGAAAAGCTGTTCTGGGCTTGTTTAGCAAAATGAAATTGTATCTCCTGCAGCCTTTAAGGAAAAGTCATGTCACCAGTCAAGTATAAAGAATTGCTGACCCGTGTTGCTGAGATAAGGGTATAATATCAGGCTTTTTTTCTTCCCTCTGCTCCGTGCTCAATGGAAGTCAGGAGTGTTCCTGCCTGGAGACACAAATCAAAGCCTGTCACTGTTACCTGCAGTGAGATGATGCTGTTGGGAACCGAAGGATCCATCACCAGGAGCCCAGGGTGTGGCAGGACTCAGCCCCCAGGACTGCTGCCGTGTGGGAATCCCGGGCAGAGGGTGCCTAAATCCCGGTGGCTGCGTTTTTCCGCCCGCCGGGTCCCGCTGCCATTCCAGCGGGTGGAAAGAATTCCCTGAGCCTGGCGGGAGCTGCTTTTATCTGCACAGATACCAGGACCCCTTTTGGAAAATGTGCTGGGGAGAGGAAGATAATATAATAGGAATGTGACAGTGAGAGGGAAAGGTGAAGCAGTTAAAGGAGACAAGGCCTGACAGCCTGGGATGGAAAGGGATACTTAGAAGAGGAGATAATTCCTATCTTTATGCCCAGGGAGAGTTCTGTCCATTAGTCACTTTAACATTAATAAGAGTTGTGTGGCCAAGTCCTCAAAAGTGGCTTATTATGAAGAGCACAGCCCACTATAAAACCTGTCATCCCCAGTGATAGACTTGCCCTGCAGCTCCGTTATCCCAGAAATGTGATGATGGAGAGAAATGAGGGCTGCAGTCTGCAGCAGCTGCTCTCTGGGAAGAGCCATCCAGCCCATCTTGGCTGCTCTGTGCTCTCTGCTCCCACCCAAACCCCCTTGGTGGCACTGGCCCCGCTGCTGGGGGTGTTTTGGAAGTAGCCACGGAGCCCTCTGGGCATGACTGGAGAAGGAGACGTGTTGAATTCTTCATCCCAGTGCATCTGGAGGACTTGGATGCTCACAGGGCCTTGATGGAGAAGGATGCAGACCTCTGTGCTGTTGGGTTCCCTGGCTCAAGCTCGTTCTCTCTGGTGGCATCCAGCCCTCACCCTCCAACAGCCCAGGGGGGCGCTGGGGCTGGGGACCTCCAGCCAAGTCCATCCAACCTGGCCTTGGACACTCCCAGGGATCCAGGGGCAACCACAGCTTCTCTGGGCAACCTGTGCCAGGGCCTCCCCACCCGCACAGCCAGGAATTCCTTCCCAATATCCCATCTAACCCTGCCCTCTGGCACTGGGAAGCCATTCCCCCTTGTCCTGTCCCTCCATCCCTTATCCCAAATCCCTCTCCAGCTCTCCTGGAGCCCCTTTAGGCCCTGGAAGGGGCTCTAAGGTCTCCTTGGAGCCTTTTCTTCTCCAGGTGAACCCCCCCAGCTCTCCCAGCCTGGCTCCAGAGCAGAGGGGCTCCAGCCCTTGGAGCATCTTTGTGGCTTCCTCTGGACCTGCTCCAGCAGCTCCATGTCCTGGACTTGTCAACAGGGCCAAGGAGGAGAGCAGAATTTGGGGGATGTGAGGCAGTGGGCGAGTTGGTTGATGTTTAAGAAATAAAACAAGGAGCTACCTGTGAGTAGAAGAGGGATGATCCCTGATTTTCTGGGCTTGTTCTTGGTGTTCAATCCTTTGAAGTCCAAAGCTCATTCTTTGCCCTGCGAGGGTGGAACGAGACACTTTTTGACTTAACAAGCAGAAAAGAGAAGCCAAGAGGGAGAGTCCAGCGCCAGATTCCAAGACTGCCAACAGATTCTCCAGCAGGTTACGGGGTGGTTTGATGGTGCAAAGAGCCACGACTCACCAAGGTTCACCTGAAGGTCGCTCAGGTGCAGCTCCTGCCCCCTCCCCGGGACCCCGTGGAGCCGCATCCGCCTCGGCTCGCCCACATTCCCAGGCTGCCCTTTCCAAGCTGGCAGCTGCCAGCTGCTTCTGAAGCGCTTCAGCAGCGTTCCCTTGGCAACACCGTGAGAGGTGGATTCCAAGGTGTGCAGGAGAAACACCAAACTCCACATCCAGCCACTTAATTCCAGGGTGAGCCCCGTCCCGTTGAATGCCCGGCTATTCCTGGTTCTCCCAGGCTGGGGGGTATTTTTAGCTCTGACACGTCGCAAGGATCAAATATCCGTCGGGATCGGAGGCTCTCGACGCGGTGCCGGGGAATTCGCGCGGGGGAACCCTTGGGATTGACCGTGTAAGTTAAGACCGGGCTGGGCTGCCAAGGATGGGCTGGATTTCCCAGCCATCCCACCCGGCTGCTCCGTGTTTGGGGGGCCCAACCCGGCGTCACGTGCTGTGAACTTGGTGGCACCACAAGGCTCCTCTCCCCCTGCTCTGTGCGACATTCCCCATCCCCAGGAACGACTGACACGGCGGGAAAAATTCCTGATGCCAAAGGTTTTTAAGCAGAGGGGGGAAAAATGAACTTTGTGTTCAGCTGGGCTCGTTAGAGCTCCTGCTCTCCTTCTCCCGCTCCGTTTATTAATTTGTCCATCTGCTCTGAGGGAAAGTGAGGGAAGGGTTTTACGGGGGGGTTTCTCCTTCCTTTTGCAGTCCAGGAAACCAAAGGAAAAAAAAAAGAGCTGGGGAATCTAGGCCATCCCATTGTGACTCTATCTGGGGCTTAAAACCATCGTGCTGGCCTTGTTTGAAAGCGCCCGGTGCTTTCGCAGTCTCACTCTTTTGATTTTATTCTGATTTTCTTTTATTCAGTCATCTGGAACAAGCAGGCACAGAGGGGAGGTGAAAGCGGGGAACGCTGATAATAGTTCTTTGGCAGCAAGTTGGGCATAAAATAGCTTTATCTGTGGGTTTTGTGCTTTTTTTTTTCGCTCCCATTCGCAGCAGATGAAAGGCCCCGGTGGAGGGGCCGGGGCAGGCTGGTTATCCCCGGGCTGTGCTGCTGGCAGGGGTTGTGCCGTGGCAGTCGAGTGGCCCACCCCAACAGTTGATATTTTGTTGGAAATCTCTGGCCTTTTCTGGGAAACCTTTGTCCTTTCTGCACGTGGGGAGGCCGTTGGTAGTTGCTCCGTGTCCCCTGCTCCGACCTCGGCTCCATCCTGCTCCTGTGCCCACCACTGTGCCAAGAGCATCCCAACTCCCAGGATAAACACATCAGGAAGTTGAATCACAGAGTGGTTTGGATTGGAAGGGGCCTTAAAGATCACCCAGTTCCAACTTGAAGGTTTGCACGTTCCCACTGGGGGTTTTTGGCCCCTGTATCCCAGCTGGCATCACCCAGACCTGGCTTTTTCCCCCATGGAGTTTCCATTGCATTTTGCTTCCTGCAAACCCAGATTTTCCTGGTTTGGTGCAAACCTCTTCCCTGCAGTCTCTGAATCCACTGCTTGCAAACTCTTGCTTGTTCATTTTAATAATGCCAATAGCCCAAAATTTCCCAGTTCCCTGCTCCTGTGGCAGGATGGGAGGTGAGATCATAGAATCATGGAATGGTTTGGGTGGGAAGGAACCTTAAAGCTCAACCAGTTCCACCCCCTGCCATGGGCAGGGACACTTTCCACTGGCCCAGGTTGCTCCAGCCTGGCCTTGGACACTTGCAGGGATGGGGCAGCCACAGCTTCTCTGGGCACCCTGTGCCAGGGCCTCCCCACCCTCAGTGTCTGCTCACAGATTCCCTCGGGAGGGACAGGCTCAGATTCCCTGTGCTTTGTGTGTTGCTCTGTGCTCTCTCCTTCACCCCCTTCTCTCTGAACCTTTCTTTGAGCCCAGAAGGTGGGTTTTCCCTCCTTTCCCAGCCCGTCTGTGATCCCTGCCAGTCTCACACTGTGGATGTGTTAGCGCTGGTCCCCCGGTGGGTTGCAGGTGTTTGTTCAGCACAGTAAATACCTGTGTTCAAAGGCAGCTTTGATGTGGGTTATGATGCTGCAAAATGCATTTTATAACAGAGGAGGAAAACACTGGGCACAGGTGGCTGAGAACAGCCTGTTCCTGTGCCCACACAGAGGGCTTGGATGGTTTGTCCCCAGAACCCACTGGAGCCTGTGGGATGCGGGACACGGCCAGTGCCTCCAGCTCCTGGGGACTGGGAGCCACCTGCAAGAGCAGATATTGCAGCAGCCAGGAATGTTTTCTCAGCTGGGAAGCCAAACTTCATCTCTGACCATTCCCAAGGCAATTTTGAGGCTGTTGTCTGGTTTCTGTGTTGTTTTGTTTCCCTGGCTCTCCGAGGGGCTGCGGAGCAGCAGCCACACAACACCAGGGCACTTGTTGAGCTCAGCGGAGCTGTTTGCGCACAGGGCGTAGCCTGGGGCTGCTGCTGGCTCTCCCCTGGCATTGGGAAGCAAGATGAGGATGGGGATGGGGTGCACGAGGCCAGGATGGTGCCACTCATTGCACCAACACCTCGGCTCGGCAGCTGGGAGAGGTGGAGGTGAAACCGGAGCATGGGGTGCCAAGGGCTCCCCAAACCAGGGTGCAGGCAGAGAGCTTTCTGTGTTTTCCATGGATTGTTCCTGTCCCTGGCTGCTCCCTGGTGATTTGAAGCAAAGCCTTGGAGCAGAGGATGGACACAGGAGTGTTTTTCTTCCTGCATTTCTCTCCTGCTGCTCTGCCTCCCCCATTGCTGGGTTGGGAATGGTTGAATTTCCTGGTTGTGGGCACACAGCACTCGGGGCTCTCAGGGAGAGCCAAACCCCTCAGGAATTCCAGGGGGGTTGGTGGCTGACGTGGGATGCCAGGGCAGGAGGGGGATGGGCTGATCACAGAGCCTGTGTTGCTGCTGGAGATGTGGATGGATCCAAGGCCAGGTGACAGGGCTTGGAGCAGCCTGGTCTAATGGAACATGTCCCTGCCCATGGCAGGGGGTGGAATGAGATGAGCCTTAAGGTTCCTTCCAACACAAACCATTCTGGGATTCTCTGATTTTTTTCCACTCCCGCATCATTGGAGACCTCAGTAAGATCCCAAGGAGTGGAGAGCAGGGAATCCCAGCTGGTGTGGAGCTGCAGGCACCAGGATGGAAGGATGCCCTCTCTGCCCTCCCCAAATCTGGGCTGACCAGTGAGATGGTGCATCACACAACAGAGAGCTTTGCTCCAGCACCCACTGCTGACTAAATCAGAGCCAAAGCTGCCTTTTTTTGCTGGAAAATCACACCCTTCAGCCACCACCAGGAGTTGGGGTTCTGGCAGTGGGGAGCTGAGAGTCCCAAATGCCATTTCCCATCTTTGCAGCTCCATCTGTGTCACTTTTTGAGGCAGCAGAGATGAGGTAACCGGGTACCACCGTTATTTTCCTCATTGCAGAGCTCCTGTGTGTCCCTCGTGCTGCCACACAGCAGGATTAGGGGATCAGGAGGCACTCAGCTTGTCCTGTGCTCAGCCTGACGGATTTAGCCCAAAATGTTTAATGTTGTGCGTGTCTTTAAGTGCTTGGATGAGCAGGAACCCACAGGAGTGCGTGAGCACCGGAATGTTTTCGGGAGAAACCACCACAAATGTCAAGCTGAGCTCCAAATCCTCCCTGTGCTGAGCATTGGTGGGAGTAAATGTCATGGGAATGGCTGAGCCTGTGCCAGCCCTTTGGGGAGTTGTTGGGAGGGCTGGAGAGGGGGTTGTGGGTTGTGGGAGCTCCACCAGGCAGCAGGAGAGGTGGAGGGGTGGGTGGGACATCCCTGAGAGCCCCCAGGGAGAGCAGCAGCCCTGAGCTGGGTGGTGGCAGTGCTGCTCTGCACACACATCTGCTGGCCAGAGCCCAGGGCTCTCCACTGCCTTTCTTGTTCCTTTGGTGTGAAACCAGCTGTGAAAACCCCAGGGGAATCCTTGGGATTGAGGGACGAGCAGGATCTCGGAACAACAAGCACTGGAGAGCTCTTGGAGAGCTTTCCTGAAGGGTGAGCTCCAGGCTTTGGAGTCTGCACCTTGGTTTTTTTTGCTGCTTATCTTCCCATGGATGAGAGGGATGGATTGAGAGCAGCAACAGCCAACAATTGTCTCGGAGCCACACGAGGCACGGATGATAAAGCCTTTAGACCAAAAGCTTCAGAGTCCCTGTGAGGAGCAGGAGTTGGACTTCTTGGTAGGGCACAGGATGATGGTTTTAAACTAAAAGAGGGGAGATTCAGACTCGATATAAGGAGGAAGTTGTTCCCTGTGTGGGTGGGGAGGCCCTGCCACAGGTTGCCCAGAGAAGCTCTGGCTGCCCCTGGATCCCTGGAAGTGTCCAAGGCCAGGTTGGACGGGGCTTGGAGCAACCTGGGCTAGTGGGAGGTGTCCCTGCCCATGGCAGGGGGTGGAACAAGATGAAATTTAAGTCCTTTCCAACCCAAACCATCCTGTGCTTCTCCAGTGCCAGCTAATACCACACACAAGGTCCACATCAACAGAAAAGGAGGACTGGAGTGGTTCACTCCCACCCATCCTGTAAAGAACCAGAGAGAGCTGGATTAAACTGTGTTTAAACTGTGTTGAGCTTTCTCCAAGCTCAGCTTTAGGTTTATATCCCAGCCAAGTGGCCCAGGCCAGCACTAAGTTCTCTCCACCCCACGGTGCCCCCCGTGCATCACCCAAAGGTTTTCGGGGTGGTTGCTGCTCAATCAGAGCAATCTCTGATACTGCTGGGGATCATCTGGCAGCCTTAAAGGGCTTTTAAAGTGCTGATCTGAGCAGCAGAGCAAGTGTTGGTTGTAAAACCAGAGCACTGCTGCTCTGCAGTATTGCAGGCACCACCTGAGCCAAGGTTTGGAAGGGAAAGGCGGTTTCAGGGACTGCAGGACCAGTGAGAGTTTTTCCATCAACTTCCCTTGAATAAAATGCATTTGTTTGCTCCCAGGTAATAGATAAGCTTTTCCAAAATGTGTCAATTATAAAAAAATCCTGAAGGTGTTTCACGGTATAAACACTTTTCCTTTTTGGATTTTTCGTCGGGTGCTTCAGAGCTTTCCATTAAAAGCTTTCGGATGGGAATTTTCTCCATGGACACCCCTGTCTCATTACCCTGGCCAGGAGCTCAGCAGGGACAGCTCTCCCCAGGCTGCAGGAGGGGGCTGAAGGAACTTTCCCTGCACACATGTGGTCACGGCAGGAAACATCCCTGCGGTGCCTGAGAGCCCTCTTGGGATGGGAGCTCCCAAAGAAAGTTCCTGGATCAACTCTCTGAGCTCCAGGGCCTGGCATGGAGCACCAACCACCCTCCTGGAGCAGAGGAGTCCGTTCCCAGCTCCGTGCACAAACCATATGGAAAGAGAAGCTTTTCTCTCCCACGCTCCTCCCCGGGAGGCCCTTTGGAGAGATGACATTTTTTCTTTAACCCCCTGATATTTTTCCAGGTCTGAAGGAACATGTGAAGCCCACGAATGAGGATGGGAGTTGTTTTATTTTCCCTCCCTCCCTTTTCTTTTTTCTCTTTGCCTAAAGGCTCCAGCACAGGACTGGATTTAAGGAGGGGGCTGCTCTGAGTATTTTAGTCATTTGGATATCCAGAAAAAGCCAACTTACCAGCACCTCTGTGCAGGGCAACATTCCTCATTAAGTGGAATTCTAGGAAAAGATGAGAGCTGAGGGAGAGGATTCTGATGCTGCATCCCAGCCTTGCAGGTGTGCACATCACCTCCAGCAAGGCTTCCCAAATCCCCCATCATCCTCACCCTTTTCCTCAAATTTCTTTTTACCAGGGAACGGCCCCAAAAGAGGTCCAGAGGGTATTACAGGACTTCCCAGGGTGTAGCATTGCATGGAAGACAAATGTCCCTGGAAGTATTTAAACTTCTGCTGCTTTATCCCTTGCCTGCTAAGTCCCAAAGCTTGTTAAATCCCAAGGTTTGTAGCAATGGTTTAATGTCTTAAGCATTGACCCAAATTACCTGTGATCTGCCCTGGAAGTGATTCCAAACACTTGGGAAGAGCCACCTCCTCCTCCTCTTCCTCCTCTTCCTCCTCCTCCTCCTCCTCCAGCCTTCCTGGGGCCCGACAGTTCCGCACTTGCAGGTTTGATTGGTTAAAAGTGCATTTGATAGCAACAATTTGACTTTTCCTTATTGCAATGCTTTTTCTCGTAAGCAGATTGCTCGGGTTTGGGTTTGGTTTTAAAAGCCTTATTCATCCCTGATCCGGAATAATTCCGGAATGATGCCGGGATGATGCCGTCTCCGTGGCTTTTAACGTGATTAAACCAGGCCAGCCTGTGACGACACCAGGCAATTCCTGCTGCCCAGAGTGGATGGGATTTAGCACAGAGCGAGGCTGCTGGGCCATCAAAGGAAGAATTTGGTGGGCTGGTTTGGGCAGCCCTTAGTTCAACCCTCTCATTCAGGTCACTCCAGTACAAGTGCTTCGTTATTAGAGGGTGGAAAAGCAGCGTTTTTCCATGAGTTTTAGCCCCATCCCTGAATCTGCTGCTCTCAGCCACACTGTATTCCCTGCCCGAGCTTCAGGAGCTCTGAATGTCACAGGATTTCCTGGCTTACAATCTCATTGTTGATGGCTGTGGTGGAAGGTGGGGTGGGGTGCATTGCCCTGGCCGTGGACTTGTCCATCATCAAGTGCCAAGTTCTTGGAATTCCATCCTCAACACCCTCCTGCACATGCTCCACTCTGGAGGGTGCTGAACACCCAGGCAGGCCCAGGGGTAATTAGTTCCCTGTGTGATCTTGTGCCAGTCACTCAACCTCATTATGTCCTGCTTCCTTTGTGCTAAACCAGAGCGGATAATCCCAGGCAAAGTAGCTTTCTATAGGGTGCTGTAGGATAAACCCATTGGCAGCTCCGAGGTGCTGGAAGGTGCTATTCCACAGGGATGTGCCAGCTGAGCCCATGGCACAGATGAGCAATGGCAGAAAACTGGGAATACAGCAGGGAAAAGGAGTTGTTGGGGAAAAATCAAGTGCCTGATTATCCTTGTTGCCGCTCCTCGTAATTGTGCTGTAAAATAAGTTACAATTCCCAGATGAGGGAAAGCCACAAGGCAGAATTTCCCACTGGTGGAAGGTAATCCCGGGATTGGGTTCATTATGTCGGCTCACATTAACTCACACATCACTCCTCATATATTCCTAAAGCTCTGCAAATCCTAATTCCTCATGTATCCAAAAATGTGCAATTTTACAGGTCTTTTTTTTCCCCCAATCCTGCCAATCCCTGAAAAAGATGGTGCCTGTCTGCAGCTGAGATGGGTTGAGGGAAGGAGGGGGAGTGTCCCAGACTTGGGACCAGGACTCTGCACCCCCAAAGCTCAGGGTCAGTTTGGGATGGGAGACACGACTCCCACCAAACTGTATCTCACTTCCACGTCTGCCACCAGCTCCCAAAGCCGAAGGGAAATGTTGTGGCATGTCCTCAGCTGCAGGGCTGTAATTATGGGGCAGCTTCTCCATGTCTGGGGTGTCATTAGGAGCTGTCAGAGGTAATGGGATGGGATGTTGGTGAGATGAAAGCGGAGCCGCTTCTGCTTCCCTGAGTGCAGCTGCCCTTTGGGTAAATGAGAGTCACTTCCACAGCAATTAGTGCTTCCTGAAGTGTGTTTGATTCAATTAGATGTCCCTCTTCCAAAAGTTGGGATAATTAATCTATCGGTGGCTTGAGTGCTGGCAACTTTGTCGCTCTGCTGTCAACTCCCAAAGACATCTCCACGGAGTTGGGGAAAGGAGAAATTATTTCCAAGTCCTTATTTTTAATAAGGGTGTGGAGGCCCTGGCACAGAGAAGCCGTGGCTGTGCCCCATCCCTGGAAGTGTCCAAGGCCAGGTTGGAGCAACCTGGACTAGTGGAAGGTGTCCCAGCCCCTGGCAGGAGGTGAAACTGGATTACCTTTAAAGGTCCCTTCCAACCCAAACTATTTTATGGTTTCCATGAATTTTTCCACCTCTTGTTGGGGCCTTTTCTCTTGAACACATTTCATTTCTGAGGCCTTGGCTCAGCAGACACGTGGTGGCACATTTTGTTGCTTCAAGACCACATCTTGTGGTCGGGAGGTCTGAGCATGAGATCCCCTGTTTTAGCAGAGACAGAGCTGCTGAGGGAGGGGTGAAAAGTGAGTCCTGCTGGTGAGCCAAGTGTGGGCCGGGTCTCTGTGCCCGTTCATCTCCTGGCATTTCTGAGCTGGGAATGCCAAGAGTGGGAGGGTGCTGGTGCCAGTCCAGCAGCTCATTTCAGAGCTTCATCATTTCTGGGGCTGCAGAAGCTGTTTTCTGGCACCAAAGCGCCTCACTGGGATACCAGCACCCTGGGTGGTGCCTCACTGGGACACCAAAGACACCGAGGGTGGCCTTGGCCAAGGCTGTGCCTTCAGGATACAGTTTGGTGGCCCTGGTGGTATTTGGACTTGACAGTCTTGGAGGTCTTGATGCTTCTCTGATTCCACACGTGGAGGTGGCCACCATGCACACCAACACCCCTGTGCTCCAGGGATGTCCTGGCTCACCTGGGTGCTGCTCCACTCCCCTCTGTGCCCTGGACCCTCAGCAGCAGAGGTGGCTCCGCTGCCCTCCCTCCCTTTGCCCTCGGGGTCAGCTCGTGGCACTGACAAGGCGGGAAGGAGGCACGAGGTCTAATTAAATTGAAAGCATATTTAAACTGTTTTCTGAGCACTACTTATGAAGGAGCACAGATATTCAGAGCATATTAAACTGTCAAATTCAATAAATCTCCAGCAGCATGGCCATGGTCCAAGCCCAATGCATATTTTTTTTGCAGCACCATTTAATTAAGAGTGAGTATTGTTCTTTCAGCTTATTCATTGTTCATCCGAAGCAGAGTGCACAGTGAGAGCCGTGGAAATCAGTCGGTTCAATAAATTAGACCTGGTTGCCGCTTTTTTTTTTTGTTCCGTAGCATTTGAATCTTAACCCAGAAAAAAGGAAACACTCCGGGAAAGATAAGGGCATTACAGGGAGAAAATAGCCACGGTGATGTGCCAGAGGAATCAGAGCTGCTGCTTCCACCCAAAGCAGTTTGATCACCAGGGCTGTGTTTAATGCATTCCTCGAGATGAGTTAAAAAAACCAGGTCAGGGCTGGAGCGGGTCTTAAATTGGGCGTTGCTTTTGTGTGCCGCGGTCACGTGCCCTGCCCTGGGCTGGGACGAGGGTGCTGGGCTGCTGGGCCTTCAAGGAGATGGCTTTTCTCTAATCTTCCATTACAGCCTTGTCCCTCTGTGGTGTTTTGAAGCGAATTTAGATTGGCTGTAAGGAAAAAATTTCCTTTATGGAAAGCGCGCTCGGGCACTTTAACAGGCTGCGGTGGAGTCCCCGTCCCTGGAGGGATTTTAAATCCGTGTGGATGTGGCACTTGGGGATGTGGGGCTAATGGTGGACCTGGCAGTGCTGAGGGAACAGTTGGACTTGATGATCTTGGAGGTCTCTTCCAACCTGAATGATTCTGGGATTCTACGAAGTTGAGCGAACCGGGTGGTGAGAAGCAATTCCCTGCTCAACTCCGGCATTAAAAATGGTGCTGTGCTCTTGGGGGCTGCTGTAAAAGAAAACCAGGAGAGTGGCAAAGGCTTTTCCTCTCTCCCCAGGGTGGTGCCTGTCGGGAAATCATCTCCCTGCTGGATGCAGGCAGGGGAAGGCCCTGTGTTCCCCGGGTTTTATCAATGAGGGAACGGGGGGAAATCCTCCTCGCGCGGTTTCGTCGCTTTTAATTGCTAAGACGTTTCCAGAGTTACACGTTCTGTTGGCAATTACCTTCCCCAGAAGTTTGCAAAATGCTATTTTAGAGCCCGTTCTCCACCCCCAAACCTCCCAGCCCAGCTTTTGGAGGAGCCCTTGGAATGGAGTGGAGCATATGCTTCCCTCGGCGCCGCGGACGGGGGGGGATTTCTGGCGCCGTTCGATGTCAAAACACTCCCAGTATTTTTAGGAGAATTGCTCAGTAGGCACGAGCTTCTTGCAAACCGAGGGGAAAACAGAGCTCCTTGCAAATATTCTCGGGATTCCTTGACAGGGAACCGGGTTCTTCTTCCCTCTCACCACGACGGGGCAATCCCGCTTTAATTAAGGGAATAACGAGGGTAGGAATGCGCCGGGAGGAGCAGATGGGAGTGCTGCCCCCAGGCCCCTGGGCTTGGGGGGTTTTATATGTGGTTAATTCATGTCCCATCCCCAGGCCAGTGGCTTTGAGGGGTTTCTTTGGGTTTTCTGCAACCAGTTGGATCTTTAAGATTTTCCATGCCTTGGGAGGAGGAGTCTGGAGGCCTTTTCAGTGGCTCTGAACTGGAATGCAAATATTTTTCAGTTCAACTTCTGTCTCCAGCTGAAGAAACAGAGCAAACAAACAGGCAAAGAGATTAAAGCAATGCCAGGGGCAGATAAGGAAGCTGCCGAGAGGGAGAGACCAAAGTCATTCCCTCCTGATGACGATGCTGATAAAACATCTCAAGTAGGACAAGGAGAGGACTCAGTGGATGAACTCCAGTGAGCCACAGCCACTGCACGTCCTGCAGCCTTCCCTGTGCTTCACCCAGATCTGCTCCCTTTTGCATGTTATTTTGCTGATTAGTTTTTAAATGAAACCCCAGAATGGGTTGGGTTGGAAGAGACCTTAAAGCTCATCTCATCCCACTCCCCTGCCATGGGCAGGGACACCTTCCACTAGTCCAGGTTGCTCCAAGCCCTGTCCAACCTGGCCTTGGACACTTCCAGAGATGGGAAGGTGTTCACTGGATTTTTTTGTACCAGTAACGTGGTGCCCAGGGAGGTCTGAGGGTGTTTTCTGGAGCGTGAAAGAGGGAGAACAGGCTTTGAATTCCTGATCTCTCTCAGGCACAGCAGACGCTGGATCTGCTGCCGGATCTACCCCCTGGTGATTTAGTTCAAGTCTGTTCTTACTGTTTGCAGCTATTTCTTGAAATCAGAGTAAAACAACAAAATGCTTCATCCCTGACCACGTCCCACAGTGTCCGTGTCTCCTTTGGCACATCCTTCCTGCAGCACCAAAATGTTCTTTCTCCACTCTCTCGGCCTTCAGCTGAGATTTTATGTGCTGGAATCCGTTGGGGGGGGAAGAAAACTCTGCTTTTCCCCTTATTTTTAATCCTTCAAGGGGCTGTTTAGTCACGATTCCGAGCCAACTTGTATTTCTGTGTTTTGCAAAAGATGCAACTTTGTCATTGCCAAACGAGCGTATGGAGGATGTGAAAACAGAATAAATGATGAGCTGGAGAAAGGAAGGGGTGGGATGCTTTTATCTATTTACTTCAGTGTTGTCCCTAAGTATTAACATTTGATGTCACTCCCAGTCCCTTTCAAATCCTCGAGACGGGGAAGTTGCATTGAAGGGGCTGAGAAGAGATAACGCAGTGGAACGTGGTTAATTATTAATATTAAGATTTCAAAGGAATTGATGGGGGCCGTGGAGGGCTCTGGGCCACGTGCTTCTCCTGGCACTGATTCCTGCCCCGTGCCTGCAAACCACGAGGTGCAAACCTCAGGTTTTGCCGTGCACAGCCCCTCATTTAGAACTCTGATTCCCTGATTCTGGGATTTAGTCTCGTGTTAAATGTGGCAAATTGAACTTGAGGCTTTAATGAGGCTGATGGAGAACTGGAGCTGGTCCCGGAGGGTTCAGGCACGTGCAGGGCAGCAGACCCCTGGGGAAAAGCTCTGAGCCAAAATTCACCTTCCATGTTTCCATGGTGCAGCCAGATCTTGGCAGCCCCTCACCAGGGCTTCTGGGTTGGTGTCTTTGCCAATGGAAAAGCTCCATCCTGGTGAGAACAACAGAGCCAGGTGATCTCCAGGGCCAGAGTTCTTGTGAGATCCAGGACTGGAGCAATTTGTCCTTCTTCTGTCCTTCTCTCTTTGCAGTCCCCAGGGTTTCAAGAAGCACGGGCAGTATTTAGGTTTAACTGGCAGTGGGTACCTCCTAAGCTCTGTGTCCTTAGAAAAGATGGAAAAGTGAGATGTATGGATACTGCTCAGCTCCTGGAGCCTTCAGGAAATTTATCTCTGGCTGCTCCGGCGAGGCACGGGAGATGGGAAGAGGATCCATATTTGCACTGCCCTTGCTGTCACTGCTCTGCTGGAACTGCAATTCCATCAAATCCTAATTCCATTCATATTCTGACACTGATGGAGCTGTGGGCCGGGGCTGCCACATTAGTGGGGGTTAATAGAGAATTGGAGGCAGTTCTGCCTGTGCTGCTCCACAGGATGGATGGGCCGGGCCGGGAGCGGAGCGGAGACAGATCCTCCTCTCCCAGCCTTCCCCAGGGATGGCTTTCCAGCCTCCTGCTCTCCTGTGCCTCAAAAGGTTGTAAATCTTTTTGCCACGCTGATGCCACTCATTGGGTCACAACAGCAGGGTCAGGTTTTGTGCCTGGATGGAAACCTCAAATGGGAATGTTTGTCAGAGTCATCCATCAGGAGCCCACACAGCTGGGCTGGAAACAGAGGGCCAGGAGCTCCCACTGTGCAGACCTTTGCTCTTCCCTTGGGTTGTGGCTTAACCTCAATTGGATTATATAAATACAGAAAATCAGGTGCAGACAGGATTTCTGAGGCGAGGTTTTTCTTGGATTTATTGTCAGGGTCTCTCAATGCCTTCAGGCATCACAGAATCATGGAATGGTTTGGGTTGGAAAGGACCTTTAAAGGTCATCTAGCCCAGCACCCCTTCAGTGTGCAGGGACACCTTCCAGCTTGCTCCAAGCCTCATCCAACTTGGCCTTGGACACTTCCAGGGATGGAGCAGCCACAGCTTCTCTGGGCAACCTGTGCCAGGGCCTCCCCCCCTAATTTTAACAAACTTCTCCCTTATATCTAACCCAATATCAAGTTGGATATAAGGTGTAAAAGTGGCTTTTTTTTTTTTGTCTGGGAAAATGGGGACTGTCCACCACAGCCACCCCTGAGCCCCTCTGGTCCCCCAGGCAGGAGACACGGGGACACTTCCAGCACGTGCCGGGAGCCGGGAGCCTCCCACCCGCGGAGCCCTGGCACAATTCCTGACTGCAGAGGAGCTCTGGCAGGAAATTTCTTTCGCTGCATCCTCCCATTTTGGGCCATCCAAATATCAGATTGGCCTGGCTGCTTTCCTAACCAATTACCAGAGCACTAATTAGGGGAGGCAGCGCTGCTGCTGAACCCCAGAGCTCTGTGGTGCTGGTGAGGCATTAGGGCAGTGCTGGTGCCCTGTTTGCTGAAACAACCCTCTCAAGGAGACTTATTTCCCAGGGAATAACCCTTGACTTTCAGTTCCCTGATGAAACAGGGCAATTTTATGCTGTAATATGTGACAGGGCATTTTTTTTTAAGCCCCAGAGGGACCACGTGATGCTTCAGTGCTGTGCAGGTCCTGTGTCAGGCTCTGAGCGATCGCTGGGGAATGATTTTGCCATTAACATCTGGCTTTTTTATGACCCTCCTGTGCCTGTAAGTCCCAGTTGGCCACGCTGGGCAGCCTCTCTTGGTGTCAAGGTCTCCAGGCACTCAGAGAAGTGGCTTAGTTATTTCTGAGCAGCAAATGGTAGACCAAGAACTGCTCTGCTCAGCTGTGAAAGCTCTTTGCACCATTTTAATGCCTTTTCCTTCCCTGGATTGATTTCCCTGCATAGAAACCCTTCCTGCAAGGAAAAGCAAAGGCAGCAGGAGTGCTTGGACTCTCCAAAAGTGAGGCTGTGATCTCCATCAGGGTTGAGTTCCTTCAGTCCTTTCCATTTGAGGAACAAAAGGTACCATCCAAGTGCAATCTGGGCTCAGCCACGGTCCAAGGCAAAATTCCCTGTTCAGAGAAACAATGGAGGGAAAGTAGTTTTGCAGCATGAAAGGGGCTCTGATGAGCCACCTGCCCTGAAGTTCCCTTTGCTTTGCTGAACCCTCCGTCTCCCAGCAAACATCCCTGCAGGTATTTCTCTTTGTGGCATCCAGGGCAGCCCTTGGTGTTCCAGCAGCTCCTCTGCTCTTACAGATTGTTTGTTTGTTTTCCAAGGAGCTTGTGCTAAACACTCATAAAAAGCAGGGTTACAGGAGAGTTACAGATCTGGCTGGCTCCTCTCTCATCCTGGCCAAGGGAAGATGCTGCAACTCTGCAGATAATTGGATTGAAAACGGCCCCAGTGCTGGGGTTCCCGAGGTGACCATGGCTGGAGGGGACACCTGAGCTCTGCCTCACCCTCCCCAAATCCTCCTCGTCTGTGGGAGTGAAATGCTGAAAAGATCAGGGCTGGCTGTGAGCAGGGAGTGCACAGAGAACAAGTGTCTGCTCCTGTTTGGGTTTAAGGCACACCCAGGAGGCTCAGCCCTGCCCTGGGGGCTACAGATCCATCGGGATGCAGGGGTGGTTCCTGACTCCTTCCCTCTGCCAAAACATCCATCATTGCCTGCATCCAAGCTGTGCATGTGCCAGGCTGCTCATGCAGAAAAACTCAGAAACTTGGGAATTTCACCTGGGAAAAACACTCCTGCACCCAAGTTTCCTTGTGCAGCCAGTGGCTCAGCCTTGCTCGTCCTTCCCTGCACAACCTCCCCTTTCCCAGCAGCTGGGATGCCTCAGGCTTCCCTCTCTGCCCACGTTTTAACATCCGGGGGGTTTTCCTGCTCCTGCACAACCTGGGATCCCGTTGGGATGAGCATCCCCAAACAGGGGCATCACTCCTGCTGCCTTGCCTAAGTGTCTGCAGGCTGAAGGTGTCAATCAGACTTAAATTAGCTCCTTAAAGCTGCCTGGAGTTAAGCTCAGCAGCATTACAAGCTCTGATACGTGTTTTTATTGCAGCTTATTAAAGCATCAGCAGCTGAGAGTTTATTTTTGAGGTGTTTTATTGCAGGATGATTTACAATAAGCTGTTTAAGAATGCACAGTCATGGCTTCTAATAATCATTTAATACATAATCATGAAGTGTTTCTAAACGGGACCTTCATTGAGAAGGTTTAGTGGGAAGTGCTGGAGTCTCCTGGGCTCTGTGACACCCACAGGAGGGTTGATAAAGAGAAATAATGTTTTGCTCATCTCATGGCGCTGTAAACCTTCAGGTAACTCTTGGACTTTTTGGAGAGGCAGTTTTCCGGGGGGGGGGGGGAATAGAGTCATGGAATGGTTTGAGTTGGAAGGGACCTGGAAGATCATCTTGTTCCATAGGCAGGGACAACTTCCACTAGCCCAGGTTGCTCCAAGCCCCGTCCAACCTGGCCTTGGACACTTCCAGGGATCCAGGGGCAGCCACAGCTTCTCTGGGGATATCTGTCCAAAAATAAAATCACATTATGGCAATCACCACCAGAACTAAATCCTGCCCCTCTGAGAACCCTCATTTTGGGTTCATCCCAGTGTCATCCCCTCTCCCGACAGTTGGGCAGCAGTTTGGGATGACTCCTTCCCTCAACACCCCAACACCTCCACTAACAAGAGCGACACACGCAGGCTTATATGCAAATTCTGTGTGTGTGGGAGTCATTAACATTTAGGAAAGCTGTGACTCTATAAGAAAACAAGAAAATAAATCAGCAGCTCCTTTGTTTTCCCGTTTCCATGTCCATCCCGCGCTCCGGAGGAACCGTTTCGCTTCAAAAGGAGCATCAAGTGGTGTTTTGAGCAGGGGCTGCTCTCGGGTGGTTAATCACAGGCAGTAATTGACTGTCACACCGCTTGCTTTCTCGTTTTTATTCTCGTTATTCATCGCCCAGAGAGAGAAAAAAAAGCAGAGCTGACAGGCAGGGAGAGCTGCTGGCGGGCTCCCCAGGAGCCAGCGTGGGTGTCATCCCACCCCACACGGCTCAGAGCCACCAAGGGGGACGAAGCCACCGCCCGTGGGTGCACGGGGTCACTGTGACTCTCCACGAGGGGCATTCGAGACTGTCCCAGTCAATTCTCTGCTTCAATATTTTCTGAGGGCTTGTTGGGAAACAAAGGATAATTCCCCAGTTTAGGTCTGTTACAATTAAGGAGTTCTAGTCCACGAGCAAATGTTCTTTTTTTTTCTTCTTGGCTTATTTTCTCTTTGCAGTTAAATGTATTTCTCCATGTGCCTTAGGGCTGGAGCATCCTCTGAATTTCCAGCCCCACTTCTGCTCCAGTCCCTGCCACCTGCACCGTGGCCCAGAGCTTTCCCTTCCTCTGCTTTTGCCATCTCTTTCTCTCCCTTTTTCCCCCCAAAAACCCTTTTCCCCTTCCCCCTGAGGACCCCCCAGGATGTGCTGCCCTGTTGTCCCCATCCTGGCTGTGATCTGTGGTACCAGGGGACTGGCACGGACTGAGCTGCTTCCCAGAGATAATTTGAGGCAAGAAAGGCACAATTAGATGCACATTTCAGCCCTTCATGACATTAACTAATTGAGAGGGGAATTGAGAGTTATTTTTGCTCGATGCAGAATCTGGAGACGGCAAAATATTTGTCTTGCTGGGGGAGTTGTTTGGTTGTCGGGCACAGCCCAGGGCCTTGTGCTGTCGCCACAGCAAAGCAACGATTGTCCAACACAGCCAGAGAGGAACAACACTAAAAATTACTGTTTTCAGCACCAAACCAGGCTGGGAAGAGGGATCAGTTGGGAAACATCAGCTCACATCAGGGCTACAGCGAGTTGGTCCTGCCAAACCTGGTGTTACAGACACTGCAGCATCTTGGGGGGAGAAAAGTGGATTTTAGGATCTCACTCATGGCTAGAAGAAGGGGTTGACAAGTTCCCATGCAAGGCTGAGGAGTTTCTGCTGCTTGCAGCCAGATATGAGGAATTTTGTAAAGAATTCTGGTTTTCTTGTGGGCAGTGACACTGTTGTTATTGCGTGGTTTGGTTTTTGCTTGCAGTTTGGGAACTTTCTAACGGATTCATGGTGAAAAATGGCAGGAGCACCAGCTCATTAGCCATGATGTCTGTGCTTGGTAGGAAGCTGTAGGAGAACTGGACAGTTTGAACCCATCGGTTCAAGGCCAGGTTGGAGGGGACTTGGAGCAACCTGGTCTAGTGGGAGGTGTCTCTGCCCACGGCAGGAGGTGGAACAAGATGATCTTTAAGGTCTCTTTCAACCCAAACCAGTCTAAGATTCTCTGAACTGGAGGCAAGCAGGCTGTGGATTGAAGCCATTGAGAGGCAGAGATGCACAGGAGATGTTGAGGTCCCCAAACTGGTATTTACATTGAGAACAATGGAAACTTCTGGTCCCGATGTGGAAACCAGAAGAAGAGGCTGTTTCCATTCTCACCTCGCTCAGGGCACAGAGAAGGGCACAGGAATCTTCTGGGGGACAGTTTTGCTTCAATGGTTGATTGCCATGGACCAATGGGAGAGAGAGGAGATGCCTTGTTGCATCACACCCATCTCCAGAGAAGCCTCTTGGGTACAACACAGAGCCAGGCCGGAATATCCTGTGTGGAGACTTCCAATGAGAACAGGTGGAGAAAGCAATCATGTCAAAACCACAGGGGGGGCAAGATTCATGTTCATTAGGGCTGCAATTAACTATGCTAAATGAGTTTGGGTACCACCAGGTCTTGAGGGTTTTCAACAGGTGATGAGCGCTGCAGCTTGGTGGCTTAACCAGGTTGGACGTGCCGGAGCTTCCCCAGAGGAGGCACACAAGGGAAAGTTAGGAAGAGCCTGAAGTGTGCAGTGTCTGCACCTCCAAATGTCCTTCTTTTGGGGAGAATCGAGGCCAGGGAAGGCTCTTGGGGCAGCTCAGACACAGCACTTGGGGTTGGAGGCGAGACATCAACTCATGGAAGGACAACTCACGCACTCGAAGCCTTTGACCCCTTCAGCCACACCAAGTGTTAAAAACTCCCAGAATTAACCTACAGAAAGGGGTTTAGGGATTTCCCTGGATTTATTATGCACATCTAATGACTTGAGCGTGGAGTACCTTGGAACTAAATCCATGAGACGTGTTCTCCCAGAGGAGCAGCGCAAAGCCTTTCCAAAGGATTGCCCAGGCTGCTTCTTTGAGTGTCTTCTCTGATTTTTCCCAGCCTGTCTGTGCTTGCAAATGAATTTATACCTGTCTTATGTTTCATTTTATATCCAGGAAAAGGAGATTGGCGTATACAGGCCAGAACTCCTCCAGAAGAGTTCAGCCCGAGGTGGGAATTGCTGCATTCAGCTGGAGTTTATTGCTTTCCAGCTCAGCCTGGAAACCTGCTTGCAGCTCTGTGTGTCCTGTGACGCCTTGAGATTTTATTTGAACCCATGTCTTATCTTCCCTCTGTTATTGAATGGCAGAAACACCACATGGGGGTTGTCCTTCAAGATGCCAACTTCTCGTTGCCACAGAATTGCCCAGTTAAAGCTCAAAGCCCTGGGTTAGCTCATTCTTGGAAATCAACCCACAGTGGGATTTTTTAGAAGGAGAGAGTTGAGATGATGAAACCTGAACTGCAAAACTTGAGAAATTCAGGGTAATCATCTCTGTGCCACCACTTAGCATCATTCTGTTCCTCCTTGGGCCTGGCTTGATGCTGAAATGTGTGTAAATAACACACACGGTGATGTCCTGGGAATTCCCCTCCTGCCCCATTACTGGCTGCTGACCCCAAACTCAGGCAGCATCACATCCTCCCCTCCTGGTGCTTCATCCTCACCTTGCATTTGCAGCCCTGCCCACTCTAAGCCTGGGTGAAATCTGCAGAAGGCTGGTTTAAGTGCTTTGCTGGATTAGGGCCAGCGCTGGTCGGGTTTACAGCTGTGCTTGACCAAGGACTAAACCCTAAAATCTGTCACTCACCGCTGCAGCTTAACATCAAAATGTCCATCAGTGCTCAAAGCAAAGAGCCTGTTCCCTGCAGCCCCCTCAGGAGGCAAACCCCCAGGAAGATGGGCCAAATCCAGGGGATTTCTATCCAGATTTAAAGCCTGGCTCATCCAGCCCTCAGAGCCTTCGCCGAGCTCTGGCTGGTCCCTGTCGCTCTCCAGTGCAAACATTATGAAAACTGAGTTTTGTAACCATTTAGCCCCAGGGAAAGGCAGCCCAAACCCCCTCTTTGAGCTCATTTCAGCGTGCAGGTGGATGTTGGTTCTCCTCTGGTTTCCTGCTGTCCTGCCTGGGGTCAGGAGGAGTCTCCCCACACAGCAGACCCCAAACACTGTGGGCTCAGGGGCTGGGCTGAGTCTGTGCACAGAAAAAACTCAAAGAGATTGAGTTCTGTGTGTTTTCCCCAAAGCTTTGCTGATGTCCGTAGGCATCCCATCCTGTGAGGTGTTTTTCCTGGTGATTTTTGCTCTTTTGAAAGCTGTGAGAGATGCTGAGGAGGGGTCTCGTTAATGCCAAAGTGTTTATTAGACGAGGGAACCAGACGAGGAATTCTCTCCCAAGGAAAGACCGTATTTTGCTGCAGTCTTTCCAAATGCCTTTAACTGATCTTTTTTATTCAATTGCTAAATAAATATTCTTTTGGAGACCTGGTGAATCAGGAGATAGTTGGGCTGCAGCTCTGTTTCCCTTGGCCCCAAACTCCACCATTCCCTGCGGGCACATCCCTCCCCAAGTGCTCCCATGGATCAGCACTGGGGATGTGCTCCCTGCCCAACTTGGGTCATTCCTACATCTGATGAGCTGCTGGTTCTAGTTCCACCCTCTGGTCCTTTAGGTCTTCTTCATTCCAGTGAAATGGAGAGTGGCATCCTGCCCATCCCTGTCGCATCACAGCTCCCGGGAGTACCTAAACTTGCCCATGGCAGCCCTCAGGAGCCTCCTGCTTTGCCAGCTCAGATCCTAAAGAGAGGTAATGAATTCCAGCTGTTTGCCTCTTTAAAACCCTCCTTTCTGTTTCTCCCCTAATTATCCAGGCACTTCTGAGAAAGGCCCCATTGATTGCGGAGCTGAATTAGCATTTTGTGCCGTTGGCTGCGACTCCAGGCTCTGACACGAGAGCACTTGAGGAGCATTAACTCATTTAAAGTGCAAATTGCAACTCCTTTTTCATTTTCCAGCCCGGGACCTGGCTAGACAAGGCTTTTGCTTGTGGCTTTTCTGAGCATCTCCCGTGCTTGTACAGCTGGGGCTGCCAGGAGGTGAAAGGCAGGGAGTGAGCCTTCCCTGCTTTGGGAGGAATTTTGGGGGGGCTCCCACATCCAAGCAGGGGATCTGCTGCACCATCAAGGCACAGTCCCACAGCTCTTAAGTTACTTATGAAGCCAGAGAGTTTTTTTCTAGCAGGTTTAATCCCAGATGTTGCCTGTGTCACTTTATTCAGCCAGAAAGTCTCATGATATGTCACAGAATCCCAGACTGGTTTGGGTTGGAAGGGACCTTTAAAGCCCATCCAGTCCCACCCCTTGCCATGGGCAGGGACACCTTCCACTAGCCCAGGTTGCTCCAAGCCCTGTCCAACCTGGCCTTGGACACTTCCAGGGATCCAGGGGCAGCCACAGCTCCTCTGGGCAACCTGTGCCAGGGCCTCATCACCCACACAGGGAAGAATTCCTTCCCAATATCCCATCTAACCCTGACCTCTGGCAGTGGGAAGCCATTCCCACTTGGCCTAGCACTCCAGGCCCTTGTTCAAAGTCCCTCTCCAGCTCTCCTGGAGCCCCTTTAGGCACTGGAAGGGACTCTGAGCTCTCCCTGGAGCCTTCTCTTCTCCAGACTGAACAACCCCATTTTCCTCTCGCTCCCTTCCTCTCCATCCCACATTCCCAAGAGCCACATCCCAAGCAATGCTCTTCCTAACCCCTCTGAGCCCTTCTCTGTGGGCACAGAGGTGGTACAGCCACACAGCCCAGCCATGCTGAGCCCTGTGCAACCCCACTGGTTTTTGGGATATTTTGGGATTTCCCCCAACCTGAGGCACCAAGCCCAGCCTGCCAATACCCCTCCCTGAGGGAACACCCACCACTAATGAGCCTAAAGGAAGCAGGAGGCAGCTCCAGCTCCTACCTGGCCTGCTCAGAACCTTCCCCCATGTTCCTCGTGGTTTTAAATCCAAATTTTATTGCTCATCCCCACCCCGGGCTCTGCTCCTTCAGTGCTGATTTTGCAGCAGCACCAGGAACATCCTGCAAGGGACAGGAACATCCTCCTGGGGAATCCCTCCATTGCTGGGGTGTCTGAGGTAGGAGGATTTGGGGACAGGGGTGAAAAGGGAGGGAGAAGGGAGTTAAAGCCTTTTGTCCCCTCTCCTGGAGCTGCCCCCTGTGCCTTCCCTGCAGCTCTGGCTCCTCGTGGGGCTCGTTTCTCATGTGTCAGAATAATGTTGTTTGTTTGGGTTGCAAACACTGCAGGGGGAATTTTTAAGGAGCTTTCTTTTATTGCTGTGTGAAAGGAAAGGGGGGGGGGGGCAAAAAAAGCAGCCCAATAACTTTTCTATTAATATCAAGCTTTGTAAGTCTTTTGTTTGGTTGCTCTGTTTACGAAATCTCTCATTTTGGATCTCGGCTGCTTGACAGTGTCCCTTTGAATATGTGTTAAAATAGATCCTGGTTTCGTTCCGTGCATTTTGTGGAGGATATGAAGCAATTGCACTTGTCAGCCTTGAGCAGGAGATGGATGGGGCCATTCCCTGCTGGGTCATGGAGCAGCCACTCACCTCCTCCCAGTGCCTGCTGGTGCTGACTGGGGAGGGTCTGGCCGGGCTGAAAGGTTTGAAATGAAAAAATGATGCAGGAAAAAGAGCCCTGTTGGGCACTTGGGTGATTTATGCACTGACTCTGCCTGTGTCTGTCTGTCTGCTGGGCTCTCCACCAGCACAGATATTTGGGGATTGATTAGTGAGGAAATCCCATTTCCAGCAGCATCCTTACCTTGAGTTCCCCAGCCTGTCCTGCTCGGAGCTGGCTTGGAGTGGGAGGGAAGGATCCTGTGGGATGTGCCCCCATGGGGGAAGATGTGACCATCCCTCTTGGCTCCCTGGTTTCAGCTGGGCTTTCGTGGAGCTGCTTTGCAGCTGCAGACCTGGAGGTCTGGGTTAGAGACTCCGTGTCTGAACCTTGTGTGGCCTGAAAATCTGCTGAGAATTGGCTCATTTCCCCCAGCTCCAAAGGGATGGCCAGCACTCCTCCTTTCTCTCTCTCAGCTGCATCTTGAGATACTCTGTTTATTTATTTTGGTAATATTCCAGTTGGAGGCAGAAGCAAGAGACAGCAGAGGCAAACAGGGAGAAAAATTCAGGCTCCTGGGGGCTTTTCCTGGCTTGGCAGAGCCTGGCTGAGACAGCTGTTGGGTCACAGCTGGTTTCAGATGGCTGCAAAAGACACTTCCAGGGACATTCACCCCTTCCCAGGACAGCATCCTCATCCCAGAGCCTCTGGGCATCCCTGAGGTGGGATATCAGTGCTGGGGTGGGTGGGAGTCAGTGCCAGGAGGGCTGTGCACAAGGAGACTGGTGGAAATCCCAGAGTTTGGCTTGTTGGCTTCTGCACTTGAGCACAATTAACCATTTCCAGCAATTTTCTGGCACACCCTTTGTCAGTCTCCACCCCCAGCAAAATTGGGATCAGGGGCTGCACTGCTTTTTATTCTGCTGGAGATTTTGGAGCAGATGAAACATTTTCAGAGGTGCCTGGAAATCACCTTCTGACCTAGAGAGTCACTCCCATGGCTGGACTCTTTCTGCAAGGGGAAAAGGGGTTGTTATTCCCAACCCAACCACTGGGACTGGGTAAAACACATTTTCTGGCTCCCAGCTTTTACTCCAGTCAGAGCAACAGTATGATCCAAGTGGGAGTTAGCATGGAATAGGCGTGACCTCCCTGGTGCCCTGTGGTGGGTCCCCCACAGAGGATAAAAACCACACACTTGCATGTTGGTTTTGCTGTGGATGGTGCAATGTATGGATCACCATGGACCAAAATAACTGGATTTCTTCCTCCCCCCTTTCCCATCCCCTCTGTGACAGCTGGTGGGGAGAGAGGCACTGCAGAGGGTGTTTCCTGTTGGGTTTGGAGATAACCAATGAGCCAAAATGCTGGTGGTGAAACATCTTCGGACTGTAGAGCAGAGGAATGGGGGAGTCCATGGACTTCTCATGTTGACATAGTTCCTAAATCCATGTGTGACCCATGAGCACTGCACAGCTGGAGGTGCAGGGACTGGAGGATCCAGATCTGGAAGCTGCATGCTCTATAACCCATAACCTCAAGAAGTTTGTTATGAGATCATCACAATCCTCAGTTTCATATATACCAACATAGTTCATCCATTGGGAATCTGCCAGAGCTCCAGGTTCAGCTCCAGCAAGAAATGCAGGGACCCACAATTCCCACCTGCCATGTGGGAGTTGTCCCCCAATTTCAGTCCCTTTTGAGCATCCCATGGGCTTCTGGGAGGAGATTCAGAGCCGTTTCCCCATTTTTTGGCTTAGTTGCATCTGAGATCTCTTGTTACCTCCGACCTGCTGCATCCGAACTGGGCCTCATTTCCTTGGGCATTAAGGGCTGGATTTGTCATCCCAGCACAGCCTAAGGCTCAGATGAAAGGGAATAAAACTGGAGAGTAGTGCCAAGGAGGAAAAGCACATAGAGAAGATGAAAGAGCATTTTGGGTGAGCTGCATGTAACTGCATCACTCATGCAGAGAAGCCATTAAAGATCATGAGGCTCTCTCGGATACCACAGCAGCCAGGCTGCTAATTCCCAGGATAGAAAAGCCGTGGAGAACATCTTTGGGGATGTGTGGGAATGTATTTACACTGGCATTATAGCTGCTAAAGCACAGGGATGTGTCCCAGCTCTCGGGTGAATTCAGCTGTGACAGCCCAAGGGAAGGGCTGAGAACCTGGGAAATGTTTTTCCAGGCACCCAGACCTGCAGCAGGGACAGACGTGGCTGGTTTCCCAGGAACAAGCCCCCAGGCAGGATTTGCAGTGGGATTTGCTCCAGGCCAGCAGCTCCTTATAAATTCCTTTTCTCAACAGCGTGGTGGTGTTGCTGGTGGCAGGTTTGTAGGACCCTCCACAGAGGGGGCCACTCGATGGCACCTGAGCTGAGGGGCATCCCCAGGTCCAGGGGTTCAGGTTCATCTCCCATTTGGGGCAGAGGTTCAGGATTCAGCTGCTCTGTTATGTCTCAGGGGTTCCTTCAGGCTTGCTGGGGTGCGTCCAGTCCTGACCATTCACCTGCTCATCCAAGAGAAAGAACTGAGGCATCCAACCCACCCAGATTTGTCAGGGGAAACCTAAGCCTTCAACATAAATAGGGAGGTTTTGGGGATGGTGAGAAGGGTGGGAGAGGATGATTAACCCCCCCTGGGGCACTGCCATGTGTCACCTCTGTCATTGTAATGTCCCCAATGGCACAGGGGTGGCATCCCCATCACCTGCCTCATCCCAGAGCACCCCCAGGGATAGAGCAACTCTGGCACTGGGGTCCTTCACCTGCTGAGTTCATTGTAATTTGGGGAGTTATTGCTCTGCAAACGTGGGACATGGAGTTCTTTGAAGCAATAAGTCGAAAATCACCAGCTGCTAATAAAGCTTGGTTTAAATTTGAGCTCATTTCAGTGTCACTCTGAACTGCCCCTTGAATCCAAGCTGCTTAAATTATTCTGAAAAATAATTGCCTCTATTCATCAGAAGAATGTGCCATGGATCCAAGTGTACCATGAAGTGTTTGATTGGGGATTTTATTTTATCCTCCCCCTTTTTTTTTCAATATTGCAGTCAGGAAAAAAAAAACAAACCAAACCTCTTTGCTCTCCCAGTAATTCTCTCTTTGAACAGAGCAGGTCAATCCATCAAATGGCAGTGCTGGGGTAGGTGAGTGTTATCTGTCAGTGATGGATGTTGCTGCTTATGCAAATCCATCACGAGATTCCAGGTGCAAAATGTTCAGCTCTTTGGGAGCAGGACTGAAGTTTTCCACGGCTGAGTTAAAGGAAGGAGCTGTGCTGGCTGAGGAGAGCAAGTGTGGAGGTTTCTTGGGGCAGAGCACGGAGACTTCCAGGGTCACAGAATCATAGGCTTGGTAAGGTTGGAAAATTCCTAAAACTTGGTGGTTATAGAGTCATGGAATCTCCTGAGTTGGAAGGGATCCACAAGGATCATCAAGGCCCTGCACAGGACACCCCAACATCCTCTTGGGTACCAAGGATGCCCGGGCAGGGAATAGAAAGTGGGAAGGCACCAAAATCCCCTCTGCTTTAATGATAGTTATTATTAGTGTCCTTCATTTTTGCCCCTGGTTGCCTCCTTTAGCCCTGTGCACACTCCTTCCCATGGACAGCCGGCTCAGGATCCACTGGGAGCATCCCAGGGCTGGGCTGTGGCTCTGCTCCAGGGCCAGCACAGGGATCTGCCTGGAAGAGCTGCTGTGTTGAGGCTGTTCCCACCCCAGAGGCAGGGAAAACCCGGGGACAGCAGTGCCAAAATTCAGCTGCACCTTTCCTTGGGGTGTACTGAGGGAGCTGGCAAAGCCCAGAAGCCTCCCCAAGGCCAGGCCCAGGGTCTGGAGCCTGGCAGGGCCCAGCTGAGCAGGGATAACTCTGCTCACTGAGCTCAGACACCAGTGGAGTTCCAGAGAAACATCTGAATGTCATCCCTGAGGTGAAAAGGGCATTTCTGCTGCAGATCAGCCACACTTTTGGACTGATTTGTCTTCTCCAGCACGGCACAAGTGGGAGCAGATGTTACAGACAATAAGTCAGAAAGGTTTTTCTGTTTAGAAACCCCCCTCCAGGCCTGAGCTGGGGATGCTTCCAGGTGCCAGCACCTCTTGTGGGTCACCCTTCCCTCTGCCCCTTCCCTGCATTCAGTGCCTGTTTCCTTTTCACTTGACTACAGTTGCAAAATATTTTCTCCCTCTACTTCCCAAGTAACCCCAGGAAGGATCAATAGAAATGGCAAAAGTCCATCCAGGCTCTGTGTGTGTGTGTCAGGAGCTGTTCCTTGGGTGTCCCCCTGGGCTGGCCGGGCAGGCAGTGAGTGCCTGTGCCCTGCACCTTCCCTGGGAGCAGCTGGAAACCATCCACAGGGAGCACAGGGGTGCTTGGGGTGGGTTTTGTGCCCAGGTCAAGTGTGAAGGCGGAGAGAGACCCACGGAATGATTTAGGTTGGAAAAGCCCTCCGAGATCATTGAGTTGAACCGTTCCCCCAGCACTGCCAAGGCCACCCATGTCCCCAAGTGCCACATGTACATGTGAAGCTACCAAATGTCACCCAGGCAGCCCCTGCCCACAGTGGCAGCAAAGCACAGGAGTCACAGCAGCCACGGGACCAAACCTAGAAGCTCTCGGAGCTCCGGACTGTGGAGAAATCCGTCTTTTCCTCTAAACAAACTTCATGCCCTGTGAGCATCCCTGCATTTTACCTCTGTATTAGCTTTTCCCAGTTACTCAGGGCGTTCCAGCTGGATGACATTTGGTGTAGCTGTTCATTGACCCCAGGGACCACAGCCTTGGCTTTGTTGCCACCGAGTGACATTTGCGTGGCCGCGGGTGCCGGTAACGGAGCCGGGGCTGTGGCGCAGCAGGAACCATGGTCTAACCACTGCAGCAGTAGTGGATCAGGGGTTGGACTTGATGATCTCAGAGGTCCCTTCCAACCCAGCTGATTCTATGATTCTATTCTATGATTTCCCAGTGTGTGAGCCGAGCTCAGCCGGGGCAGGGCCGGACCCAAATGTCGCCATCCCGTGTCCCCATCACCCAGCCAAGCTGGCTCAGGAGCTGTCTGGGGCTCAGCCTCCTGCCTGGGGTTCCCCCCAGCAGCAGCAGCAGCTCGGGAAGCCAGGTTTCATCTCGGGGTTGCCATGACACTGAGCCACCCCCGAGGCTGCGGCTGCAGCTCCCTGCCCTCCCTGACCCCATTCCCGGGGATTTGGTGTCTCACCCACGCCCGTCTCTCTCAGGCAATTACCTGCTCTGATTGCTCCCCCTCGCCTGTCACTGCTCCATCGGTGCTTTTATCTATTTTAATCAAGTGAGTCAGGCAGACAGAGGGACCAGGCAAAACACTTCTCCCATCCCTGTCTCCTGGCTGGGTGAAGGATGCCTGGGAATTCAGGGAGCGTGGAACGCTCTTGTTTGGGTGGATTCAGCAAGTTCGGGGGCTGAACTGATTGTGGTGTGTTTAGGGACTGTTTGGGTTCGTTTTGGGTGAAGATCTCTGGCCCTGAGATCTCTGTGTGCCGTCCATCAGGAATAGCACTTTGGAATTGTTGAGGGGGTTGATCAGGATGCATGGAGGTGGCAGGAACAGAGGATTTCCTGGCTGGCCCGAGCTCAGCGCTCGAGGGCTTCAGAGCAGTCACAGAATCATGGAATCATCAAGGCTGGAAAAGAGGGGCCTGAAGGGACCTACAAGGAAGCTGGAGAGGGACTTTCCATCAGGAACTGTGATGACAGGACAAGGGGGAATGGCTTCAAACTGAAAGAGGGGAAATTGAGGTGGGATATTGGGAAGAAATCCTTCCCCGTGAGGGTGGGGAGGCCCTGGCACAGGTTGCCCAGAGAAGCTGTGGCTGCCCCATCCCTGGAAGTGTCCCAGGCCAGGTTGGACGGGGCTTGGAGCAACCCGGTCTAGTGGAAGGTGTCCCTGCCCATGGCGAGGGGTTGGAACTGGATGGTCTCTAAGGTCCTTTCCAACCCAAATCATTCCATGATTCTCTGATTCCAAGAGCCCTCTAAGACCATCACCTCCAACCATTTCCCGGGTGCTGATGTGGGAAGGTTTTCCTGTGGCTCTGCTTTGTGTTGCCTTGATTTCCCTGCTGAGCTGGTTTTTTTGGGAGGTACAAGATCTTCTGGGACAGGTTTGTCCTGGAGAGACAGGGCAGGGGAGAGCAGCAGGAACCATCAGGTTTTACAGATCCTGGTTTTACACTTGGAAATCTCCAAGAACAGGGGGGATTAGTGTTGGATTGACTGCGGGAGGCAGCCTGTGCACCCCTCGAGGTGCCTTTATTCCTGTGTCATCCTTGGGGTTTGAAGTTTAATCCCCAGTAGCTGCAGATCCTGTCTGGTGACAGCCTCCCAAAGCTGTGACAACAGGCAGGGAAGGGAGCTGCTGCAAGGGACACGTGCCAGGGATGGGGAATTAATCCTGAACTCACTGCAGCTCCCAAAGATTGGCTTGAGCAAGGGGAATGATTTCAGGTGCATAATAAGATGGATTTAGTCTCCTTTTACTGCTAGGGAGTGATCTGTGAACGAGCTGTGATCTCTGCACACACTCATTACTGAGGTTTGGTAGGGGGTGGGTTATTTGGGGACCTCTTTCGCACAGCACGGTGACTTCTCCCTGGCAGGACAAATCCCAACTTCTCAGTGAGTTCAGAGCAGATTCCTTCAGTGCAGATGCTGTTCCAGCTGCCCAGAGTGCCAGAAACCAGAGGAGGTGTTGAAAGGTGTGGGGGCAACCTCCATCCTGGAGAAGGCTAAAGGGGCTCCAGGAGAGCTGGAGAGGGACTTTGAACAAGGGCCTGGAGTGCCAGGCCAAGTGGGAATGGCTTCCCAGTGCCAGAGGTCAGGGTTAGATGGGATATTGGGAAGGAATTCTTCCCTGTGAGGGTGGTGAGGCCCTGGCACAGGTTGCCCAGAGAAGCTGTGGCTGCCCCTGGATCCCTGGAAGTGTCCAAGGCCTGGTTGGACAGGACATGGGCAGGGGGTGGAATTGGATGATCTTTAAGTTCCCTTCCAACCAAACCCATTCCATGATTCTCTTTCTGCGCTGTGTGATGAAGGACATCACAGCAGGGAAGTTTTCCAGGTTTGGGATGCCCTGGCTGCGACACATCTGGCACATCTGGGATGCTCAGGGCTGGAACCTGCCATGCTCCAGCCAAAAATGGCCAGATCCAGGAGCTGTGCCCCAAAATCAGCTCCCAGTCACCGAATCACAGAATGCTTTGGGTTGGAAGGGACTTTAAAGCTCATCCAGTTCCACCCCCTGCAATGGGCAGGGACACCTTCCACTAGATCAGGTTGCTCCAACCCCCATCCAGTCTGGCCTTGGACACTTCCAGAACTAATCTTTGTGCAAGGCAAAGGGATTTATTCCCATTTTGGGGGAGAAAGGCACATTCTGCACCAGACCAGCAGAACTCAAGATCCACTTGGGGCTGGTACCAAGTTGGATTGATGGTTCTTCTGTAACAAACCAGTGGGATGGAATTATTCCAGTAACTCAGGCTAATCCTTCCTTCAACCAGAATTCTCTGCAACCAGCCCCATCTCCAAAGTCCTGTTCCAGCTTGGTGTCTTTGGGGCTGAGATGTTGCTCCTGGGCTGTGTTTGTGGTGCTGCTGGGAAGGTCAATATTCCCGAAGTGCAGCTGCCTCATTTTGTTTTACAATTCCTAAGCAAACGAACCCGAATGATCCAGTGCAGTATGGGCACTAAAAATAGCTTTAATCAATCAACTTTTTAAAAATAAGAATGTTCCTTAAAATTATGCCAGCACCAGCCAGCTCTGCCTCTTGGGAATTTTATTCTGACTCATTTTTCTTCCAGTTCTGTACTTTTTTTTTTCCCCTCCTCTTTATTTTTTTCTTGCTCCTATTTACCAAATATCATTAAATTTGGACTGTTCTCTGTTACTCTCCTACAAGGTGAGGTGGATATTGCAGGTTTTAAAGTTGTTCTTGTCACTGGTGGCACGGAGGAACAGGAAGTGTGATTGCTGTAATTTGCTGGGATTTGGGCAACGCACCTAAATACTGGTAAAACAGGCACTTGGTACTTTTAATTCAATATTTCCCATTCTGGAGCAGCTTCCCATAGGTACCCAAACTTTTCAGGTGACCCTGATCACTCAGAGGTTGGAAAAACCCTCCCAGCCCATGGAGTCTCCCCTGTGCCCGATGCCCAGAGTGCTCTGAAAATCCCAGTCTCTCAGATATGTGTATATATATATATATATATATATATATATATATGTATGTATGTGTGTGTGTCTGTGTGTATATTTAGTGCATTAGTCACATCTTAAACTATAAAAACTGAAATTTCAGTTGGCTGCTTCCTCTGTAAACATATGTTCCCCTTGTAACTATAATTTGACTTTTCTAGCTTTGGGTTCTTCCTCAGCACCGTGTGCAGTAGGTACAGATAGAACGGGAATAACCACGATCCTGCCAAATCCCGGCATTTAAAATAATGGGTTCAGGCTCCAAAATCCCCTGACTGGCTTAAAAATGATAAGATTATGTGAAAATAGTGAGCACTGTGAGCTTGTCTTGCCGTGGTTCTGTTGCTGGGAGTCCTGTGGCTCCTGCCTTTCTCCAACCTGGAAATCAGGGGTGGGATTGGGGTTGGTTGGGGAACTTTAATTGAAGCTGTGGCTGATCTCTCTGAAAGACCTGGGAATTTAAGCAGAGCCATTACAAGGCATGGGATGAAAGCTGTGGAGTTTGTGGCACAGTGGGAATACAGTCCCAGCGTTTTTTGCTGTGTTTATTGCAGAAATATCTGCAGAATTTGAGTGAGGGATGGGAGAGATTATCTGCCTCAAAATGGGGAGGAGCAGCGTGGCTGAACTGCCTGGGGAAGGGATTGTCTGGGTTCTGGAATGGCTGAGCCTGACCTGGACCCACATCACTGCAGGTTTCTGAGCTTTATTTGGAGTGGGGAGGTGACTGATGGGGAGGCAATGAGACCCAGACCAGGGTTGAAGCCTGGCAGCCTCACCTGTACTGAGGAAATTCAAAAAGAGATGTTGAGAAGTGACCTTTCCAACAAGACAGGCAGTTTATTTGCCTTTCATTTTTCTATTTAAGAGAAGTTCTAAGTTTTAAATAATGGTTTTGACCTGCAGACCGGAAAATCCCCTTATAGATGTGTAAGGATTTTACACTGAGGGTGGTGAGGCCCTGGCACAGGTTGCCCAGAGAAGCTGTGGCTGCCCCATCGCTGGAAGTGTCCAAGGCCAAGTTGGACAGGGCTTGGATCAACCTGGGATAGTGGAAGGTGTCCCTTCCTTCCTTCCTTTAAAGGAACCTTGAAAGGTTTCTTCCAAGCCACACTATTTTATGATGTGAAAGTCTTCTAGAAACAGGAATTCTCCACCTTGTTTTGCTGACTAAAATGCATGAAATTCTTCCAACACACCCTTGAATTCCCATCTCTCTTTTTAAACCAAGTCAGGGCCTCACCAGCTAAACTGGCACAGCAGAGGGAAGGAAAGGTCTTGCCCGTGCTGAGGCATCTTCTGGCAACCAGAGCTCTCCATCCTCAAGCCACTGGTCTCTGCTGGGAGGTGATTTCAGTAAAGCTGATGAAGAGCATCGGCCTCAGGAGAGCATCAGCATCATTCTCTGCACTAACAGCAGCATTTCAGGGCAGAGCCTGGTTTCTGTGCTGCCACTGGGTTAAACTCAGGATTAAATTTCAGTCCAAGGGCCGGTGCTGACCCCACGGTGCGGTGCTGGGAACAGGGAGCAGCCCCTCGGGGCTCTGCTGCTCCCCAGCTCCTTCCCAAAGGACATTTGGGGAATCTCAGCTTGGCCCAGTTGCCCCTGAGATGTCGTTTCCCTGGAATTTGTGCCGGAGGGAGCGACGTTGAGCGACCCCTCTGCAGTTCCCTCTGCCTCCAGCGCTCCGCCTGGATCTCCCCGTCGCATCTTCTCCCTTTCCAAGCGAGTTGGGAAGTTGCCGCCGGTAAACTGGGTGGTGCTTCCGTGGCCTCCCGAGCAGCGGTTGCCATGGTAACTCCTCCGAAGTTGTTCCCAGTTTTGCAGAGTCACGGTTTTAGCGGATCTGCCGGGGAGGGAGGAGCGGGAGGATCTCGGGAGGATCCCAGGAGGATCCCGGTGCCAGCGGCACACGGGTCAGGGCCACCGGGGCTGTGAGCAGAGCCTGTAGGGCTGAGTTTGGTGGGACCATCCCTCACCTTCCGTGACCTCCTGGTTGTAAAACAGCTGGATGAGCTGTGTGGGAACATCCACAAGGCTTCTATGCCGGGGGACTTCTGTCTCCAGCCACATCCTTGCTGTTTGGGCTGGTGTTGAGCTGCTCTTGGAGGACTTTTGTCACCTTCTGTTTTCTCCTCTGGGTGTTTTCCCATTAAACCAGAATGGGACTTTTCTTCCTTGAGGGACATTCCAAACTGGCCAAGGCTCTGTGGGAGGGATGCTGGGAACTATAATCCCACCCTGCCAAAAGCATCACCTCCTGCTGCCCAGGGGTTTGCTTTGGGGCTGGATGGCTTTGGGGGGGCTCTGGAAAACCAGTCACTCAGGGGTTCATTCCCAGCTTTTGGGGTGAGGAAGGGGCAGTGAACTGAAGTCCCCCTGGATGTCTGAGTGCCGGCGGGAGGGAGGATTAGTCCCGTCAGGGCAGAGCCCTTGGGGTAATCCCGCTTTCCAATTAGGGATTTCACTGTCATTAATCTGATGGGAAAATAAATAGGGCAGGAGCTTAAAGCCTTTCAGGGAGCCAGAGGTGCAAGAGGAGAAGGTGGGTTGGAGGGGCTGAGCAGGACGGGGCATCTCAGCTCAGACCCCTCCAGCACATCCCCTCGGGGAGGGATTGGGAATGACAGGACAGGAGCATCCCCAGAAATGTTGAATCCCTGAGCAGGGGATTCCTTCTCCAGTCTGTTCTCCAGCCAAAGCAAAACTGTTCCCTACAGTGGGTTTTCTTCCACCTTTTCAGCCTTTCCTTCAAAGGCAGCACAAGTTTGCTTTTGTCTCTTGTCCGTCCCAAATTTGCTTTTGTCTCTTTTCCCACCCGTGGCTGTGCCTGACCCTGCTGACAACACTGGCAGCCTCTAAACATCTGTGACCACAATGGCACAGCCTTTCCTTTTCTCTTGGAAAATCAAACTCTTCTGCCACCCTAAAAGACACCGAACTTTGGTGTTAAACAGACAGGGAAACAGGAGTGGCTCTGCCTGTCTTTAAGGAATCAGGGCTCTGATTTCAACTCCAGTGACAATTCTCCTCATGCAGGTGATTGTTTAACCATAAAAAGCCACAATTAGATCGTTTAGAAGACTAAAAGAATAAGGTTTTTTTTGAGATCTGATGAGCAGAGCACCTGAACAAAGGTCTGGGGCAGCTCAGCTGAGCCTTTTAGCAGTTCAAAATTCACAGACTCTTACTTTTTTTACTTTAAAGGAAAAAAACCACCATATCTAGAAGTATAATAAGCAAAATGAATGCAACTGCAGGTTCTCTGGGAATGATATTGGAGCCCTGGGAATAGCACAGGAGCCCTGTTTATAGGGAATTTCACATGGATCCCATCAGACAGTGCAAACACTGTGAGTAGGATATGGCCATGGTTGGGCTTTGAGTCTTGTTGGGGCTGTTTCGTCTGTAGGACAGGATTGTCACTCTGCTTCTAGTTAGGCAAGAGGGAAGAGGATCCAAACAGCCCTTAAAGATGAGGAAAAAGTCATTTAAGGGAGGGAGAAATTAAACCAACATCAGTATTTCAGTGGGGCACAAGTCCTTGGGGCTTCTCCTGCTCCAGCTCCTCCTGCTCCACTCACCTGGGGTTTTATTCCATTTCTTTATCCTATTTCATGCATTTCCATTTCAGACAAGTGGGTTTCCAAGCCTGACATGTTTGGTTCCCAGCAAGGTGTTCCCAGCTTTGGCTTTTCAAATTAAAGCCCCCTCTAAAACAAGAAGTGGGTTGGGATCAGGTTTTTAGGGAAGCTGTGAGACCTGACCCTGCTGATTTCTCTTTTTCCCTCTTATCTGGATAAATGACAGTGGGTGCAAAAGTAGTTTGATCTGCAACCCTGCACTTAATCTTACGCTGCAATAAATCTTGTGCTGAACTGATAAAATACTTCTAAAAGCAGCAGGGATAAACATGGTGGGGTTTTTGTTGAGGTTTCCAAAGCAGAATTGCTGTTATCAGGAATAAGACAATGTCTGTGTGCTTCTCTCACACATGTATGTGTGTGTTTGGAAGCAAAAAGGTTTATTCATACCCAGATGTTTCCAGTTATTTTCCTAAAACAGTTCCCTCGTTCATGCTCAATTTGTGAAACTCCTGTTCAGTCCCCCCAAATCTTTTTTTTTTTTTCTGTGATTTTTATTAGTCCTCCCAGCAGCAGGAACCAGCAGCTCTCGGGCTGTTTTGCACTCCTGCAAGTCACCACTTATTACTTGGATACTGTTACTGTTAGGTGAGGACTGGTGGGTCCTGGTTTACATCCTGTATCCCAAAATGTTGCCATCCTTGGCCCTGCCAGCTTGTGCCACCAGCTTGGCTCTGTTTTACCTTCATCCTTGGGCGTGGTGTAGATCTCAAAAGGGGAATCTGTAACTCCTTGAGGTGTCCAAACCGGATTGGAAGGAGACAACCTGCACTGAGCACCTATTCCCATGACTCCAGAGGGAAACAAGGAGAGTGGCCTCACTGGTTGGAGCAAGGGATTGGGTACAGGCTGGGTCTTGGTGGTTGTGGTGCCTTTGTTTGCTCTCTTTACCTTAATAGGGAAAGATTTGGGGTGATCCACTGCTGAAACTGGGAGATGTGGAGGTGGAAGTTGTCACAGGAGAAGGGTTTTGGATGGGAGAAGGGTTTTTGGTGTGTTCTTTGCCTCAGCCTCCCCCCTCCCAAAGCCTGTGCTGTCCTTAACCCTGCTCCCAGGTGGTTTGAGCACGTCAGCATGCTGGTGATCCTGCTGAACTGCGTCACCCTGGGCATGTTCCAGCCCTGCGAGGACGTGGAGTGCCAGTCGGAGCGCTGCACCATCCTGGAGGTGAGGATCCCACCCTGCCCTGCGTGCCTGGGATGGGTGGAGTGGAGCAGGGTGGACCCCTGTGTTGTCCCTTTTCCCCAAGATTCAACCATGAAAGCCTTTCCCAAGGTGGTTTTTCCAAGAAGCCACACTTCCTCAGGCAAAGCCTCCAAGGAAATCTGCTGCCGTGGCCTTGGGGGAAACTCAAAGGCTGAGTGGGACTTGATCCAGCAAGATCCTTTCACTGCACACTTAATAAGGGAAGGGGGGCTCACAAGTGGGCAGCCAGCTGCCACTGGGGTCGTTAAACACCATCCCTGGAAGTGTCCAAGGCCAGGCTGGAGCAACCTGGGCTAGTGGAAGGTGTCCCTGCCCATGGCAGGGGGTGGAACAAGGTGATCTTTAAAGTCCCTTCCAACCCAAACCATTCTGGGATTCTGTGGCCAGTTCCATGGGGATTCTCCCCCTTGCAGTCCATCAGTTCCCCCCCTTGGATTTGTGTAGTCCAGTCTATGTCATGTGGCACCGGGGACTTTGCCACTTCATTCCCTCCTTTGGGAACAAGGGATGAGCCCGTGTCCGCTGTCCTGCACAGCAGAGCCCCCCAGCTGGAGCACAGCACTGCCAGGTCCTGGGATAAGTGACCTTTGGGAGGTGCATCCCAGCCCCTGGTTGGCCATCCCGGGCATCCCGCTGGTCTCTCCTCCTTCCCCTGGCAGTGCCCTCGCTGCCATCTGCCCGCAGGATTGGGTTTGGAAGCACATCCCAGCAGCATCTGGTGTGTGGGCTGCACCTTGGCGCTGGGCTTCCTGCAGCAACTCATTCCTCAGGCTGGGAACCAACCTGCCGTGTTCCCAAAGCATGACATCAGCCCAGGCAGGGATTACCATGTGCTCGGCTCCTTTGAATCCCACACGGATCTGCTGCTTCACCTCCCTTTGAGTGTTCCAGCCAGTGAGATCCTTCGTGGAATCCCAGAATGGTTTGGGTTGGAAGGGACCTTAAAGATCCACTTCCCCCCCCTTCCACCATCCCAGGTTGCTCCAAGCCCAGTCCAACCTGGCCGTGGGAACTTTCTGGCAGGTTTTCAGGCAGAAAAAGGGCTGTGAGTAAATCCACCGTTATCCCTCCCCCTGTCCCAGCTTGCAGGAGGGAGTGGAAGCCAGAACACGAGGTGGAAAAGCCTGAATTTCTTTATGGAGGCTTTTGGATGCCAGTTATTAAATGAACTGAAATGATGGAGCAAAATTTCTGTAGAGTTTATTATGGGAAAGGTTGGTTGGTAAAGCTGACAGTCCCTTTCCACCTCTCTTGGAGCCTCTTTAGGCACTGGAAGGGGCTCTCAGGTTTCTCTGGGGCCAGTTCTTCTCCAGTTGAGCCCCCCCAGCTCTTCCAGCCTGGCTCCAGAGCAGAGGGGCTGTGATGTCCATATAGATTTGTCACTAGATGAATAAGAGCTGCTGACACTTCCCAGGCTGACCCAGGAGCTACACTCAGGGGTTGCCACCACCCACGAGGTGCAGCAGGTTTTATTTTGGAGTTGGGAGGTGGCACTTTGGTGGCAGGCTGTCCATGGAGTGGCCACTGGGGTCTCTGCTCTGCCTGAGTCCAGAGCGCAGCAGAACTGACTGTGACCATCCTGTCCCGCTCTCCAGGCTTTCGACGACTTCATTTTCGCTTTCTTTGCGGTGGAGATGGTCATCAAGATGGTGGCCCTGGGGATCTTTGGGCAGAAGTGTTACCTTGGAGACACGTGGAATCGCCTGGACTTCTTCATCGTGATGGCAGGGTCAGTGAAAAACCTCAGCAAGGTTTGCTCTTGGTGGGGAAAAGCAGGAAAACCCCAAAGAGCCAAAATTGTCGGTTGGCCTGGCTGGTTTTCATCGTGTTTTGTGAAGGCTCAAGCCAAGGCAAAGTCTCGTAATTCTTGTTTTTCGTACCCCACCTCATAACCATGCCCGTTTTTGGGGTGGGTTATGAATATCAGGCGAAAAAACCCAAAAGCCCAGAGCAGCTCAGCCCTGCTCCTGCTGGGATGCCATCAGAGGGAGGCAGGAATTGGCCAAACGAGGAGAACTGAGCCCAAAATTCTGGTTCAGAAAGTTGAAATTCCAGCAGAAGGAGCTGGCCAGAATTTCACCCAAATTACAAGTGCATGCAAATGCCTCCTGTAAACTCCTCTTGATTTGCAGTTGAAAACCATCTCCCACAGCTGTTGGTTTGTGCAGGATGTGTTAACAAACAGGTACAAGGAGGATCCTGTTGCTTTTGACACCAGTTCCCTCACACCCACAGGGAATAACTGAGTGGACTAAAAGCTTGGCAAGTCTAAAACTTTTTCTCCAATAAATAAATGGGTTTAGAAACCTTGGGCTCTCTTACCTGCTTAGCAGCCCCTGGGAAGGGATATAATGCTTTAATTACTGCCTTAGCTCTGAATTCCTGGGTTTATAATGACCAGCCTGGGGTTAATTAGAACATCCTTGTAATATGTTGGGGCATTTTTCCCCTTCCATTAGTGATGTACCATCTCCACTGCACTAATGGAGTTTTGTTTTGCTCCGTGTTATTTGTCTGGAATACAATTAGGAATGGCCTGAGCAGTTTGAATAAAACATGAGCTCTCCTGAGCGGAGCTTCCTTTGAACCCCGTGTGTGGTTCCAGCCCAGGAAGGAACATCAGGGACAGCAAAAAGAACCAGTTAATGATTTTTTCCTGCCAAAGCTGCTGCGGTGTTTAAGCTGCTGTTTAAGTGGGGAGGGAAAAGCGAGGCTGTGGTGGGCGGGAGAACTCGGGATCAGAATTCCATAACCATCCATAACCAACGGCGTTTCCCCACGCTGGGCATGCAGGGTGGGCTCTCCTGAGGGGTGAGCAGAGGGTCATCCACATCATCACACAGGTCATCCCAAAAGCAGGAGGATGACACAGCACAGGGAGGCAGAAGGGCTGAGCCCTCAGAGGCAGGGTTGGCACCAGGAGCTTTGCTCTCGTAGCACCCGGGATGAGGGGGAAAGTGAACCAGTTGGGTGGTTTTCCTGGGCTTTTCCCCACCCTCCATGGCTGGAATATGTTTCAGAAGGATGAAAGCAGCAGAAGCACCAGGAGACCCCGCAGGGAAGCCCTGCTGCTGGTCTGGCATTACTCAGGTTGGAGATGAGGAGAGGAATAACAACTTCTGCGGCTGATCCTGGGCTATATCCAGATGATTTTGGTGTATTCAAGCCATACCTGGGACAGTACTTCCCATCTCTCAGAGGAGAGGCTGGACTGGGAGCTGGGCTGGCTGGTAGCACTGGTGGAGGACAAGGAGGAGCTGTGCAATGTCTGGGCTTCACCTCTCCCACCAACACCCTTCGATCCAGTGTCTGCTCCTAAAACTGGAGGTGGTTTTAGCAGGGAACACGCTACTGGAATAACAAGAGCTGCTTTTTCCAGCAAGCAGATGGATGTGATGGAGTTATTATGAGGTTTTTTTCTGATAAGAAGGGAAACAAGTGAGAGGCAGAGCTGCCTGCTTTGTTTGTCCCGTTCCGTCTCCTCAAAGGAGCTGATTTGCCTCACCAGCCACACACCAAAGAGAGCGGAGGGTGAGCAGGGAAACTACAAAATAAACATATCTCCTGCCTCTAGCAACAGATTGTGTCTGAAGTTTGTTCCAGCTCTGAAAGCCCTTTCATGTTTTCCTCGCCTGAGAAATGTGCCCTGGAAAATTTCAAGCCGAGGGGAGCTCGGAGCGGCTCCGTCTGTCCAGCAGCCAAGTTGAAAGCATTTCCTCAGCATCAAGAATGTTGTTCACAAGAGCTGAAACCAGAGAGCTTTTCTTGTCTATCTGCTCCCTGGAGACGTTGCAGGCTCCCATGATATGCTTTGGACATCTTTTAACTTGACAGCTGAAGGGTTGGGAGCTGCTGGTGGCAGAAGACACCCCGTGCCTCCTGTTTTTCAGTGCCCAGAGGCTGTAGGGAACCACCCACCAAGTGCCAGCCTGTCTGAATTTTCCAGCTCCAGCAGGTTTCTGTTGGACTTTTCCAAGGTATTCTTGATTTATGGGTTTGATCTGAGAACAGGACCCCGAGCTTGGCCTTGACAAGGAAACCTTTGACCATTTCTCTGCTTGTAGAAAGTCCAGTGTGGAATCCATCAAGTGTTTCAGGCTGGCTTCAGTGGGTAATATAGATCCCCCTGAGTCTTACTTTCAAATCCTGAATGGAATATCACGGAAATCCAAAGATTCAGGGTCAGAAAGTCTGTTTCCTAGGGCAAACTCTGAATTAATTCATCTTTTACCAGCTCCCCTGAAGCTCCAAGGACCAAGTTAAAGTGAGGCTCCAGGAGCTGGCCCTTCAACATGCTAATTTTGGATGTTGTGGTACAAACCCAGCTCCCACTGGAGCAGTTCCTGCTCCTTTTCCATGCTATAGGAGCTCACAAGCTGTATCAGTTGCACTCAGATCCACTTACTCAGCCACCTGATAGATTGGGAACGTGCTGCCCTGGGGCCAGGGCAGTGAACAGATCCAGGCCCTGGCACTGCTCATTTTGGGGAATTAACCAACACTTTGCCTATTCCTGCAAGGTCTGTTGTGAGCAAACACCCGGTGCTGGCTCCAAACCCCTCCGTGCGGGTGTGAACGGGCATTCCCATGGTTTTCCCGCTGTGTGGTCCTTCATGAGGCACTGGGCTGGTTCCCAGTGCTCTGCTCCAGCTTCACAAACACACAGGAAGTTTAAAGCCTGGGTTTGTGCCGTGCTGAGTTTTGAAGCTTTTAGAATAATGGAATGATTAAGGTTGGAAAGGACCTCTAAGATCACCGAGTGCAGCCGACAGCCCGTGTCCTCAGCGGGTCCTGTTCATCAGATTTGGCTCAGCTCCTACATACAGGCTGTAAGGTGGGTTGGATTTATGAAGACTCACTAACTAGTCCAGGAAAAAAAAAATATCTCTGGAAGGTTATCACTGAAAACAGCTCCAAATCACCAGAGCCTCTGCAGAGCAAGGTGGGGGGAATGGGGCAAAGTCACCTCAGTGTGACACCAAAGAGCTCCAGGACAAAGCCAGAAGAGAGGCAAACATCAGAACATCCAGATATTCCTAATTAAACAGTGTGGAGCAGGGCAAGGCTTCAAGTACAAAGTGCAAGGCTCCAGCAGTGCTGAGCATGGGCACATGGGCAGTGATGAGCTGGCCCGAAACCAAACCTCCTCTGCCTGTGCCCAAAATCCACTCAGCTGTTGCTTCCTGATGGCACGTAAGGATTTTGGTCCATCCTGGCTGCAGGAGGCTTCTGTGGAAAATCTGAAGCTTCTGCAGGGCCTGGTTGCAGCAGTTCAGCTCCTTTTTGCCTCTGTCCTTCCATGTCTGTTTGTTTACTTAAAAGAAACCAAAACAAAAGCTCTTTCTCCACAGGATCCAACAGCTCACTCACAGCGTTGCTTTTGATGCTGTTCTGTTATTTGAACAGGCGTGGTGAGAGATTTGTGACATATTTACAAGTGTTTCCCTGTAGTCAGACTCATAAATTGTAATTACAGCCATGCTAACTAGCCATAACCCCATTAAAAAAACAACACTGCACACATTTGCCACTCATTGCTATAAAAGAGCAAGAAAACTGACTTCACTTAACGTCCTTCCCAGCCTGGAAGAGAAATGTTTATGGCAAATGGAGATGAAGCATGAAAAAGAAAATGCTCCTTTAATAATCAAATGGAAATCAAACTGCTCCAACGTTGTTTGTCAGCTCGGGTGTTCAGTTTTTGTCGTGGTGGGGGAGATGAGCTGGTGTGTAAATACTGTGGAGTGCTGGTGGGGGGGATGTATCAGGAACATGTTACTGCCTTGGAGCTGCTTGGAGCTGCAGTCACCTCCCCAGGAAGGCTGTGGATGTGCCACTGGAGTAAAATAAGCTGCTGGAAGAGGAGAGAACCACGGAGCAGATATTTGGGAGCTCCCTCTCTGCCCTGAGTTCTGTGGGCCTGACTTTGCAGCTCCTTGTCGTGCCAAGTCACAGAATCATGGAATGGTTTGGGTGGGAAGGGACCTTAAAGATCACCTCATTCCAACCCCCTGCCATGGGCAAGGACACCTTCCACTAGCCCAGGTTGCTCCAAGCCCCGTCCAACCTGGCCTTGGACACTTCCAGGGCTGGGGAAGCGACAGCTTCTCTGGGCAACTTGTGCCAGGGCCTCCCCACCCTCACAGGGAACAATTTCCTCTGTATATTGAACTGAAATTTCTCTTCTTTCAGTTTGAACCCCTTGTCCCTTGTCCTGTCACTGCAGTTCCTGATGAACAGTCCCTCTCCAGCCTCTTTGTATCCCTTCAGATACTGGAAGGTACATCCTGCTTTCCAGTGTGTTACCTATGCCTGCAGTAAGGGTTGGAAGGGACCTTTAAGGATCATCTCCTTCCACCCCCCTGCATAGGCAGGGACACCTTCCACTAGCCCAGGTTGCTCCAAACCCCATCCAGCTGGCCTGGAACACTTCCAGGCACACGGTGCAGGAATTGCATCCACTGATGCCCGGGACGAGCCGCGAACACAGAGTGGGTGGATTTGCAGTGCTGGGCTTGCGGGCAGCAAGAACTCCAGGCAGCCCCATTCCCAGGACCCTGACTGCTCTCCTCTCTCCCCACAGCATGATGGAGTATTCCCTGGATGGACACAACGTCAGCCTGTCCGCCATCCGCACCGTCCGGGTCCTGCGGCCGCTGCGAGCCATCAACAGGGTCCCAAGTAAGTGAGACCCCTCCCTTGGCACCACTGCCTTGGCACCACTGGGAAAACTGGAAAACCAGGGGGGCTAAAGCCATCCCAGCTGGCTCTGGGTGGGCTAAGCCTCGCATTAGTAGTCTGCTCTCCTGCTGCCAAGACCAAATTCATTGATTTTAATTTTTGGAGATCGTTTATTACCGTTATTAGCGTTAGCAAAGGGCAGGGGAGTAGATTTTATACCCGGGGCCCAAATTTTTGTGGCTGCTTTCCAGCGTTTTCATGACTTCTCTGAGGCAAATAACTCCCTGCTCCTTGTGTAAACTAAATAAAGTTCCTATAAAGGAAGGGGAGAGGTCAGTTCTAAGAAGGATCTTCTTGCCCTGGTGGGTTCATTTTCCCTGCTCAGCAGTTTGAGGTCTTTCCGTGGCTCCGTGTTCAGGATTAGCAGAGCGGGAGCCTCCGTGTGCTGCTAAAATTTGCTGTCATGTAGAACAAAATTGGGTTCATGCACGATAAGAGTTCAAGTGGCCCCTAAATCCATTTTCAAGTGGCTTCAGCTGCTTGTCTCCTAAATCCAATTTGAAAGACGACCCAACAAGTTGAAATAATTTCCTGCCGGAATCGGCCACCACTGAGCAAGGTGCTCGTTTCATGGAGCTCCCATCAGCTTGCAGCCAAATTCCACTCCAATCAAAATGCAGCAGAATTGTATGGAAATCACAGAGGTCCCTTGCAAAAAAAAAAAAAAAAAGGACATTTCCTGCATTTCCTGTTCTTCTTGAAAGCGCTTCTGAATGGCACAGCCCCACATCCTGCCTGGATTAATTGCCCGTCGTGTCGGCACTTCCAGGGACAGCAAAACAACCTCCCCCAGAAGGGTTTCGGTTCCAGAGGAACATGTGAGGGAACAGATGGATGTTTACTCACAGGAGCCTTTGAAGTTTCTCTCTGAACTCCCAATTCTACAGGATTTTTCTTGAGGGGGGAAAAAAAATCGACTCAAATCCGTGACTTCGGCCGTGACATCGTCAGTTCAAAACAAGACAAAAAGGGGCTGAAAGGGACCATGAAACCCCCTCTGGAGCTTTTGTTTTCCTGCTGAGGTTTTGTCACCAGGGTTTCAGAGCTGCCCCAAAGCACAACACAGAGTTTCCCTCTGGGATTTGGAGCCCGGTGGCTCCGTGGCTGGAGCAGAGGGACGTGGCACGTGCTCGGCTCGGAGGCTCCGGGCTGGGGCGAGGATCAGGCTCCCTCTGAAAGTTCTCTAAATCCATGAAACCCTTCAGAGCTCTCCCATGGAACAGTGGGAGTCTCCAGCTGGGGTTCAGCATGGGAACTGGAGGGTTTACCCGCCAGTTAATCCCGACGCCTCCAAGTTCAGGTGAAATTTGGATCTGTGGCCAAAAGCTCATGATTTTTCTTCCTTTGGACTCTGATAGTGAAGCTTTGAACTGAGCCTTTCAGGCTGTTTCTGCTGCCCTTCCCACGGGATTTTTCGGGGTTTTTTTTTCAAAAGACAGACAATAGAAAATATTCCATTATTTTATTATTATTCCTTGAGATTCAGTGCAGTGAGCTCAGCCCAGGTTTGGGGTGGAGTTGCCTGGTTTGATGAGCAGCTGGGCTGGGCTCACACCAGCACCGGTGTCTTGAACCAGTGCCAGGGCAGGATTAGTGTTCTTGGAAATATCTCTGTTCCTGGAGGGAGGATCATCACAGCCTTCACTTGTTTAAGAGCCACCAACTCCATCCCCTCTGAACACTGGGAATTTTACTGTTTCAGACTGATACAATCCCGGGTCTGCATGGAATGAGCGGTGACATCCCTCTATTATATTGCATTTTTGCTGTTTCTGGTAATGAAAGAGTGACACTTTTAGTCTTTCATCCCTGAGGATGCTACAGCTTAGTCAAGGGATTACCTTGGATATCCAGCACATCCCAGCCAGCAGCTCCTGGTCAGCACCATCCATGCCATTCCCAGCACCGGGAACAGGATTTTTGCCTCAGGGACAGACACCCAAGGACACGGAGCACAACAAATTCCAGCTGGGTCAGGAGAGACGAGTCTGGTGGTCAGTCACCACGCAGGGAAGCAGAGATCCTGGAGAACTCCCCTGGAAGTTTATCCCTGCCATTCCTGGGCACTTTCCTGGGATGCAGCCAGCACTATTAGCTCTTTGCTTCCAGGCACAATAAAGTCACCCACAAGATTATTTCATTTCGATTTTGTTTGGTAAGAAAAGAAAGAAGAACCCCAGCCAATAAAAACATCGTCTCTATTAGAAATTATTCCTTGAAAATGACTGGAAAAATAGAATTCCTGCAATTTATATCTTTGGCAGGGGCTGTAGGTCGGGATTTTTTTTTTAGCAGTGGTCACTGAGGTTTTTTTTTCAAATCCACTTCAGTGCTTTATTTTTATTTTTCTACTGTGTGGTTTCAACCGGGCATCACATGGAATGGGAATGAAAAGGAATCCTGAGCCTTGTTTCAGCCTAAGTGATGCTTGTGCTCTCTTCCCATGGCACACTTGACATTCCCTGAGAGGCCGGAGCACCCTGAGTGGATGAGGAACAGATGGATTCAATCCCGAGAATGGTGCCACGAAACAGCCCAAAATACCAAAAGTAGCTGAGCAGAAAAAAAGTTGTCTGGCACGGGGAGATAAATTTTAACCATTTTTGGATAAAAAAAGAGCGAGGATATTAGTGAGAGTGGGGGGAAAAAATAGAAAAGCCCAGTGTTGTCTTTCCAGTGGGAATTAAGTGAGTCTTTTCTGCTTTTCCAAAGATAGATTTGCAAGGAAAGCCTGCAGGGCTGTGCCGTGGGATGTGCTCCCAGGGGGCTTCAATGACAACAAAAGTTGGGAATAAACACTAGGAAATCAACTCCCCCCCTTTGCCTCCAGCTCTGGCTTTCCCTGTGCTCGGAGCCGAGGCTGGCGCTGTTCCCTGTGGTTCCCCTGTGGTTCCAGGGGATGGAATTTGCCACGTCCCTTCCCTGCAGGGTGGCACTGGGGCAGCACAGGACAGAGTTTGGAGGGTGGCTGGCACAGGGCTGGGCTTATGATCACAGCACAAGTTGGGAATCAAACATTAGGAAATCACCCCCCTTTGCCTCCAGCTCTGGCTTTCCCTGTGCTTCGTGTTGTTCCCTGTGTTTCCAAGGGATGGAATTTGCCACGTCCCTTCCCTGCAGGGTGGCACTGGCACCGGGGCAGCACAGGGACGGGGTTTGGAGGGTGGCTGGCACAGGGCTGGGCACCAGGACTGCGGCTCCTCCGGAGAGGCATCCGCTGCCGGCGCCAGCCACGGGAAGCTGTGCCGGAGCCAAGGCACAGCTGGGCACGGAGACCTTGGGAGGCTCCTGCCCTGGGTGCAGAGGTCATTCCTCACACCTAATTATTTATCAGCACAGACTTCTTGGCCGGGCTGGTCCATCCCCTCGTGCTGTGCTGACAGGGTGGTGGCAGCTCCGGCCCCGCTTGGCTGCCTTGGATTTCCGCTGGCGGAGCGGGATGAAGCGGCGTGACGGGATTCCAGCTCCTGCCAGCGCTGCCTGGGAAGGGCTGGGATGGAGGGGTTCGTCTCTCCTGGAGACCCTCCTCATCCCTGAGGTCTACAGGGCTGCAGCCCAGCACTGTGGAATCAGCAGGAGAGGCGTCGGGCATGGCTTGGGAGAAGCCAAGGTGGATTCCAATGGGGAAAGGAAGACTCCGTGTCAATGCCACTCTCCATTCCCACGGGATGACTGATGGAGAGCAGCATCCTGCCAGGGAATAGGGAGGGAGAAAAGGCTCCACAAAGGCAGGCAGGCAAAGGTGTTTGCAGAGGGGAATTTTAGCGGGATAAAATCTCCCACCAGCAGCCACGTTGATTCCCAGTGCCGTGAACTTGAGCCCTGCTCCCTGTGGAGTGTTGGGATCCGAAGCTCAGCTCAGCTTCCTGCTTTGTCTCCTGCTCTTTTCATTGATGGCTGGTCGCTGTCTCAGAGGTTCCTTTGACCTCCGTGGAACTGCTGAGCTGAGAGTCGTTATTCCCTTTTCATTCCTGCTTTATCCTTGAGTTGGAAGGTGCCCTGATGTGTCAGGCAGGGCAGCCCCCAGGTGCCAACCCCATCCCTGCCTCCTTGCCCAGTCAATGCTGGAAGATGCCAGGCTTTGCTGAGGCTCTGCAAGGTTGACTCATTCCTCGAGTTGGAATATTCAAGGTGGAATATCTTGCCTGGAAATCAGCATTTCCCAGGCAGCAGAGGTGCCAAGGGAGACCAAAGGTTCATGGAGAGGGGTGGGACCGCTGGGAAGGCTCCCCCACAGCCTGCACAGGAGGAGGGAAAGGGAGCAGAGCTTGCCTTGGAGGAAGAAAAATTTATATCCTTTCCACCCTCAGAAAAGTCAAAATTTCCCCTGTTTTCCAGTCTTGTGGCCAGCAAGGAGAGGAGGAAGAGGAGGAACTCCATGGGAGAGGACTTGCCCACACCAGAGGCCCTGTGATCCTCCCACACCAGGCTCTGTGTTGCTTAGGGAACAACTTGTGTGACTCACGAGAGATGTTTGATATGTTTATAAATACATATTTTGACAGTTTCTCCAGAGGCTGATGGTTCCTGGGGGTGTTTCCCCAGGAAAAGCTGTCTGGCAGCTCTGCCCATGTTTGTGTGTCTTTGAGTGCTGCTGAAACATCTGAAAATCCCACCCTTTGGAGATGTGCTGTTTGTTCCCATTTCCTGCTGGGCCTTTTGCACTCTTTACCTTCCTTTTCAGCCTTAAAGTTTAGGGATAAATATCAACATCCCAGTTTTTCTCCCCAGGGTGCACTGGTTGCACAACCAAGCTGGGAATGGTGTTTTTTCCCATTAAGGGCTCTTCTAATCCATTTTTTTTTTCCTTCTGCCCACAGGTATGAGAATCCTGGTCACCCTGCTGTTGGATACTCTGCCTATGTTAGGCAACGTCCTCCTCTTGTGCTTCTTTGTCTTCTTCATCTTTGGGATTGTGGGTGTCCAGCTCTGGGCAGGGCTGCTGAGGAACAGGTGTTTCCTAGACAGGAATTTTGCAATGTAAGTACAGCAAAATAAACAAAACCCTCCCCTTTTTTTCTTCCTTCCTCTCTCCTGCTGGAGAAATCCCAGCGCTCGGCAGCTCCAAGCAGGAACTTTTTGTCCGACAAAAGAATCCACTTGTCAGCAAGTTCCTGAGGGGTTGGAGTTGCACCTGAAGGACAATGGTGATGGTGGTGGTTTGGATTATCTCTGCCTGAGGAAGCTGAGAGCCCTGACTCTGGGAATTTTAAGGATTTAGATCAAGCAAAAGGATTACAGCTCTCCTGGAACTGCCACTTTTTCGAGTGGTTCAGGTCTGGGGGTCACTGAGCACACCCCAGCCCCTGGCAGGGGGTTGGGAGGTGGGAGATGCTGCTGGAACACACAGATAAGTCTCTGTAGGTGTGTTAAGATAAGAAGCTTGATGTGAAAGGCATTAAAAGCATTTGTACAGGGCTCTCAGTGTTGGACATGCGTCGGGGATGGGCAGCACCTGCTTTTTTTGACAGAATTATGGAATCATTAAGGTTGGAAAAGTCCTCCAAGATCATCAAGTCCAACCTTAACGAAGCAAATTTAGTTTTGGTTCTTCCAGAAACTTGGCAGCTGTGTGGACCAACATCCCTGCCAGGTGTGAGGGTGCTCCTAAGCCTTCAGTGCCCTGGGGAGCCTCACCTGGGCCCCCCACCCACGCCCTGCCCCTGGCCCAGCAGCTCTATTTAAGCCCAGCCCTGGCTCTTAGTCCTGGTTTGGGCTGTGCTGGTGTTGTGCTTCTCTGCAGCTTTTTGTTCTTGATGCCTTTGGCTCCTGCCTGAGCTCCCTGGAAGAGTCCTGGGTCTGCTTCATCCTTTGCCATGTCTGGGGCTTTCCCTGGGCGCTGGTGCCAGCCCTGCTGTGTTCAGAGCCTGTCCCTGGAGCTGCTGCTGGCACCGGGATGGCTCCTGGCTCATCCCATGCCATGGGACACCCCGGCTCTTGCTACTCCCTCAGCAGGACACTGAGCCTGGGCTGTTCTGCCCCTGCCCCCTCAGGGGTGTCAGGACACCTTCAAACCCACCAGCACAACAAAGAGAGGAAAGCAAAGTGCAGCCTTCCAGCTCCCACGGGACAGGGAGCTCTGCCTGGGAAAACCCTTCGGAGGGCTCCTGTCAGAGACTGCTGAGGATGTCAGTGGCTCAGAGGTGAGGAAATGCCTGAGACCAGCTATTTAGGGCAGCTCTAACTCTATAAGAGAAGATGGAGCCTGTAATTACATCTGTGTGTAATCATCTGCTGTCTACAACTCGTATTGTCTGGAAGACAAGCAGAGATTGTCCCTCAGCTCTACCCCAGGTCCTCTCACTGCTCAGTCCTGTGGCCCTCAGCTCTCCAGGCCTTTCCCTGTCCTGCAGACCAGTTCTGGTGGCCCTTGTTCCTCCCACCAGAGATGCTGAAAGGCGGAAAATCAATGAGTCAGCCGTGAGTGTGTGTTCCCACTCCACCACCTTGATGCTCCAAACTCTCTCCTGCACCCCCAGCTGGTATTTGCTGGTCACCAAGACCCTCCAGGCTCAGAGGAACCCCTGAGCTGTCACTTAAAAGCCCAAATTGTGGTGTCAGAGCTCTGCTTGGGTGGGCTGGTGCGAGCTGTAATTAGCCCCGGCGAGTCTCCCTCTCGTCTCTTCACCCGGGTTTTTAAACACCGTGTGATTTTCTGCAAAGTGGAGCTTTTAAAAATGAACCACAGGGGAAAACGTTTGCTAAGTACAGATATTAAGCAGGCAGTTATGTAATGGCCATTAGCAGCATCAAAGGCAGCCCAGGATTTTCTTATCAGGGTCTTGCTCCCAGTCAGGGGAAGGCAGAGTCGGGCTCTGGGCTGAGCCGCGGGAGCTGTTCCCGAGGAGGTTTGTGAGGAATCTTCTCCTCCTCCCCTTCACCACAGCTCAGAGCTGCTCCCTGGGTCCCTCCAGCAGCAGGTTGTGGGGGATTTGGGTGGCTCTGCATAGGTCCTGTTGCTTCATGCCACGTGCTCAGGGATGTTGTGATTAAAGTTCCAGCATTCCAGAGGCATTTGGACAAAGGAGGCTGTGGAGTTTTGCAGGAAGGGCTCCTCCAGCCCTGCTGGTGCCAGGATCAGTGGGACACATGTGGGGTGCTCTAGTGCCATCACCCAGACTGGTGCTGCTGTTTTGGGCTGTTTCCTGCCTTAACTTTAGACCTGCAATGATCCAATCCCTCCATTTCCTGCTAGAAGCTGTCCCAGGTGTTTTGGAGAATACAAATGGAATTGATCTTTTTTGTCACTTCTGACTCGTTCTCCCGAATCCATAGTTCCAGGCATCAGGATATGGTTCACCCCTGCTCTGGTCTTGAACATCCCAACAGCAAGTTATAAAGGGGAAAAAAGGCAGGGAGTGACATGGAAAGCACTTCAGGGTTACACCTTCCTGCTGTTGCTCAGATCATAGGATCATGGAATGGTTGGGGTTGGAAGGGACATTAAAAGACCACTCAGTTCCAGCCTCCTGCCATGGGCAGGGACACCTTCCACTAGCCTAGGTTGCTCCAAGCCCCGTCCAACCTGGCCTTGGACACTTCCAGGGATGGGGAATCCACAACTTCTCTGGGCACAGAGGTTTCCCAGCCCCTCAGCAGTCTGGGAGGGGCTGGGGGATGGATGGATCAGCCCAGGTTGGGGCTGAGCACGATGGTCCTGGCTCAGATTTTCCTTACAGCCCCAGAAAGAGAACACCTGAGTTCCTGGAGGGGCTCACCTTGGTGGTGGTGCCAAACCCTCCCAGCTGAAAACAAAACTGCTTTGAACTGAGGGTGAACACCTGAACAGAGTCCAGGGGCCAGGCAAGGAAGGGCCATAACCCCAAATTTTCTGGAGTAAACAAAGTTTAAACAAGCTCAGTGCTTCAAATACAGCTCCTTACTGCCCCACACCCTCACTGCCAGCAGCTTCCTGGGCCTTCAGCTTCACTGGAGGCACCAGGTGGAAGAAGTGACTTTGATTTTTGCCATCATTCTTCTTCCTGTGGAAACCTTCTCCATCCCCCTTGAGAGTTGGCTGCTTCAAGTTAAAGCAACTATTTTTAAATGCAGCACATTCTGATAGAAGTTTGGGGGCTCCTTTGGGGTGCACTGGAAATATCTCCTTTCTCTCCTGGAGAATTGCAATATCCTGGAGGTTGTTTAAGGACTCCCAGTAGCAACTTTGAAGGAATTACAAGCAGTTACTGGGCTGTTGCAGTGGTGGGGTGGCAAAAAATGACCTGGGTCCCTTGTGTTTGGGACGTGGGAGAATCTGCCACTCCCCACCCTGCCCTGGAGATCAGAGGGATGTTCTGGAGGTCTCTGGTGGCTCAAACACCTCTTCAAGCCCTGGGGAGCTCCCTGGGACAACTGCTTGGAATAGCAGTGCCGGGATGGTCTGTGCTGTCTGTGAGTGAGGGCAGTGGGAGCTGGAGGGGGAATTCCACGAGGACTTTTCGGTTGGTCTGGTGTGAAAGAGGAACTCGTTCTGCCTGTGTGGGAAGGGCAAGCAGAGCCAGCAGTTTCTGTGTAAGATCTCTGGGATGTGTGTGTCCCACACAGCCCCTCGGGCTCCCTCCTGCCCTCCCGAGCTGGGCTCTGTAAAGGGAGGAACTGGATCACCCCGAGCTCGTCTGGGCAGTTGCTGCTGGGGTTGTGTTGTTCTGCAGAGCAGCATTTTCCAGTCCTGGAGCCTTTCAAGGAACTCAGTGGGTTGGAAGCAGGAGATGGGAGAGGGCTCTGAAGTGCTTTGAGTGTCTCTGGTGCCGCAGGACAGTTCTGATGTGAGCTCCTCAGCCTGAGTTAACTCCAGCCTGTGCTCAGTGTTGTTCTACCTTTGGCTCCTGGGCTGGTGCAGCGCTGGGAGGAGGCACAGGCAGCTCAGTTTGTCTGAAAGGGGCTTAATTGCTCCTCCTGGCTTTGCTCTGTGCTGCAGTGCTGGTTGGCAGCAGGATTTCCTCCGAGAGCAGCTTCTTCTTGCAGGGAACAAATCCTGCTCGGTGCTGAGTTTCTTCCACCTTTTCCCTTTCCTCCTCTGCTCCTCACAAAGCTGAAGCAGGATTGTGCTCAGCACAGGCACACACCAGACTCCAGTGGTTGTAATGTCCTGCATGAGATGGTTGGGGTGGGAAAACTGTGGTTGAGGGCAGATGGAACAGAGAATAATTCCTTTGGCATGGAGAGAATGGACTTTCCTGCCCTGCTGTTGTTTTTCCTCCACATGAACATGCTCAGGAAGAGAGAAAGAGGAATCCATTGCAAAGCTGCAGAGGAAGATGTGCAGAGGGCAGCTGGCTGGGAAAGGGGTGTTAATCCTCTCTAATGTGATAACAAATCCATTCTGGAGCTTCGTTTCTTCTGTCTTTTCCCCAGAGCAGCAGAGTCTTGTCATTAATGGATTCATTAGCATTAATAAGTTATTTGCACCCTACCCATTGGCAAGTAACAGGGAGGTCAGGCTGACCCTTCCTGCACGTGGAGGTGGAGGGTCTTGGCTGAGAGAACTCGTTTATTTTGTGGATATTGGGGATTCCCTCATTCCACATCACTCCTGTTTCTCATTCTTGCTCTTCTTCCTCCTTTCCCCTTTTTGGTTTTGCCAGAAAGGTCTTTAAGCAGCAGAGCTAAGAAAAGGTCTTCAATTTGCCATGTTTGCTGTGAGTTCATGTGTCCCTTCCCCTCTTCACTTGAAGGTGGTGGAGCATCGCCTGGGTCTGGATCCTCCCCAGACAGATGGGGAAGGATCTTGGTGTGTCTGTGCCCAGGGAAGAGGGAAGGGCTTGAAAAGTGGCCCTACACATGACTGATTTTAGCCTGTCACAGGGAAAGTTTTAGTTAATAAATTATTTGGGGGACAGTTGCAGAAAAGAGGAAGGCAGAGGAAAGGAAGGATAAAATCAATAAGGCAGCAGCAGAACCGAATGGAGCTTCCCCCACCCCTCACAGCCAAGCTGGGCTTTGTTTTCCTGGTCCCATTTTCCTCCCACAGACACCAAAGGATGTTGTTCTTATGGTTCTCCAGGCAGTTTGTGCCTGACTCCTCTACTCAGCTTATTAGATCCCAGCCCAGGGCACTGGCTCAGGCAGCCCAGGGCTCCTAAATGGTGATTCATGGGATGCACAAAGCCCCAAATCTCTGTGTGTGTGGCTCATCCAGGGCCATCCCGGTTGCAGTGGGAGGGGGGTTGATCCTGTAGTTCTGCCCCTTGGGAATTAGAACTCACTTCTTGGGTCTCTCCTCCCTCTGTTTCTTCTCCCAGGTTTCCAGCTGTCTTTGCCAAAGTCTGTAGGCACATCCCTGAATCCCAGTGTGTTTTAATCCTTCACAAGCCTCTGTGTTACCTCCCTCTGTGTGACAAACTGGTGCTTGTAGTGTCTGATCTTCCAGCAAACACTGTCCTGTGGAGCTCCCGCCCTGATCTTCAGCTCGGTTTATATGGAAATGTCTTCGTGTGAGACCATTTGGTGGGAGGGGAAGGAAAGGCTTTCAGGCAGTTCTGGAGGAAAAACATCTTTGAAGTTGAAATCTCAGGCGTAGAAACAGAGAGGGTGATGTTACAGCTTTGTCTGGAGGTGTGGGAATGCTGTGCAGTGGGAGGGGAATAGCTGCTGAATACAATCCCAGCCAACAATGCCCAATTTGTTCCTCTTGCCTATTCCTGAAGCTGGATTAACTCTCGACAGCCATCTCAAGTAATTCATTGATGGAAGAGAACCAAATTCCCCAGGAAAGTTGCTCAGGGCTGATTTCCCCTCAGCTCTGCCCTGCAGCAATTGTTCTCTGCTTATCACTGAGTGACTCCTGCTTGACTCAAGGGTTTTGGGGAGCAATTTCAAGCAGTTTTATGGAATAACACTGGTTTGGCACCAGTTAGAGCTGAATTTATTCAATAGATAGGTGCATTCAGAAACAGATAAAAATAGAGCTGTCCTGTCTTGAAGAATTACCTGCTTATCTTCTCCCCACATCTTGCTTGGTCTGGTAATTTGTGTGGTGCCTTTCCCTTATCTCCAGATGATTATGGGGCATCTGAGATCCCTGCAGCTCTGAAAAGTGGATAAAGCAGTGGATAAAGTCAGCTCTAGGGCAATGCACCTTCCCATTTTGAGCAGTGCTTCAGCAGGGAGTGCTGCTGGCTCTCACTAATGCTGACCAAACAGCAGGAAAAGTCCTGGGCTCTGCCTGCTCCCTGATCTGGGGCAGCACTTGGGCAAAGGCACGTCCCTGCCATGCTGCAGTGACAGCACTTGCTTATCTGGGCTATAACAGAGCCATAAGCTTTATCCAAGCCCATTAAATCAGAGATGCAGGAGGCACACGGTTCCCATTGGTGTGTCTTCCTTTTCTTATGGAAGTGCAGAAGGAATTCAGGGTGGCCTGGGATGGGTCTCTCCTTGTGGAAGTTCAGCTCCCTCATCAGAGACATGCTGAGGGGCACATTTGTTTGGAAGCTGCTTTGCCATCAGCTGTTCTGGACATCAGAAGAGTTACCTTAAAATCCTTACATGCAAACAAACACTTCCCGAGATTTTTGGGAAGCGCTGCCGGGATTTTCTGTCTGTACCCTCTCGTTTCATACTTTCAACTGCCCTGTTTGGGTGGGGAAACTCAGGCTGATCTTTAAGTGGAAGATCACTGGTGTCTTACAGGATGGAAAAAGCTTTGTAGATGACTTTAGGGGCTGGTATCACACAGAATTACAGGACACGCTGAGCTGGAAGGGACCCACAGGGATCATCGAGTCCAACTCCTGGCCCTGCACAGGCCCATCCCCAAGAGTCACACCCTGTGCCCCAGAGGATCATCCAAACCCTCCTGGAGCTCTGGCAGCCTTGGGGCTGTGCCCACTGCCCTGGGGAGCCTGGTCAGTGCCCAACCAGCCTCTGGGGGAAGAACCTTTTGCTGAGATCCAACCTGACCCTGCCCTGACACAGCTCCAGCCATTCCCTGGGTGCTGTCCCTGGTCCCCCCAGAGCAGAGCTCAGTCCCTGCCCCTCCTCTGCCCCTGCCCAGGAAGGTGTAACTGCAGTGAGGTCTCCCCTCAGCCTCCTCTTCTCCAGCTGAACCCCCCAAGTGCCCTCAGTGTCCTCCCACGGCTTCATCTCATCCGGGACTTGCTGTCCCCAGTCTGGTGGGGCTGAGGGGCAAAGGAGAGACAACCCACCCAAGCCAGGGACAGAAAACAGCACCTTTTGCTGCTGCTGAAACAAGGGATGAATCATTCCCTCTTATTTTTCCCTTTCTTCCCCCTCCAGGACCTACAACCTGACCTTCCTGCACCCCTACTACCGCACAGACGAGGCGGAGGAGAACCCCTTCATCTGCTCGTCGCACCGGGAGAACGGGATGCAGAAGTGCTCCAACATCCCAAACAGGAAGGAGTACAAGGTGGAGTGCACCTTGAGCATGGACTCCTACACCCCCAGTTTGTACCATCCCGACTCCAGCAGCAGGAATTCCTGCATAAACTGGAACCAGTATTACAACGTGTGCATGGCGGGGGACGTGAACCCGCACAACGGAGCTATCAATTTTGATAACATTGGATATGCCTGGATAGCTATTTTTCAGGTAGGATTCTCCCAGATCATCTCTGTTTCAATTGGGTTTGTCATCTTTTTGCTTGCAGAGGTTTTAATAAACGTCTCTGAGGAGAGAGGAGTTTGTACCTGAGTGAAACTGTGAATAGAGACACGTGGAGTAAAATTGCACAAATGGTGCAATTTGGAGAGAATAACTTTTTTTTTTTTTTTGGTGCATTTTAGAAGAGGAGGAGAATAATCCTCGAGGCAGGGAAAGGTAGGGCAAGCTCTAGCTCTGCAAATCAGCTAAATCCCAGGGATTTTTGGGAGTAGGGTCTTTTTTGCATCAGGAAACCGAGAGTGTTGTTGAAGTTCTTAAGCAAGATTTAATTTCCTTCTAAAATGCATGAACCTGATAATGTGAGTTGGGCCTGATTCTAGAATTACAGGATGATACTAGTGAGCATGGTGTGCTGGAAGGAGGATAAAAGCTGTTCTGGCCAGAACACCTGTGAGGAGATGCTGCTCACATGGAATTTGAGCCTCTCTTGATCCACACCTTTTCAGCTCTTCACTGCAGACCAAAGTGCTTCTGGCTCAGACTGGGGGAGCCTTTACAGGTGGCAAAACACTCCAGCAACTGAAGTGTTCTCAAAGCATTTGTAGCTCTGGAACATTGGAGAGCTCATCCACGCAGTGCAAAGCCTCTGGTCTCCCAGGGCTGCCCTGTTTGAAATGATCCATCTATTGTTTTCCATTTTTAATTGGCAATTTCTGGTTTTAACACATTTCTTTGCTCTTGGCTGGATGCCCCGTTTTATTTAGCCCTCCTAAAGTGCAGGTGACATCTATTCCTGAAGGAGAAAAGAACTCTCCTTCTAGTTTTGTTAATGATGAATAATTACTCATTCAGAGCTCCACATTTAATTTATGAATTTCCTTCCAGTTTCATATTACACCATGAACTTTAATAACTTCCAGTTTTCACCTGGGAGTTGCAAAGCAGTGAGTGTTTGCTCTGAGCATCTTGTCTGCTCTCTGCTGTCACAGCAGCTCACCTTGAATCACACTGCTGGTGGTTCAGAGGCTTAGAACCAGATCCAGAAGGGCTCAGGCAGATCCCAGGTCTCTACGAGGCTGTTTGTGGAAATGCTTTGATTCTTTCCTGGAATTGGTGTGTCAAGAGAGGAGCTGCTGACTGGTGGCGAGTGTTGGATAAAGAAAAGAGGAAAATCAAAGTAAATGGGACTCTGGCTGCTCTGGAATTCTCCTTTTTCTCCAGTTCTTTGGCAGAGCTGATGGATGTGCCCAGGAAGTCCTGTCTGACTCCCACTAATGTTCTTGCAGGGAGAGGGCAGAGGACAATGGATTGTGCCAGGGCACTGAGGATGACCAGGAGCTTCCTTTTGACCTCCAGAGCCTTTTTACAGGCTGCAGGTTTTCATTTCACCTCGGGATTTTGTTTCCTCGACCTGAAAATGTGCAGCTTTAACTCCGGGAAGAACAAACCAGCCCCAGGAGAGGTTTCAGCTGATTCCTTTGGGCAGAGCAGAGTGTCTGGCAAGGTTGGATATTGTATCCATAGATCATTTTGGCAGCTGCCAAGAGGTTTATGATTGGGTTTAGTGCTGCTTAGGCCATCCAAACACTGGAGAGGATTTCCAGACTAAAATTCTTGTTATGTCTTTATTCCTTTTAGAACCAAGGGCTCATTTTTAGAAGCTGGAAACACTATAACTCCAGGTAAAAAGGCAGCTGCTGGGAGCAAGGTGCTTGCTTAACTGGGGTGTGGAAAGAGTAAATCATGACTGCAGGAGGTGAGATGCTAAATCAAAACAATTGCTGTGAGCAGAGAACATTTAACAAATAAAGCTATTGAGCTGTGCTCTCATTACATTTAATAGTTGAAGCTGGGGAGCACCAGGTCAGCAGTTAGATGAGGCCTCAAAGTAAGTAGTGCAGAAAGTACAACTGATGGGTTTAGTGGCTCAGGAGCTTCCCTGTGAATTGGTGTGGAATTACTGGCAGAAAGCACTTGGATGAGACAGGCCCAACTGTCCTGATCCATTATTCTGCAGGATAATGAATCCGTGGTGCTTTGCAGGAGTTATAGTGTGGAGTGTGAACCTTAAGGTCTGGCAAACCTCCAGTGGGCACCATGGCAAGCTGAGGACACAGCTGGATGGAGCATCCCTTGGGATTTGTCCCAAATGAGGTGGAAATCTGGTTGGTTTGTTCAGCCTGGAAAAGTGGTGGCTTTGGGGTGACCTGATTGTGGCCTTGCAGTGCCTGAAGGAGCTACAGGAAAGATGGAGAGGGGCTATTTCTGAGGGCCTGGAGTGACAGGGCAAGGGGGAATGGCTTCCCACTGCCAGAGGGCAGGATTAGATGGGATATTGGGAAGGAATTCCCCCCTGTGAGGGTGGAGAGGCCCTGGCACAGGTTGCCCAGAGAAGCTGTGGCTGCCCCATCCCTGGAAGTGTCCAAGGCCAGGTTGGACGGGGCTTGGAGCAACCTGGGCTAGTGGAAGGTGTCCCTGCTCATGGCAGGGGGTGGAACAAGAGGAGCATTAATTCTATGATTCTAAGATCTAGTGTGGTTTAAGAGCTGGAAGATTCCAAGCACAGTGCCCAGGAGTCTCCAAGGGCACAGGCTGATGTTGTTCAGACCACAAACAAACCAAACCAAAAGCAGGTTTTTGCCAGGGAAATCTGAAAGTCTCTGCTCCAGAACATGCTGCAAGTGGTGCTCCAAGGTAGCAGTAGGGGCAGGCTCTTTCAGCTGCCAGGACTGGCATTCCAGCAGCCAAGCTGAAAGACATTTCCCTCCATGGAGGTGATCCTGAACTTGCAGGTGGCAGCAGGACACACTGAACAGTGAAATGAGCTGTTGACCTTCCAAGTAGAAGAGTAAGCCGGAGGCACCAGACAGGAGAACAACCCAGTGCAAATCAAAATATCTAAAAGTAATAAAGGCAATGGCTGCATGTCTGGGTGTTGGGAAGGACAATAATTCCTTATGTAATCCTGCAAATGATTCATGTCTTGGTTCCCCTCATTTGTTGTGTAATAAGCTAATTCGTGTATATATTTGTTACGAAGGCACGTTCAATGGCAAATTATGTGAACTAATTAGCTTATTACAGAATAAATGAAAGGAGATGGAACCTAAATTAACTGTGAGGTTTGGCATGATATTAAGATCCCTTTATTGCACATGAATTTCAGCCACAGCAATATGAGCAGTAATTACAGGTACTGTTGTCACGCTCTGGATGATAAATTACCCACCTAACCAAAGTCCAATTTAATTGGAATTACTGACACTCTCAATGGAGCCACCAAAGCCCTGCCACCTTCCACCAGCAGCCTCGGGGTGGCCAGGCATGAATGCAGAAATATTGGCTTGGGGTTTGGGTGGCCAAGTTTGGGAAGAGGAGATGATTTCAGCTGCTTTGAAAACCACAGAACCATCGCTCGGGTGAGTCTGTGTATGATTTGTAGGAAAGTAGGACCTGTACAAGCACTTTACAATGCTTTTGGCAAAACTAGTTGGAGGAACAATAACCATCAGCAAGGCAGAACCAAGATGAGATGAAGGGAACACGCTGTTCCTCTGGATGTGTTTGGTAGGACTGAGCCTTGAGAGCAAATGTGTCAGAAAAAATTACATGGACATTTCAGGAAATGTCTGTGCGATTCAGGAAATGTCCATTCAACACAAGAGAGATTTGTCTGGCAATTCAGAGGGGCTGGGACTCCACTGGTGCTGTTGAGTGACCTTTCCTGTGGCGTCTTCCTCACATGTATTTTGGAAGCAATTGCATTTTCTAAAGGGCTTCCTTAATGAGGGACCCTCTTGGAATGAGTCCCTGGGAGCAGCTCTCACATTCAAGCTTCTGTTGTTCTGAGCACACGTTGCCTCTCCGAGGTTTTGCTTAGGAAGACATCCCAGTGAACGAGTTAATCAAGTCATCCAAGGAAAACACAGCTCCGGCCTCGGCAAGGGCATTCTCAGAGGACACTCCTGCAGTGAGCAGCCCCCATCCTGCTGTCAGGGAGAAGAAAAACCCTGGTTGTGTGCAGGAGAGCTGGAGACAGCCCAGCAGGCACACGACACGACGCGAATGCCCAAGGAAGGAAAAGCTGGATCGCCTTCCCAGGAAAGTTGTCCGGAAAAGAGTGGCATTAAAGGAATTGTCGGCTGCTGCAAGAGCTCAGGGTGTTCTCAGGTGGAGAACTTCTCCTGGCACCTGGGCTCACCAAAGCTGTGAGGGTGTCACATCCATGAAGGTGGGGGTGACCAGCTCAGGAGAGAGAACACGTTTGGGATGGGAAGGTAGGGAATTGCTTCCACCCACTTCCTCCTTCATTTGTCCTCGGGTGGACACGTCCCTCCGGAGGCAGTGGCAGAGCAGGTGTGACAGCTGGCAGTGACAGCGTGTGCTGCACGAAGAGCCCTCTTGTCTGCATGGGAAGGTACCTCTTCCGTGCTCCAGCCTGTCAGAAAAGCCCCTGGGAGCTTGTGGAAGCTGTCTCAGTCCAATCAAGGATTTGTTCATCCTGACCTGGTGTTCTGTGCTGACGAGGAGCTTGTTTTGTCTCCGTGGTGCTGACTCTGCACCCCAACCAGCTGGGCCAGCTGAGCAGGTACAGAGCTTGGGGGAGATCTCAGCTTTGGAAAGACAAAGGCTCATTTGTCCCCTTTCACTGTCATGTGGTGCCCTGATCTGTTCCACAGCCATTGCCCACTTCACCTTGTGTCGGCTGCTGCTCATGATTGAAATCCTTCCCTGAGGGTTCCTTTATCACCTGGAAATCTTTCAGCTAACACTCTAATGGGAAGGATATCTTCTGTTTGAGTTAAAGTAAAAATTGTGTGTTCTTCAGTGCACTTCTGCTGTGGCCAAACACAAGAATGAGCTCGGGGTCCCTTCTTGTCTGTGCTGTCACTCAGCCAAGAAAGGATCTTGTCTGAGGAGATGGGAAGCACAAACCTGCAATCTGGGACCTACTGGCAGGACAGGGTTGGCAGGGGCATTCTTAGAATCACAGATGGTTTGGGTTGGAAGGGACCTTAAAGCTCATCCAGTCCCACCCCCTACCATGGGCAGGGACACCTTCCACTAGCCCAGGTTGCTCCAAGCCCTGTCCAGCCTGGCCTTGGACACTTCCAGGGATGGGGCAGCCACAGCTTCTCTGTCAGTTTGAAGCCATCCCCCCTTATCCTATTCCTCTTGGATCTTACTTAGTCTACTTCTTCCTGGCTGGGCTGTCACTCAGATATTAATGAGGACCTTTTGGGGGCCTCTTTCTCCATTGCTGGGACCTCAGGACACCTCAGCCAAGCTCTTTACAAAATTCCAGCTCAGGAAGTGTTTCCCCAATTGTACAAGGATCCTAGTAATGCTCTTGCTTGCCTGTCTGCTGCAACCTCTGTTCTCCCACTTCCAGTAGTCTTTAAAAATTTTGGGGAAGAGCCAAAAGACACTGGAGCAGAAGGAAAAGGGTCTGAGGTTTCCAACTGCAGTTGTGTTTGTGTGTGCAGTGTAGTTTTTAGCCATGTTTTTAGAAGGAACTGTCACAGTGGGTGCCCATGTTTTCAGTGCTCATTGAGTACATAGTTTTTTGGCCAAAAGGACTTTTTTTTGTCAAATGGTTCATTCTTTAAATCAGAGATATGTGTCACCAATGCTTATCTGTGCTGGATTTGGCAAGAAAATAGTTCAAAGCTTTTCATTTCCGCTGCTTCAGGATGATGCTTTGTCACTCAACTTGAATCTGGTTTAGATCACTGAAAATATTTCCCTCTAAATCGTGGGGTTCGAGTTTTGTTGGTGTTGCTTTTTTTTTTTAAAATTTGGTCAGCCAAATAAACATCACTTTCTGCACTTGAAGAGCTTTCATGCTGAACGACCAATCTAAAAATATCCAGCCCTTTTAAAGCATCTCCGAGTGTGCTTCCAAGAGGAGTAGTTGCTTTTGGAAAATCTCCTTCATTTTGAAGGTTGGAAGGAATTGTCCCAAATAGCACAAGTCAGAGAGGCCACCTTGATCCCTGGTGTGGGTGTTGGAGGGACCCTGAAAAACTTCTGCAGCCTCTGTAGTTTTGGAAGAGTTTCATCCTGCCTCTATCGTGTATTCTTGTGTTTAGAGTAGGAAGAGGGTTGTCTTCAGCAAGCCATGACCTAAACTGGAGTCCAGTGAGGTGATGAGAAATCTGCTGATCCTGAAGTACATCACAACTGACCCCAGGGAACGGCTGGAGCTGTGTCAGGGCAGGCTCAGGTTGGATCTCAGCAAAAGGTTCTTCCCCCAGAGGCTGGTTGGGCACTGACCAGGCTCCCCAGGGCAGTGGGCACGGCCCCAAGGCTGCCAGAGCTCCAGGAGGGTTTGGATGATCCTCTGGGGCACAGGGTGTGACTCTTAGGGATGGTTCTGTACAGGGCTGGGGGTTGGACTGGATGATCCTTGTGGGTCCCTTCCAACTCAGGATGTTCTAGAGGTCTGTAGTTCTTACGGGGAAATCTTGATTTGGTTTGATTGCCCCAAATCTGCTCCATGATCAGCTGCTGCTGCTGAACCTTGTTCTGGGAGCTTGGGAGAGACTCGTGTGCTGAGCCAAAGGTTCAGCTCCTTCACCCTCATGTCCCAGACTGTGAGCTGGTGGATCCATCCAGGAGAACAAGATACACCCCCCACACTCTGATTAGTGTGAATGAGTAAAGCTCAGACACTTGGACACCTGAAATGTGTTTGGTGTCATAGTTCTGCACAGGGGGCTCCCTCTGTGCACCCTTTGCCCTAATAATCTCTAATATATAATTTAAACAAGTTGTGAGATACACTCATCTATAAGCAAGAATCTCAGTCTGGTTTTGGTGCCCTTGTCCTCCTTGCAAGCTCTCATCTTTCAGTTTTGCTCTGCTGTAAAACTCTGATTTATGGGGCTCTCTCCCACAATGGACTCGTCACTGCTGAAGCTAAACAGTTAAATACCTTCCCTGTGCAAAAGATACTTTACACAAACAATGGAGACAGAGGCTAATTATGCCAGTAAATCAAACCTCATGAATATGGACTGAGGTGGGATTTGTCAGAAGCAGCAGTTGTCTGAAATCAGTTGTCTGAAATCGGGAGGCTTTTGCTGTCAGATGAGGATCTTGCATTATTTAGTGTGAAACAGCAACAACAACTCACCTTCATTTTGTAGCAAAACCTGGATTTGTGCTGGTTTTAAGCCCATAGCTACACTTTCATGTGGTTTTGGGCCACCAACAACAGCATCTCACTTTATTACACACTTTATTGTACACTTTGCTTTTCAAGATCCACTGAGAACTGGTAGCGCTGACCAGGGATTGCATTTATGGGGAACAAATTTGAGAGATCAGGAGTCCAAGACATGCAAAGATGCCCAGTTACCTTTTTTTTTTTTGTCTTGAGAGCTACTTTTTAGAGCAGATTCATGCTTTGCAAGACTCTCAGTTTATAGAGAAACGGCTACAGTGAGCAAGCCCTCAAAGTGAAAGGAAAAGCATCTGTTCAGAGGACATTACTCAGTGTAATAAAACCTGTTGTTCTGACCACTGAGGTTACTTAACAAGATGTTTCATGAGGAAATAATTAAAATTGTGAGGTTGACTTCAAAAATAGTGAATTGATGATCTGCCAAGCACTCTGCCTGTGGAATACTCTTGTTATTCACTGGGCAGTGCTTGGGAGCCAAATCAATGTGCCTGAGAGGGCAGAACCCAGAGATAAAGAGCCTTTCAGAAATGGATACTAAAGGCCTTATAAAACTTACTGAGACCATCATAGTAATTAATAGCTCTCACAATTTATAGCATTGGATCTTGTCTTGATAAAGTTTATAAAAATAACACACAAAAAGGCCCTGCAGCAGGGCCAGGGGAGCGAGGAGGTAAAGAGTAAATAAACCCAAACGAGCACGGCAGGACCCAGGGTTGCTGTTGGGTTCAGGGTAATTGGTTTTGATGCAGATAATGCCCATCTTTCCCCAGAGGACTCAATTTAGGCCGAAGCAAAAAGTGGCTGAGCACAAATTACAGCTGTCAGTCAAGGTGAAGACTTGAAATGGCTTGGAAACACTTGGGTCTCTCTGTGTTTCTGGATCACCTCCTGCCTCAGCCAGACACCGGGAGCACCTGCAATTCTGGAATCAGAATCAGGAGGAATTCCTGCTGGCCAGAGCTGAGCTTTGTAGGGCTCTCAGTAGAGGCTGAGCTGCTGATTTTGGTCCCAGGCTTAGGGGAGGCTGTCGCTACAAATGAAGTTGGTTGAGGTAATTACAGGAGTGAAACGTTGCCACGGGGAAGCTCCGGGGCTGAGCTGTGGTTTCGTGTGCTCTGCCTTCAGTTCTCACCTGTTCAGCTCCACTTCTCACAGTCGCCTTCCCAACTTTCCTCCATTGATTAGTGGCACCTCGAGGTTGATTCCAAGCTGCAGCAGCCCCCCTGGCACCAGCCATTAGTGCCTTCTAATCCTCAGTAATTCAGTGTTTGACTTGGCTAATCGAAGCGGTTTGGGTTGGAGTTCGGGTGGGTTTTTTCCCCCTGGATGGTTCTTTTTTTCTTTTTCTTTTTCTTTTTTAAAGGACAGTAAAGCAAAAAATAACCTGCTCTTGAATCGGCTATAGCCAAGAACTTGCAAAAATTTTGGCAGAGCTCAAAGGCAAGGATTTTTATGATGAAACTTCTTGACATAATAAAAGAAATTGTTCTGTGAAGTAACCCCAGAAAAAACAATGTAAACCTGCTGTCTCCCTGGGAGCAATGAGGAGGTCTGAGTTAATTGCCAGCATCTTTAATCTCCATCTCCCTTGTGATTTTCACTCTGGAGGTTCAGATTGACTCTGATTAGCTTGACTAGAAGACCTGATTCTGTCCCCAATTACGCTGCTGTAAATCAGACGAGCATCTTTATTACAACTGATGAAATTGTTGTGGCATGAGCAAAGCAGGAGGGTCAGAATCACAGAAGACTGAAAAATAAGTCTGATTGTCCACTCTCATCCTGCTCATGTTAGTGGGGTGATCAGGGAGTGCCTGACTGGTGTCCAAGCCAGGGATCGATGAAGTTAAAATTGTCTTTATGTTCACCTGGGTGAGGTTTTTATTAAATTCTTGCAGTGATAGGAGAGAGGATCAGACGTAAGACTGGGGGCTTTAGTACTTGCCCTCATGGGTGTTAATGGGAGAGAAATGATTTATCCCATCCCTGCCCATGGTGTGTGAGAGGTGAAGGACTGAACAAGCAGGGAAAGAGAATCAGCCTGAGCATCATGCAGGGCCTCCAGTGGGTTGGAGAACAGCTCTGTGCTCTGCCCAGCCCAGGCCACTGAAGGCAAAAATCCTTTCCCCAGGCTGAGGGGACATCTGCAGTTTTGGGCACCACAATATAAGGAAGATCTGAAGCCATTAGAGAGTGTCCAAAGGAGGGACACGAGGATGGGGAAGGGCCTTGATTTGAAGCCGTGTGAGAACACTGAGGGCACTTGGTGTGTTCAGCTGGGGAAGAGGAGATTGAGAGGAGACCTCACTGCAGTTACACCTTCCTGGGCAGGGGCAGAGGAGGGGCAGGGACTGAGCTCTGCTCTGGGGGACCAGGGACAGGACCCAGGGAATGGCTGGAGCTGTGTCAGGGCAGGGTCAGGTTGGATCTCAGCAAAAGGTTCTTCCCCCAGAGGCTGGTTGGGCACTGACCAGGCTCCCCAGGGCAGTGGGCACAGCCCCAAGGCTGCCAGAGCTCCAGGAGGGTTTGGATGATCCTCTGAGGCACAGGGTGTGACTCTTGGGGATGGTTCTGTGCAGGGCTGAGGGTTGGACTGTATGATCCCTGTGGGTCCCTTCCAGCTCAGCGTGTCCTGTGATCTCCTCTCCCGCTGGGTCTGCAGCACAATCAGAGCCAGCAGCCCCCTCCAGCACAACTGTGCCAATCATCTTAATGGAATCTTTCAGCTATTTCCCTGCAGCTGCCAATATTGGTGCCACGTACCTTGCACATCTTTTTCATCAGAGCTGAATTAGGAAACGTGTTCTTGCCATCTTATCTCCGTGGATAAATAATTGTGTGTTGCATTTATTGGAGGCTTTGAACTGGTACATTTGGAGATGCTGTTTAATGTGACTCTCTGTGAACAACCATGGCTTGAACAGAATTTAATTACTGAGAATGGATTGCTGAGATTGGAAGGCACAAGAAAGGTGCTCCAGGTCCTTGGAAGACATCTCCAAAGGGCCTGGAGGGCCAAATGCTGGAGGTGCAGTCAAGTGGATTAATCAAACTGGAAAGTGAAGAGAGGAGGAAGTCATTTCTGCTTAGTGAAATAGGTGAGATTGCAGTCAGGGTGCCCCAAGGGAGGAACAGCAGGCAAAGCAAGGCTGGAAAAATATACCCATGTTCTTGGGAGAGTGGTGAGAGCTGCTGGATTTCCCCCTGACTTCATGAAATCCCAGAATGGTTTGGTTTGGAAGGGACCTTAAGGGTCACCCAGTTCCACCCCCTGCCATGGCAGGGACACCTTCCACTAGCCCAGGTTGCTCCAAGCCCTGTCCAACTTGGCCTTGAACACTTCCAGGGATGGGACATCCACAAGTTCATCTGGTCTGAGAATTAAGTGTGTGGGATCAAAGTGTGCAGTGCAGCAGCGAACCTTGTGCAGATGCTTTTGTCTGAGTTCCAAAAATAGTTGGAGAGTTCAGTTTGTGGTGTATAAACCAGCTGTTGGCAGGTTCAGATGGTCTGGTTCCCATTTACACCCAGGCCCTGCTGGGGACGTGCAGCGAAAACGTCCCTGTGAAGTTGTTTGGAGCACTTGAAAGGGCAGCAAGGAAGAAGCCCCAGCAAGGCAAGAATCAGGCTGGAAAAATCTCAGACCCTGTTCCAGACCAGACAGGTGGCTGTGCCTGTGTGTTGTCCTGCATTTCTCCAGAGCTCCCTGATTAGAAAAAGCAGGCAGATGTCTGTGATCCCGCTCTCCTCCAGGACTGCTGCTACTCCCCAATCCCAGCAGCTCTGGGATCCTTCCCCTCGGTACTGCTGCCCTTATGCTGGGTGGTGAGGCCAAGAATGAACCCCCAGAGATGTCAAACAGCAGAAGAAAAGCCCAGAGGTCTGTTTATGCCTCCTGTATCCCCTTGCTTTACAAGTGAGTGGTAAATAATGCAAGTCCTAATTACGTCTTAAATATTCGCAGAGCAGGATGAGCGTTCTGAGCCCTGCGGAGGAGAAACCTGGCGTGTTGATTGATTCTTATTCAAAGTGCTGTCTAGCATGCAAGAAAAATATCTCTATAAATGTTGGTTGGCCCTCAGCGTTGTCTCAGCAGCTGTTTCCCAGGTGGGGAGGTGGCAGCACCTGCAGAAGCCCAAGAGCAGCCCTCAGGAAACTCCTTTTGTGCGGAGGGGTCTGTTGTTAATCATTCTAATATGTTAGATCTGAGGGTTGCCAGCCAAATGCAAATTCAGTGGAGAGGTGTAGCTGATGTATTTGGGGTCTCTGGGCTCATTTGTCATCCCTAAGTGTAAATGGATGGAGCACCTGCTGTGCCAGCTGTGCCTCCAAACAGAGGGAAGGAAGGGAGGGAACTTGCAGAGCACAAAGGAAACGATTTCTTGGGTAATTGGCAGTGATTTGGTTTAGCCTTATGTCACCTCCCGACTTGATCCCTCTGTTTTCCCTGTGAACCTGCACTGGCTGTGAGAGGATCAGCTGCAGAGCACAGCCCACACAGGCGAGGGACGTACCCAGGAAGAACTTTGCTCTCTATAAATGTTTCACCCGTGTTCAGGGAAAGGCAGGAAGGGGCAGCTGGGCTTTGATTGCTTGTCCGTTCCACGCGGCTGAACACCCCGATTGCTGCCCTGATTGTTAAACCCAGGCGGCTTAACCCCTTCCCAGGCTCCACGGGAATAACAGCCCTGGAATCCACACAAAAAATAATGTCTCTTCTGCTGGAAACCATCTGCCAGAGGTTGATCTCTGGGGTTCACGTTGACTAAAAGGATTCTTTTGGGGTTTGTTAAACCCCTGCTACTTCTGGGCAGGTCGGGACAGGACAAGGGGCAGTGGTTTTAAACTGCCAGAGGGCAGGGTTAGATTAGGGCAGGGTTAGATTAGAGCAGGGTTAGATTAGAGCAGGATAAGATTAGATGTTGGGAAGAAAATCTTTACTCAGGGGGTGGTAAAACACTGCACAGGTTGCCCAGAGGAGCTGTGGCTGCCCCATCCCTGGAAGTGTCCAAGGCCAAGTTGAGCAGGGCTTGGAGCAACCTGGGCTAGTGGAAGGTGTCCCTGCCTGTAGCAGGGAGTGGGACTGGATGGCCTTTAAGGTCCCTTCCAATCCAATTCCATGGGTTTATGATTCTGTGAAGCAAAGCATTGTTGTCCAGTTGCTGACCATCACAAACCAGCAGCGAGGGTGGGATATGAAGGAATATCTAATGGATATAAGGAGGAACAGGAGATGTGGGAGATGTTTGTGTAAAGCAGCTAGTGTGTGAGCAGACCTGATTGCTCTGAGTCTTTAGCAACATTGGCAGAGTAAAGCAGCTGCAGAGACAATTTTTCCCTGCTCCTTGGCAGATCCTGTTGGTTGGTTTTAGCTGGAGCTGTTCCTGCTGCCCTCTCGCTCGGCTGCACGGGGGGTGTGAGGTTACACGAGCTCCAACACAGCAAGTGGGTTTGAAAACTGGCTGCTAAAACATCAGCACTGTGACTTTAGGGTGAGGAATCACAGGTAGGTGGGATTTCCCTGCCAGCACCCACGAGTGGATGCAATGAGCCCCGACAGCCTCAGGGAAACTGGGAGTGCTGATGGTTGTGGGTACAGCCAAGCTCTCCCCTTGGACACGTGCTCACGTCCTGAACATCCATGTCTAACCTTCTTTCAGTTCCTTGACTGAAAAAAACAGGAGGAAAGAGTCAAGGATTTGTGTCTGACTCCCTTGAAAGGGCTTTGCCCTGGTGGGCCAAGGCCGTGGTTTTATTCACTGCCTTGACAGCAAGTGCTTTATGGATCAGCTTTTCCCACAGAAAGCCCTCTACACTGATGAGGTTTGATCCTTTTCTTCCCACAGCAAGTTCCTTCGCTGCAAACATGGTTTAAATCAGGGATGATGCCACTGGAATTGGAGGCAGGAGCAGTTCAGGGTTTTGCCAAGGCCACCAAGGCTCACGTTGGTGTGACAAGTCACCGTGAGTCAGTTCAGGCAGGAGCTTTGATTCTGATGGAAATGGTGCTGGAATTCCAGCTCCAGGATTAGCAGCAAGATTGCACCAGAAGTTTGGTGTGTTTTATCTAAATAAGAACTGTAAATCACGTGGTAGAACTCACTTTGCTCTGCACACAGCCTGTGTGGTGTTAATTAAATCCTCAGCTTCTTTTTTTAGTGAAAGGAAGACTGAGAAAACGAGTATTAAATCAATCCTATATTTAATTAAAGTAAGTCTCTTCCATTCAGATGCTTTCCCACTATGATATTGGTGATGCAGTTGTAATCCTGAGCCAGTAGGAATCGCAAAGAAATTGGTTTCGAGGAAACAGAACTGACTCAAAAACTGGGAATTTTATGGGTAGCATCACAAAACCAGGAGCCAAAGGTAAAACTCCAGATCTCTGCACACAGAGGCTTTTTTGATCAGAATTCTTTCTTGGAATTTCTTGGTGCTGCCTCAAAACCAGTATTTCAGGTGGTTTATTTGAATGTTTCATCATTTTAATTGTGCCAGATTCCTGTAGAAACCTCAGGCCAGTCCTTTGGTCACACTAAGCCAACTGGGAACAGAAGTGCAGCAGGTCTGGATGGATCCCAAGAGGTGCTGTGGAATGATGAGTACCAGGAACCATCAGGAGATTGACATCTAATAACTTTTTGGTTGACTTCTGTTCTTATACTTTTCTTTCTCTGTCTTCCTGTAGGTTATAACCCTGGAAGGATGGGTTGACATCATGTATTACGTGATGGATGCACATTCTTTTTACAATTTTATATATTTTATATTGCTTATAATAGTAAGTATGAACTGGGAGATGCTCCTATTCCTTTTCCTTGTGGGGTCAAGTTGTTCCCTGGGCTCTTCACAGGGAAGAGCCAGGTAGGGCTCGGGGTGGGAGACCTTCCTGCTGCCATCAGGTGTGATCATGCAGGTTGTGGTTCGTGCTGTGGGGGCAGATTATTGGCTGTGACAGCCCTGCTCAGTGTCCCCTGTGCTGCACAGTCACAGCCTGTCAGGCCATATGGTCTCCCCTCCCTCTCGCCCTCCCAGTCTTGGGCTTGTCACCTTGATGTGTCTGAACTGCCGTGCCTTGGCCAAGCAACTGTTAATCAGAACAAAAAGCAGAGAGGCTGTAGCTTTCCTTCCTTTAGTCTCCTCAGTGTGCCAGAGGACACCTCCTCTCAGTGGAGGACCCTCAAACTTTTGTACTTCACCTGAACCCTTCAAATAACAATAATCCCAATAATAGCACTGCAGCTTGCTGAGGTCTTACAGTGCTGTCATTCCTAAAAACAAAGTATTACCCACTGGAGGTGCTGGAGGTTGCCTTCAGAAGATGCCATTCCATGTTAATAAGGTTCTGGTTTTCCAGTGGGCACAACCTTCTCCAGGGGTCTACACATGTGGAAAAGGGAAGCATTTCAGTCAAGAAGGAAGCAGAGGGAAAGGTACCTTGTAGTTGTAAGGCAGGACATGGGATGGAGGCACTTAGAAGTGCTTTGGAGGCTGGGTATTCCCTATATATAACCCCATCCTCGTCAGTGTGGGTTTGAAGGCCATGGGAATTGAACCCAGCTCTCACCAGCGGTGGGAAAGGCATGGATCAGAGCACTGAGAGTGTCCCAGTCATGGAGAGCATTTTGAAGTCAGTGGTTTTTGAGCTTTAGCAATGGGCCATGAATAGTAGGGATTTATGCTCCACTGCTCTGAGCCCTTCTCTACATATGGATCCTTGCAGAAAAGCCAGAAGGTGACTAATCTCCAAGTCACTTGGAGCTGGGAAAGGCACCCTTGCTGCTTCCCTGCCAGCATCCAGGCTGCTATTCCAAACTGGAGATCAGCACCACAAACCATCTCCCAATGGCTTCCCCTGAGGATTCCCCAGACAATGGTCCAGATTAAATCCATGTGTGTCCTGCTGAGCCCAGCACAGAGGTTTGGCCCTGCAGACAGTGGCACTTCCCTGACGTCAGTCCTGTTCACGCCCAAGGGCACCAATTCCCTGCTGGGAATATTTGACATTTCCCTTTGGTGGATTTATGAACCCAAGCGGTGAAAAACCAGTTTGTGGGCTCAACAGCTGAGGGAAGAATGCAGCCTTAGGTCACTTCACATTCTTGTCCTTGGGACTTAAAACTCAGTTATCACCCAAGAACACATCAACTCAACCAGGCAATAAATCAGGCCCCTCTAGGAGCACTGAACCTCCTGGAGGTGCATTTCTCTGTGCCAGAGAGACACAAGAGTAAAAAGGTGGATCCTGTTAGGGTGTGATCAAAGTGACTGAAGAAAAGACTCTGTTCCAATACAGCACAAATTGGACTTCAGACCATCTCTCCCTGCAGGTTGGCCAAATGTCCAAGACAGCTTGTTCTGTGGTGGTGACTGATTGACTGATTGCCTCGTGTTCCACCCGGCATTAGTAGCAAATGTCATCCGTGTTGAGGGGAGGAAAGTGGGAGGGCCATTGTTAACAGCTCGCTTTGCCATGGCCAGAATAATTTAGCATGGTTTAGGAGCAAATTTAGCAGCCTGGGCACACGTGGCCGTGACATTTGGTGAGCAGGCCCTGAGATTTGGCACATTTGAAGTCTCACCAAGAAGCCGCACTTCGTGTCCAGACAACGTGCGGTGACGAGGAGCGTGAAATCCCTGCTAATCCCTCTCCCCGTGTTCCCTCCAGGTCGGTTCCTTCTTCATGATTAACTTGTGCCTGGTTGTGATAGCAACACAGTTCTCCGAGACCAAGCAGCGGGAGAACCAGCTGATGCAGGAGCAGCGGGCCCGGTACCTCTCCAACGACAGCACAATCGCCAGCTTCTCGGAGCCGGGGAGCTGCTACGAGGAGCTGCTCAAGTACATCTGCCACATCTTCAGGAAGGTGAAGCGCAGGACAATCCGCCTGTACAACAACTGGCAGAGCAAGCGCCGGAAAAAGGTGAACCCCAACAGCGGCACCACCAACGGGCAGAGCCACCGCGGCCGCAAACGCATCACCTCCATCCACCACCTCATCCACCACCACCACCACCACCACCACCACCACTACCACATCAGCAATGGCAGCCCGCGGGGCCCGCGCCCCAACCCGGAGATCTGCGACCTGGAGCTCAAGGTCATGAAGCCTGGGGCCCAGCTGATGCTGCCTCCCCCGTCCCCCAACCCACAGGGCCCGGCCCCTCGCCCCGACGCCGAGTCCGTGCACAGCATCTACCACGCCGACTGCCACGTGGAGGGACCCCCCGTCAGCTGCAAGTCTTCCAACGCCCCTGCCGGCATCAAACTCTCCGGCCGCGGCAACATGAACTACCCGACCATCCTGCCCTCGCCGACGAGCAGAGTCAGCTCCGTGCCCGTTCCCAAAGGGAAGAAGAACGGGAATTCGCCGGTGGCCGTGGTTAATAGCCCGGTGAATTTGGGCGTGGATTCTTATGGGAAGCTGCAGCAACTGGTAGGAGAACATGGTAAGGATCATCAAATTGATTTTTTTTTTTTTTTTTTGCTTAGGAAAACTGGGCAAAGGGCGAATTGCTCAAGAGCTGAGGTGTTTGTGGTGGCCTTGTGGCTGCTGAAGGCAGAAGAAGGACAGGTGAAGACTGGGAGCTCTGTTCCCTCTGTCCTCGTATTTGCAGTCACTGGGTAAAGCGAGATACAGGATGGTCCAGGCAGTTGTTGGAGGCCTCTTTCCTGTGGTCACAAAACGTGGGTTTGAGCTCATCTCACGTGCCTTGTGATATCCCGGAGGTTCTCCCTCTCTTCCCACCCAAGAACAGACCTGGGCACCCCCTGGAATTACATCTCAGTGAGTGATGGACCTGCCAGCTCCATCCCTGAAGCAGAGAAGCCCCAGGGGCTGGGAGGTACCTTGAAAGGGATGAGCAGGTGAAAACTGGTGGAGAAGCATAAGACAGAGGAAGTGTAAGAAGTTTAAAACAGGGAGGGTCTGCAAAAATTCAAACCAGACACTTCTAAAAACTTCCAGTTCTGCTTTGAGGGGCCCCTGAGCCTCTGAATTTCTTCTTGGCAAGGAGGAGCAGAGGGTTTGGAGGGAGGCCCATGGCCACTGCAGGGTCGTGCTCTGTGCCAGTCCTCAGAGGATGTGAGGAGGGCAGGAGCAGCAGAGCTGCACATCTCAGGCACTCCCCCCTGTGCAGAAGAAATGTGGCACTGGGTGTTCCTGCAGATTTGGAGCTCCATTCAGTCTGAGGAGCATTTTGGGGGACTCTTTTGTACCTCAGTCCCATCCCTATCTGTGCACACTGCAGCAACACCAGAACAGTCAGTGAGGTTTTATCTCCCTTCACATATAAATCACCCACTGGAGCAGTGATTACACGCAACACTTGGGTTTCTATTTTGCAAAACGTTTTTCCAGCCCTTGTAGCTGGAGCTGAAGGCTGAGGAATAGTCTTGAGCCCTCAAACAGTGAAAAGTCAAAAAACATCCAGCTTCTATTTTTTAATCTCTTTAAGCAAAGTCGTCATCTGTTTTTTTCGATGCCTGTGTTTTCCAAAACTGTTTATCTGCGTGTGCATGGACACAAATATTTACCCTAGTGATGTATGAGCCTAGCTTGGGGGGGGTCACAGGAAAGGTTACTTGCCAGAGAGGTTGGGTGGCTTGTCTTTGTGAATTTTTTATTTTTTTTTTTCCAAGTGACCATACAAAAGGGTAAAAGTGGATTGTTTATAGAAACCGCCTTGGGCAGCCGCTTCTGAACACTCGGGAGCTTGGCAGAGGGGGCAAGGTTAGTTCCAGCGTTCTTCTCTTGTTCAGCAAGGACTTCATGTGAATCACTGGTTCATCTCTAACTGTGCAAATGAGTGAAGGTTACTGGGAGAATGTGTATTTACCTTGAGATAAAAGCCCAGGCTCTGCAGAAGTCTGGGAGCAGGAAGGCAAGGAGGAACTGCTGAAGTCAGAGGTTTGGATCTTCATGCTTGCAAGGGGAGCTGCTCCTGGGGTCTTCAGGAGAAGAAAGTCCCAAATCTCAGTCCCAACTGTGATATCCCAGGGCCAGTTCAGGGATTTTGGAGGTTTTCACGTGGCCTGCGGTGGTTCTTTGAAAGCTGGAGATTAGATTGAGTTGTTATTAATAATGCAATTATAGTGTCCTCTTTTCACAGAGGGATTTCGGCCCCGAGGATGCCAAAATGCTTTAAACAAATCTCCTGGAATTGTTTTGTCTCTTTCAGAAGTGTGGTCACAGCTGGGGGAAGGGGTGGAGGGGAAGGGGTGGATGCTGCTGATCTTGGCTGCTGAGCTGCTGCTTATCCATCCCCCGAGGAGCACAGGGGCTGGGAAGGGATGGGAGGCAGCCGGGTCCATCTGGAGACCCTGTCCTGCCTTGTGTCAGTGCCCAGCTCTTCCCCTCCATGGCTTTGGCTCTTTCCAGGCCCTCCTTCCCGCTTCTGTCACACCATGTGTCAGTGCCCAGCTCTTCCCCTCCATGGTTCTGCCTCTTTCCAGGCCCTCCTTCCCAACCCAACGGGGCTGAGTCAGATTCACTTCTGCGCCACAACCACCTTCACAGATCAGAGGTGATGGATATGACTTCAAGGCTTCAGGATGATCTTTGGTGCCAAACAAACCAGCTCCTGAGGGTGTAGCTCTGCCAGACACAGGTCCCAACTCGTGTTTCTCCATCCCTAAACTCAGCAGAGGAGCCATGTGAGGTCCTACCCAGTTCTCAGTGGGGAAGGTGAGGTGGGCTCACGAGCTCTCCCAGCCCTCCTGGTCTCAGCCTTTTTGGGCAAACAAAGAGCTGCCCAAATTCACCTAATTCCCTCTCTCCTCTTATGAGCCAACAAGCAGAGTCTGTTCACTGCAAGACTTGTGCAAGGAGAGCCCAGAAGTGATAATTGAGAGCATTAAGGAGGCATTAGCAGCCAGGGCACTCGCAGCCCCAGCTGGAAACAAGGTTGGTGTCTGCTGGGAAAGATGCAGTTGTGGGAGAGAGTATTCTCTTCCCTCCTTTTGTTGTGGATTTGAACAGCATAAAGTACAAGCTGTTCCTCTGTGTTCTCGTGCCCTGCAATGCTGGGAGGTTATTTTAGCAGGCAGCCAAGGAGACTCTGGTATTTTGAAGACATCTGTGGCGCCAGTGTGTTTCATATAATTTTTAACACTTTGATAGCATTAAAAGCTGTCTGGAAAGCCCCTTCCCTCTGTTGTCCATCTACTGTGCCTGTGCTGAGCCTTTTCATGTTGGACCAGTCCTGATCAGGAGCTGGAGTGCAGTGCTGTTGCAGGCTGAGCAAGGGGGAAATATTCCTGATCCTCCTGGTGTCCTTGATGTATTACCAGGAGCCCTGTCCTGGCTTTCAAGGCTGTTTTGAAGGTCAGTGATGTCCCTGTGACATTCAGACAAGTAAAATGTATTTTGACTCTTGTCACAACCCAGTTTTCAAGTGATTGGGTTGCTTTGGCTTTGTTTGGTGCTGCCTCCTCTTTAAAGATGTGCTCAGCCAGGAGTGGCTGAAATCAGCATTCCTGCTGGGTGAGCTCCAAGCTCCAGGGTCCAGAGCCAGGAGCATCCAATGCTTTTATCTTGGACTCCCCAAAACCAATCCAAGTGGTCCCCATCCAATCTCCAGACAGGAGCAGGTGGATGTGGCACTTAGGGATATGGTTTAGTGGTGAACATGGTGCTGGGTTAATGGTTGGACTCAATCTTGGAGCTCTTTTCAAACCTTAATGATCCTATCATAGGGGGAAAACTGTCCCCTCGACTTATTTCTCTGAATCTCAAGGAAAACTTCCATTGGTGCTTAAATGGCATTTTGTGGGAAGGGTCCCATGCTCCCAGTATTGTGTTCATGTTGGGTTTTTTTTTCCCCTTGCTATTTATATCTGGTTCCAAAATATAAGGAAACTAAGAATTTGGTTCCTAAATAAGAGGAAATTAAGAATTTGTTATATGTTAAATATGAGGAAATAAAATCTGGTTCCCATTCCACCCAAATTATCCTTGTTACACTTGTCCCTGTCTTCTCCGTTCCCTGGCTCCACGAGGGCAGTCAGGATTTCTCCTCACACTGCAGAACATGTGGCAACGTGTCTGATTTTAAAACACCCTGAACACTCAGTCCTGGGCCTCCAGCAAAGAATTCACCTGAGCTTTATTAAAGGCTGAAGGAGGGATGAAGGAGACTGAGGGGACTACGTGACTCCCAGAGCTGTGATCCGTGGCCTGGAGCCACCTTTGGTCCGTTCTTCCCTCTCCCTCCTCATTATGAGCTAAATGGAAGCACTGGCTAAATTGGGTGTAACAGCTTGATAGCTCTCAGGTATCACTGATGATGTGAGCCTGGGCAGAGGTAATCGGGAATAATTGAAAAGGAGAGGTGTGTCCATCAGCCTTCCCTCAGCCCAGGGCACTGAATGGGTGCCACACTCTGGAGGGGGTAGAGGGTGAGTGTCAGGGCTGGGGGAAAGGAAATCAGAGGAGGAAAATGAGGCAAACCCAGAGCTGCTGGGTAAGATTGCTGGCTGGAAGGCTTTTTTAGGGCACGGAGAATAATTCCTATGAGGAGCAGCTGGGTGGGCTCAGCCTGGAGAAAAGGAGGCTCAGGGGAGAGCATTTCAATCTCTCCAACCCCCTGACAGGAGGGGGAAGCCGGGGAGAGGGGGTGGTTTGGGATCTGCTCTCAGGGAAGAAGGGACAGGAGGAGAGGAAACAGCCTCAAGTTATGCCAGGGGAGGTTCAGGCTGGATATTAGGGAAAATTTCTTCACTAAAAGAGTGGCTAACCACTGGAAGGGGCTGCCCTGGGCAGTGGTGGATCACCATCCCTGGAAGTGTTCAGAAAACACCTCCAAGAGCCACCAGGAGTCAGCGCCGTGAAGCAGACGCGGCACTTCACAATGTGCTTTAACGGGCTGGTGTTATTCAGTCAAAGGTTGGTCTGGAGGTCTTCTCCAACCTGAAAGATTCCATGATTGCATTTGTTGGAGGAGGGGGCAGGAGCTGCCCTGCCCGGGGCTGAGCAGAGCGGGGTATCCCGGCGCGGTGGCTCACGGTGTGCGTGTCCCTTGCAGGTCTGCGGCGCACACCCAGCCGGCTGTCGGGGCTGAGCACAGCCCCCCTGCCCAGCCCACCCGGCCCCACCCTGACCTGTGAGCTCCAGGACTGCCCCTTCTGTGCCAGCCTCCTGGATGACCCCGAGTTCGCCCTCAGCGACTCCGAGAGCTGCGACTCTGACAGCAACGGCGTCTACGAGTTCACGCAGGACCTGCGGCACGGCGACCACCGGGACCAGCTCCAGCAGCAGAGGGGCAGGAGGAGGAGGAAGAAGAAGAAACCCAAGGAGAGGAACAAGGTCGTGCAGCTGTGGAAGGCTTTTGGCAGCAAACTGAAGAGGATCGTGGAGAGCAAGTACTTCAACCGGGGCATCATGATTGCCATCCTCATCAACACCCTGAGCATGGGCATCGAGTACCACGAGCAGGTGAGGGCGGCGCTGCCCCAGGGAGATCTGGGGGTCGGGGGTTTGGTGGCGTGGGATGACTCTCAGAGCCGTGTCAGAAGAGGAATGAGCGATTTTTGTGCCATTTGGAAACACCAAATGGGACTGAAGGCTTGATCCTGTACATGCACGATGAGCAGAAGCGTCCTTGGCGTGTGGAACGCCTGGAAGGGGGCTGGCAGAGTGAGGGGTGAGGAGTTTAGCTCTGAGGTGTCCTGAGCTTAAATGTGTGTGTTGGCCACGTCTGCTCAGAGCCTGGCTGCTTGTTGGCTCTGAATTATTCATTTAAACACGAATTTTTCTGGTGGAAATACCCCGTTGGTCCGATGGTGGTGGTGCACAGTGAACCTTGCAGTGCAGAAACTTCTTCTTTGATCCTGGACCTTTAAATAAAGACTTGAACGATCAGGCAGTGCTAAAACAGCAAAGAACAATAAACAAGGGTTAGTTTCTCCCTGAGGGCTCCAAAACCTTTGCTTTGGTCTCATAGGGTGCAAGTAGGCCTTTCTTTTAAGTGGTTGGAGAGGAACTGTGCTGTTCTTCCCAGTGTTAGTGTGAACGTGGGGATGGCAGAGAGCGGTGCTGGCAGTGAGGACAGCTTGTCCTTGTTGGCTGGTGGAGGCTGGAGGGGCTGTGCAGTGGGAGAAGGGAGGTGAGTCATCTGAGTATCTCCAGTTGGTCGCTCTGGGAAGGTTATGTTCTTCTGGGCTTTTCTTTCTTGGAAAAAAACTGTTTATTTTCAACCGTTTTCTCTGGAATTTCTTGTGCCGCCTCTGTATCAGGTGCAGGAAATGCATCCCAGTGAGGCCAGGAGATCCTTGTGCTCATCTTCTGGGAGGTGGATAGAGGTTCAGCCAGTGCTCCCCCAAAATCTTCACTGCAGGATCAGGAACAGGTCAAAGTTATTTATGAAGCTGTTCCTCCTCTTTTCCGTGGTCTCTCCGTTCAAGAGTGAGGAGGAAAGGCTGACTGAGTATCATAATACATCCAAAGGCAGGACAAGAGGCTCTGCATTATCTTTCCCATCATTTCCCAGGATTAAGTCCTGCTCAGGACCATGACAAACAATCCCCTAGAGTGCTGCTACTTGATTTTCTCTCCGCTCCTGTGCTTTAAAACCCCCATATTTCGAGCTGAGACATATTTTTTTTCACAAAAGCCAGTGCTCAGCTAAAACACCCAAACCTCGGGTGTGCAACAATACATTGGTTCAGAGTTCCAGCAGAGAGTGTCCAAACCCAACAAGGATAGAGCTGTCGCTGTCGGCTTCCTGTCTGCTGAGTTGTTGCACAACAAGTTTTAAAATTGGGAAATACACCTTGTCAATAGCTCCTGAATAGACCATTCATTCCTCTTGGCAGCTGCATTTCTGCATGGATACCCTTTTGTCAGGTGGATACAGCTTTGTCAGTCCTTGGATATTGCTGTGATGGGAGCTGGGGGAAAACCTTAGGCAGGCAGCAGTGAGAAAACCCAGGGATCGCATGGATTCTGTCCACAATCACCTGGATGGAGGTAAATTGTGATAATTACATCCTTGCTGCTCACACAGGAAAGCTGCAGCTGTCAGGTTTATGTTGGGTTTTACCTTGTAAAAGATTTGCTTTCAACCATCTCAAAGCCAATGGCAATAAAGGTTCTGCAGCTTTTGGCCACGGAGCATCAGGTTCCCACCAGCACTGCCCAGTGTGGGCCCAATAAAAAGGGAGGAATTTTGAAGTGAGACCTGTAAAAGTTGCTCCACGTGCCTGATTGCAAAGTCTCCCTGGGACACAGTGGGATAAGTGGAGCTGTCGGAGCCCAGCGTGGTGACACCTCACCCAAACCCTCCCTATCAACAGTGTCCCAGAGGATGAGGCGCTGTCCAAAACCAATAGGAAAGGGCTCTGGGCTCTCAGAGTGTTTGGCAGGAAAATCCGGGGCTTCTGTGGCAAAGTGGGGTGATTTGGGAACCCGCAGCCCCCCTCGTGTGAGAATTGGCTGCGAGGCTCGGGGTGGGGGCTGCTTTGTGTGGAGGTCAGGAGGTGCCTGAGCCAAGTGTCCCGGCCCCACAGTGGTGTTGGGGTGGAGGTGAGGTGAGAACAGCTCTGTTTGGGGAAGCCATGAGCTTTGCCAGGAAAAACACTTCCATCACAGCTTTCTGGTTCCTGAGTGGCAGATGCTGCCCAGGCCTCTGCTCGGGGCAGGTCCTACCAGGCGAGGTGTGAGCCTTCCCTGGGCTGTAACCAGGTGTGGGTATTGCCATATCTCCTTCTCCACCCTCCCAAGGGCAAACCTGGAGGTCATTCCCCAAGGCATAAGGATTTAGGAGCACTCTGTGGCTGTCCCTCTGTTTTCCTTGCTCCCACCAAGCTGTTCAGTGTTGCCCCGAGAGCAGCGATCAGGGGCTCCTGTTGGGTGCTCTGTGCCTGCTGACAACACCATGGGAAGGGCTCTCCTGGATCCTGAATCCCTGCAAAGCAGAATCATGGAACCCCAGAATGGTTTGGGTTGAAAGGGACCTTAAAGCTCATCCAGTTCCTGTCCCTGCCATGGGCAAGGACACCTTCCACTAGCCCAGGTTGCTCCAAGCCACATCTAACTTGGCCTTGGACACTTCCAGAGGAGAGGCATCCACAATTTCTCTGGGCAAACTGTCCCACCAACACTCCCCACCATTTGTTCTGGGTGAAGCAGCTCAAGCAGGTTCCCTGATCTTGACTTTTGCCAGTTATTTTCAGCCAGTGACTGGTTGTATCAAACTGGGCTGCAAACAAACCAGTGCAGCAGCCCCAGAAAAGCCTTCCCCAAACCTCACTGTCTGTGAGGAAATGCCAAATCCCTTTTATAAAAAATTATTAGTGGCTTCCTGCCTTTCTTTTCCAGCTTGTCAGACTTCCTAGTCATCAGTGGCTTTGCAAGTAGATGGGCACAGCACAGACATTTTGCTTCGAGTGCTGTTCAGAGCCAAGGCATCGATCCTGTGCGTGTGGGAGGGGTGGGGGGTTCTGAACAACATATGGTGAGGAAGATACAGCAGTGCTGGTCCTGTGTTATCCTGCCTTTCATCCTGGGACACGGCACTGCTCTGCAGAGAAGTCTCACGGAGCCCTCTTGAGGCAATGGAGCATCATTGTCCGTGTGTTCTGGGTGAGGGAATCGAGGTTGGAAGGTGCCAGGCTGGAGGCAAAACCTGGTGGGCTTCTGGCCCTTCTTGTAACCACAGGGCAGGGGGACGTGGGTGCTGTAGCAGAGCTTTGGGAGCACCCCTTGGCAAGACAGGAAGGTGACCTCCAGATGAATGAGAGCCCTGTCCATATCCAGATCTCCTCAAGGCTTCAGGATGTGATTTTATGGGAATGTGAAGCTCCCAGCACTGCTCTGGCTGCTCTTGGCTAATGTGGTTGGCACCACTCCATTTAATGCATGTAGCCCATGCAGAATTATAGAATCATGGAATGGTTTGGATGGGAAGGGACCTTAAAGCTCATCTCGTTCCCACCCCTGCCATGGTCAGGGACACCTTCCGCTAGCCCAGGTTATTCCAGCCTGGCCTTGGACACTTCCAGGGATCTAGGAGCAGGCACAGCTTCTCTGGGCAACCTGTGCCAGGGCCTCCCCACCCTCAGAGAGAAGAATTCCTTCCTAACATTTAATTTAAACCTGCCCTCTGGCAGTTTAAAACCATTGTTTCCTACCCTGTAATTCCCTTCGAGGCCCGGGATCCTGTCCCATGGCCATGGACACAGTGGCTGACTCTCAGGAAGATGAGGAGATGCTGGAGCTGCTTTGCAGAGCTGTCCTTTAGTGCTCCTGCTCTTCTCACGAGGCAGGATAAAGATTTAATGGCAGCACATCCCATTTGTGGCAGGAGGCAGCTGCTGATGGGAAGCGAGTTTTTTTGGGATTCCAGTCATTAGCAGCAGTCGGATCCTGCCCAGCTCATCCGTGGGGTTCACAGGCAGCTCCTGCTCCAACTGCACCTCAGACACAGCTGGGAATTAGGAGCTTCCAGGATGCTCTTAATTAACAGCAGCCCAACTTGGATTCCAAAGGTTAATTGCCTGGTTTGGAATTCCTGTTGGTTTTTTTTTTTTCCTTCTGCGCTTTATTTATTTATTTTAAGCCCTCCCACAGCTGAGGAAAGCCAAGTACAGAGCAGAAGGCAATCCTTGCATTAATCTTCCAGGCAATTTCAGTACATTGGGTGATTTTGTTGTGCATTCATTGCAGCTGACAGTTCTCCAGAGTGGCTGAGAACATGCCACGGCACTGCAGCAACCGAGCAGGAATAGTGCACTCCAGAGGCATCTCCTCTGCCCTGCCTTTGGGACAGGGGGATGGGACACCTGGCAAAGGGATGGACGTTTCCAGCCACTGAAAGGTGACTCCTTTTTGTCCCAGGAGCAGCTTTACTGTCTGCTCTGAGGAAATAATTGCTGCTTCTTAGGTTTCCTTGATTCCCAGCTCCGTGGTTATCCAGTGCAAGGACAGAGTCCTTCCTTTGTCCAGGAGAAATGCTGGTGTCACCCCTTTGGAGCTCTGAAATCATCCAGGAGCACCTCTGGTTTAAATTGTAAGAAGAGCCTCCCACTCAGCTTCCCAGAGGAATTTGCTGAAGTAGCTGTTGATACTTGTAATGATTCCACATAAAAGGCTCAATTTACATCAAATGGCACTAGAAATGCTATTTTACATTCACTTCTCAGAAGAGAAGTACAAATTAGTATTTGTTCCGAGCTATTGCTGTTCAAAGAGCTTTTAATTGCTTTTCTGATCCCTCATCCATGGCCTGTTTCCTTCGGAGCAGCTGCTTTTGGAGCAGGTTGGAGCTGACCTTGAGGGGCACCCAGTGGTCCGTGGCTTGTCAGAGTGAGAGAAGGATTGGTTTTGAGCAGCACATTTTGTTATTCTGGAGTAAAAGTAATTCTGTGTGATTTAAAGTAGCAACTCACTTCTCCGGTGACGTCCTACTTCAGCATTTGTCACTTCTGCCTTGAAAAATTGGTTTGGCATGGAAAGCTCAGCACTTACTCAGAAAGCAGAGGAGAATCTTTCAGCAGTGTTTGAAGCAAATTGCTTAAATTCCTTTTGAGTTGTGAGTCAATAAAATACTATCCTGGCCTGAGAGTCTCACTTTCAGCTCGCAAAACTTGTTCACTCTTCCAAATTTCTGCAGGATCCAATTTTAAGAACTCACACACTGGCTGCACTTGAAGAAAACAGATTCCCCCAGTCCTGGAATGAGAAAATCCACCCAATGTGTTTGTGCTTATTGCATAAATGATGGGAGGCTTATTCTGCCCTCAGCAGTCCTTTGGTTTATGTGTTTGTGGTGTGTCAGGTCCATCCCAGGCTGTCCCTTCCCTGTTCCTTCTCTGAGGTCCCAGAGTGGGCTTTCCCAAGGCTTGGTTTGGTCAGTGGAGAACACACACAGTGATGGAAATTTGGCTTTTTCAACAAACAACTTGTGATAACCTGAATTCTGCCTCCACCTCTTGGGAGGGAAGAGAAGGGCTTTGTCTGGTGAACTTGGGGAAGGAAGGGGCGTTTTCCACCTTTTGTGCCCCAAGGTTATACCATGTTTTTATTGCTCTCCAGACCACCTTCATCCAGGCCCCCTTTTTCTTCAGACAGACCCTCTGTCAGGTCAGGAACAGTTTGGGGATCCCTCTGCACAGTTCAGGCTGCAAAGCTGCTCAGGTCCAGCAGCATTTACACCTGGCAAGGTGTCATTTGGGGAGGGAAATCAAGGGTCAGAGACAAGGTGGTATGAACTGGTGGCAAATATTCTCGGGTAAAAGCAGGGTGGAAAAGCAGATTTAACCCTGGCTCAGGGTTAAATCACTGTCTGCTGGACCTGAGCTGTCATGGCAAAGGATGTGGAGCCTGACACAAGGGGTGTTCAAGGAGCCTCCTCTCTGTCTTACTCTCCCCTCTCGTTTAACCGACTCCTCCTCTGCTCTGTTTTCCTTCTCTTGGATCATATGTTCTTGGTATATTTTTTTTTACTATATAAGGGAAAGCATATGAGATCCTTCCATTCCTGTGCCTCTGAGCAGACAGGAACAGCACCTCTCCAGTGCAGAAAGTGAGGGTAATAACTCAGGGAGTGCTGACATGCCGAGCAGTCGGGGGAGAGACAGAACAACAGGGGGGTTTGCAGTCTGGGCTGGTTCCTATGGATGTGCTCATTAGCCTGGGGAATAATTCACATATTCCCTGTGGAACTGCGGGCACGTTTTCCCACCGGTTCCTTCCCCTCACTTGTGCCATTAGTTGCTCTCTGTGGTGGGGGATTGGCCACATAAATCACAAGCAGGTGACAGGAACGGCCTTCCCAGCACAGGCTGCTGGGTGGAAACTGGAGATGTGCTCAGCACCAGGACCAGCCCCGCAGGGTGCAGGACCCACCAGATGTGTTTCTTCCATCTGGGTCATGCAGTGATTCAGCTGAGCCAGATCTCAGTGCCCTGCCAGGCTCCCGAGCCCTGCGAGCCCCACGCGATGGCAGCGGGCCGGGACATGGGGGATGCAGACAGATTGTTTGCATTTCAGCTGGCAGGTAAAATAAACCAAGTGTAGCACAGCCCTGAGAACGAAAGCAGAGTGCACTTGCCAGCTGCATTTCATCAGGGATGTGTGTAAATCACAGCCAGGGGAGGCCAGTTCAAACCCTGTGTGCCAGTGGCTCTGACGTGCTCCGGGACAGGGAGGTTTGGCACAGCCGGGCAGAGGGACCCCGTCATGAAGGAAGTGGCTTTTCCCAAACAGAGAGTGGTGTTGTGTGTTGAGTCTGTGCCTTCCTGCTGGCTGCCAGCTCAGTTCTTTTCATCTGGGAGTGGGTTTTTGTGAGAGAGGCTTGGCCTTGATCGGGTGCTCCAAAGCAAGTCCCTTGTCTGAGCGATGACAAGATGTGAGTTCAAGGAAGAGTTGGAGCGTGTGGCTCGTGGCAGCTGCAACCAGCAGCTCCAGAAACATCACTGTGCCCTCAGGCAACATGCAGAGCCCCAGCCAGGTCCCTCTGAGCAGCCCAAGCATGTGGCAGCAGCTTTCCATCCTCCCAGCTGGGACAAGAGCAGGGATAGCAGAGAACAGCAGAGGGGGAATTGTAAAAGACTGAGACAGTCAAACAGCCCGTGGGGGCAGGAAAACATGCTTAGGCATCTTGGCAAGGCTTGGAGAGGATCGTGCCCTGTCGTGGTGGGAAGCAAGGAGTGGTTTGGATTGACTCAGGAGGGATGCAGCTGCTGGTCTAGCAGGAACACTGCTGTTAGCAGGGGATGTCTTTGTTTCCTGACTCTTCCCCGGGCTGTCTGTATCCATCTTGTGTTTCCTTGGATTTTTGGTCTGAAAGGCAAGGAGTGTGTTTTGTTCTGTGCACATCAACCTGCCATGTGGGGCTCCCAGGCAGGGCCTGCTGGATGTGTCAGGTTGGATATTAGGAAAAATTTCTTTCCTGAAAGATTGGAAGGGGCTGCCCAGGGCAGTGGTGGGATCACACCCCTGGAAGTGTTCAAAATATGGTTTCGTGGGCTGGTGGTGTTTGGTCAAAGGTTGGCTTTCATGATCTTAGAGGGCTTTTCCAACCTTAATGATTCTGTGATCCTGTGTCATTACAAGTAATAATAACAGTGGGAATGGGAACAGAGCACTGCAGCTCTCCTGGACCAGTTTATAACATAGAATTATGGAATGGTTTGGGTGGGAAGGGACCTTAAAGATCATCTCATTCCAACCCCCTGCCATGGGCAGGGACACCTCCCACTAGCCCAGGTTGCTCCAACCTGGCCTTGGACACTTGCAGGGATGGGGCAGCCACAGCTTCTCTGGGCAACCTGAAGGGCCTCACCACCCTCACAGGGAAGAATTTTTTTCCTAATGTGCCTGGGAGTTGCAGGTAGACTCTGGAACTGAGTTTAGAGCCCAAATTCAACCCAAATGCAGCAGGAGTGGACACAAGGGGGTTGCAGATGGGGAAGGCAGAACCTGCTGGTGCTGTGCCATGGACTGACGGTGCATGTGGATTGTGGTTCCCAGCTGGGAGGAAACAAAGGAAATGATCCTGTTTAATTTAATACTTCTGTGCATCTCCAGCCATTCCCTGTGCGTGGTTGCTTTCTCTGCAGACCTGGAGAACACAGAAAGGCTTAAAATATGGATTTAACTGAGAAAATGTTATGAAGGTGTAAAAAAAAAAAAACAGCCATGCCACACCTGGGCAGAAAGGGGGGTTGTACTTGGCAGTGTATGAAATGCTGGTAATTCAGGGTGAAAGCTCAGTGTGGAGATTGTGGCATTGCTCAGGTGTCCTGCACATCGTCCCTCTGGAGCTGAGAGGCAGAACTGGCTGAACCCACCACAGGCAGAGGATTAAAAGTGCTCAGAGTAGCAAACTATCACCTTCCACCAGGGAGAACCACCCTGCACAGAACCAACCAGGAACATTCCCTGCTGCCCTCTACCCCGGCCATGAATTTCCCTCGGGTTTGAACCAGGATTCTCCACCCAGGACAGTGAGATTTCCCACAATTATGAATGAAGCTTTAAATGCCTCCTTGAAAGCTTCTCCTGGGTCTTTTGTTACCAGATGGGGCTGCTTTTTTATAAGTGGTTTTGAGAGGTGTGTGGGGGGGAGAAAACTGCATCTGAAAGGAGCGAGACTCTTGCTGGAGAAAGAGGGAGGTTTGGCATTCCTTCATGCATTCTTTTAAAGCTCTATTTTTGTTTGCTCTGTCTGGTTTACAGCCCTAAAGACAGCCTGACTCCCAATTTGGGAAAAACACTGTTCACAGGCCTTGGAGCATCAGTGGTAAAGCTTGTTAGAGCAGGGACTCTGCCACTGAGGAGGATGGGGCAGGAGCCCCCTTGGATTCTTTCCCCCATGAGGGGATTTCTCAGGAGTTTTCTCTCCTGCCTGATCCCTGTACAGATTGGCACCTCCTCTCTCCCTGTCCTTGTCCTCTCCTTGTCCCACACACAGACAGATCCAAAACTTTTTAGTCCAGTGCCCCTGGAGAAAGCAGCAGAAAGAAAAGTAGTTTATTTTCTGTACTCCAAAGGGAATTGACTTTGCAGAAGGATGGACCCTGCAGTTCCCTGGCTCTGGGCATGACTATACATGGATTTGTCTGTTTGGATTGAGGGGGTTTGTGAAGCCAGAGTGTGCTGGCTGCTCCTGGCAGCTCTACCTGGAGCTTAGTGATGGGACCAGGGCAATAAAGCCCTGGCTCTGTGTTCCCCTTGCTCTCAGCTATCCAGAGTGCAGGCAGGAATTTTACAGCTCCAAGCTGCCCCAAATCCAATCAATGAGAAGAAATAAATCAAACCACAGGGAGAGGGTGGGATATTGGAGAGAATCAGAGTTTTTCTTTTATTCCTGAAGGGTTCAGAGGCAGAACATCCACCCTGTGAGCATCGTTTGTCCCGGTCAGGGGTGCAGGGAGTGCAGTTTGAAGTCATTTGTGGAAATGAGTTTGAGCCAGGGAGGCCAGAGCAGCGTGGGTTGCTGGGCAATTATCTCCTTGCCAGTGGCCTGTGTTATGGGGCTGTGCTGCAGAAGGTCTCTCACTTGTGCTAAAGTCTCCTGAAGCTGCCAAGAGGAGAGATCAGCATCTTGAATGTCTTTAAAGCAGAACTACTGATATGGTACGTTGGAGGGCTGGCAGGGATCCTCTGCTGTGGTGCCAAAGTACAAGGGACTGAGCTGCAGAGCGTGGAAGTGCAGGGGGATTCAGTGCCAGAAATCCCAGTTAAAGCTGAGGACTGTCAGGAGCTGTGGATGCCTCTGGAAGCACCTCGAGCCAGAGGGGATGGGGGGATGGCTCCCCACTTCCCCAAGGACAGCACAACCCACCAAAACACTTCTCAGAGATGGCCAAAAGAGCATTCCCATTCCTCTTCTTCCCTGCTCTTCCTTCCCGAACTGTGCCTGCTCTTTCCAGGCTGGAATGATGTTATTTACATCCCTTCCTTCCCACTGGGCTCCCCCCATATCCAGACACCCCCCAGAGCAGCAGGAATCACTCCCTGGCTGCAGCGTGGGGAGTTTGATGGCTGAGGATGTTCCTCAGCTCCTTCCTTTCCCAAGCACAGATTCTCCCTGTTCCCGAGACTGAGTTTAAGCTGTGGGAGAGTGATGGACAGGCAGGCTCAGACTAACAGACAGGTAAAGCTGCCCCAGTGAACAGTGGAGAGGATGTTTCCTACCCGAGCTTGCAGAAGTCCTTTTGTATTTCAGAAATGATTTAACGCTCTGGGTTTCCTCCCACTCCTTTCCCCCCCCTCCTTGCCAGTCGGTGTGTAATAGCAGAGGGTTTCATACATATTGGATTTTTTAACTCTGACATGAAATCTGAATGCTGTATTTAGAGCTGCAGCTGTCACTCCTCTGAAAACATGCAGTGAAATGAAGGTTAACAAGTTTGGGCTCTGGGGAAAGCATGTAAAACAGCCCTGCAGAAGGCTTTGTGCCCTCACAGCCGAGCAAAGAACAGATATTTTCTGAGGTTCTCCAGCCCAGGGTTATTTATCATGATCCAAAGCAAATCCTTTTCTAATTGTGTATCCTCGTTTGAAATTCTCGAAACCCCAAATCAAATTCTTTTTCCCTTGTATGAACACACAGAAAATACAGGATACAGAGCCTGAGGGGATGGTTTAATAGTTAAAGAATCAGACTGGCACTAACCAGGCTTGCTGCAGCCATATGTTCAAATCCCAGGGGTGACCACTCACCAGGAGGTAGAAGATGCTCCAGATCATTTATTGTGTTTTCTCTTAAAAACAGATGTCCTGATTCCTGTGGCTGAAGGCAGGGATGCTCTGCCTGTGCCCCAGCCAGGGCAGTCTGGGCAGTTCAGTGTCCCCTGCCACACTTGCACTGTCCCCATGTCCTCCCTCCCTCCTGTGTCTGCACAGACTGAAGTGTGAAGGCCTGGCTGGTTGATTTTAATGGAGATTTGCTTAAATAAGAAAAAATAGCTTTTAGCCTTTGTTTCAACAGGACTTTTGTCTGTCTGGAAAGTCTCAAATGTACTTGGGAATAGTGGACTTGGTGTGGAAGGCCTTGTTGGAGGCTTAGGGCTCGTGGCTCTGTCTCTTTAGGGTCACTGCACTCAGGTTTGGGCTCTGTGTGGCTCGAGGTCATGGTGTGAACACAACATATGATGTTTTTGCCATGTCCATGGACCTTTCCATGTCTGAATCGCCTTGGAGAAGAGGAGACTGAGGGGAGACTCATCAGGGTCTGCAGCTTCCTCATGAGGGGCAGCTCCAATCTCTGCTCTCTGTGACCAGAGACAGCACCCAGGGAATGGCTGGAGCTGTGTCAGGGCAGGGTCAGGTTGGATCTCAGGAAAAGGTTCTTCCCCCAGAGGCTGGTTGGGCACTGACCAGGCTCCCCAGGGCAGTGGGTGCAGCGCCAAGGTGACAGAGCTCCAGGAGGGTTTGGATGCTCCACTCTCAGGGACAGGGTGGGATTGTTGGGCAGGGCCAGGAGTTGGACTGGATGATCCCTGTGGGTCCCTCCCAACTCAGGATATTCTGTGATTCTGTGAGTGGAGCCAAACTGGGACCTAACCTGGGTTGTCAGGAAAGCTGGGCACCAGTTCAGACCAGAACTCTGATCCAGCAGGACCTTACAGATGGGATGGGATGTGAAAGCTCTGTCTCAGAGATGCAAATGGTGAAGCCATCAGGACTGATGGGGTGGGGCCGTGGGACAGTTCACACCCATTGCCAGCAATCGCATCCTTCCTGTTGTGTGTTGGGATTGTTTCAAAGGCTCTCAAACAGCCCGTGGAGGGAGCTGCAAGGTTTGGACTCCTCTGCCGAGTAGTGCAGATTAAGGAGGCTGAGCTGCTCTGAGAGGCTCTTCTGAGAAGCTCTTAATGCACAGGGATTGCTGCCTTGTGAATGCTCACATCCCTCCCTCTCCTGATCCATGCGGGAATGGGGTGGGCTCTCCTCTCCCTGTTAATGCCCCGCTGCCTGCAGTTAATTAAACCCTTCGTGGTGCTCACTGCAGTGTCACTGTGGGTAATGCCTGTCACCAGAGCTGTAACTCACCCCTGTTCCCCTCAGCCCCGAGCTAACAGGGCTCTAATTCCCTCCTCACACTCCTCTCCCCTGCCGTTTGCTGCTCTCCCAAGTTTTTGCCGTGCGGTTCCGTTTTTTTGGTGGGGTTTTTTTGGCATCTCCATAGAAACCACTTTGGAGTTGCAGAGTGCAGGGTTTGTGCAAATTTACAAAGAAACTCATGTAATGGTTCAGTTGGATCAGGTTTCGGGCCAACGGTCGCTCAGAAGGAGTTTGTGTCCAGTGATAAAAGTTGGGAAGGAAAGCTCTGAAAGGCAGAGATGCAACAATTTTCTGCTCCATGAGCTCAGGATAAAGCTTTTGTGATAGCACAAAGTTTGTTTGGAGGGAGACACAGGCACATTTTGGACTCTTCCACAGAAATCTGGATGAATTTCCCACCTGGGAGGAAACCTGCTTATGTGCAAAGCTGCTTTTTGATGTGCCAGCTCGATTCTTCACCTTGTTAACACAACTGTCTCTCAGTGTGACCTCTCTGAGAAGGTTTAAATGCAGATAGATTCATGTGCTTTTGATGTCTGGGCTAATGAATTCCTGGGCCTCCTGTGCTTGATTTCCTAGTTTATAGATGGAGGCTCAGCACTGCTCAGGACCAGCCAGGATTGGAGCTGGGCTTGCTTTGCACCTGACTGGTGGAAAGGTTAACTCAGGGTTGGGTACCAGGGGCAGGGGACAACAGAGGATGCTTCTGGGTAGTAATTCCTGCTTCTCTTGTCTCTGCACAACCACCTTAGGCAACTTTTGGACGGGGATGAACTCAAATTTTAAAAAACATCATTAGACAGCAAAGGAGGAAGCCCCTCGCTGTGCTCAGATGCCCAAAGGTCGGGGGTGGTTTAGCAGCACATGGTCACCAAGGCAATCATTGCCATGGAAACACTCACCACCTTCTCCAGCAAGAGCATTTTTGAGCAAGTCCTGGGTTTTAGCAAATAATTGCTTGAGATCCACTGTGTATCCCACACATAAAATAATTTGACAGCTTTCACCATGGTCTATCTGTTTTGGAGACCCCTGAGGAGGATTTTCCGTCAAGGCAGAAGCGTTTGCAGGCTCAGTTGCCTTCTCAAGGGCTCGCTGTTTGCACATGGTTGGTGTTGTAGCTTTGCTAGTTTATTAAAGCCACTGCACAGGAGATTTCATTTGGATTCTCTTTCACTCCCACTCTCTGCAAATTAAACCTTGTGTTGCCTGTTTCCTGTGAGCGCCGACATCGCCGCTTGGAGGATGGGGATCAGGTTGGGTTTTTCCTCTGGATTGCTTCTTCAGGAGGGGGTGGTTGGCCCTGCTCCCAGGGCAGGGAGGTGGATCCAAGCCCTGGAGAAGCTGGTGTAGCTGTGAGGTCAGGTTGGAGCAGCCCTTCCTGTGTGTCTGCTCCTCCTGTGTGGCTCTTGCTGCGGGAGAAGCGTCGCTCCCGCTCCTCGGAGCCACAGCAGGGAAAAACTGCCAGGAGGAAAACATTTTGTGGCGTGGAAGAAGGTCCCAAATGGAATAATCATAGAACCACAGAAAGGTTCAGAAAGGACCTTAAAACTCATCTTGTTCCACCCCCTGCCATGGGCAGGGACACCTTCCACTAGATCAGGTTGCTCCAAGCCCCGTCCAAGCCTCGTGCTAGTAATGAATTACAGTAATTTTAATTAGGGTTAATAGAATCGAATGTTATTATTTCAGTAGTGATTTTGTAATCTATAAAATCAGAATGAGTGAACATTTTTTTTTTCCTTCCCTGTACCATTTTGTCCCCATAACAATAAAAACATGCTGAAATCCAGGGCAGGTGTGGGGGTGAGGGATGGTTCACACAAAAGGAATGAGAAAAGTGCAATGGAAAGTCACCTCTCCGATTTTAAGTCCTGTTTTCCAGATTTTTGTGTTCTTCTCCCAATGCTAGGAATAAATATTACAGGAGAAACACATTGCAGAGTCAGCACAGTTATTTTCTGTGAATATTGATCCTTGGTCATCTCTGAATATTGGTGGTTGTTTAATATAATTTCATTTCATTGGGGTTTTTTGTCAAGATGGTGGAAATGTGGAAGCACTGGGCCACCTCCAAACTCAGTGGTGGCTCCACTGAAATCAAGGAATTCTGCCAGGTGAAAATCCAACAACTGTAAGATACAAACACCTGGTGAGGAACAAGAGTCCCTGAGCTCTCCTGCTGCTTTGTGCTCCCACTTGGATGCTGAACGAAGTGAAAGCTTGGAATTACCAAGTGATCCAACTATGCTGAAGGGCAGCTGTGCCTTGGAGTTCCTTCCTGACCTCTTTTGTCCTTTCTTGCCTCAGCAAAACAAATTGCTGTTGTCTCAGGGAGCGAGAGGGACGATGGTGGTTGGAGTTGTTATTTTTAAATTTCTCAGACATGAAGGGTCTGCAGCTTCCCCCCGAGGGGCAGCTCCAATCTCTGCTCTCTGTGACCAGTGACAGGACCCCAGGGAATGGCCTGGAGTTGTGTCAGGGCAGGTTAAGGTTGGATTTCAGGAAAAGGTGGGTGGTTGGGCACTGACCAGGCTCCCCAGGGCAGTGGGCACAGCACCAAGGCTGCCAGAGCTCCAGGAGCGTTTGGGGAACGTTCTTAGGGACAGGGTGGGATTATTGGGGTGTCTGTTGAAGGCCAGGAGTTGGGTGGGTGATCCCTGTGGGTCCCTCCCAACTCAGGGCGTTCTGTGTTTCACATTGAAAAGCTAAAATGGAGTGATGAGCTCCCGGGAGCGGCTCGTTCCCGCTGTAACCTTCCAGCTGTACACTCTGCAGGCTGCTGGCAGACACAGACTCTGGGTTTGTACCTTTTTGTCTTTGCTTTTTCTTTTTTGATCGCCGTGGATGGGTTTTAATTGCAGCTTTAGTCTGGTGCTCGTGGCTAAAAAGAACGGATCAATAATTCACTCACAGGAACAGCTCGGCAGCTCCAAACTTCCATCTGCCTGCCTTGGCTGCCGGCTGGAGCACCCTGGGCTCTTCACAGCACTGGGGTTTTGGGGACAAAAGTAAGCTTGTAACAATTGCTTGGGTTGCTTCGGGGTTGCTAGAGGGGAGGAAAGGTGGATTTCCCCTGAATTTGTTCTCCTGGCTCCCTCCCAGGCTGTCTTTGATGCTGAGCAGGGAGGAGCTGCTGCCTGGGTTACAGATGTGGATTTGCAGATAATCATTTCCATCCTCAGGAGGCTTTTGAATTTTAAGCTCTTCAGGAGCGTTTCTGGAAGGTGCAGAGGAGCTGTATCAAAATTGGGTCTGCACCAAGTGCAGTCCTGTCTTGGGAGACAAAAGGGCTGGAGGTTCCCCGGGCTGCGTTGTCCCCACAGGGTGTCCTCAAGCTTCATCAGCCTGTGGAAAAAGTAGTAAGATCCAAACCCTGGCAGTGATTTGGATCCTAAGAACCCAAGGGTCCAGTGTCACAAAAGCCACAGTAAATAGAGCTCAACTCACCTGGTCCATCCTCGGGCTCTAAGACAGGATTAACCCTCCTGATATCAGAGTGGGAGGTGGTTTCATGCCATTTAGAGGGTGAATGTCCCTGGTTCTTTGGAATTAACCAGAACTGGGATTGTTCAGCCTGGAAAAGAGAAGCTTTGGAGTGACCTAATTGCAGCCTTCCAGTGCCTGAAGGGAACCTGCAAGAAAGATGGAGAGGGACTATTTACAAGGGCCTGGAATGATAGGACAAGGAAAAAGGCTTCAAACTGACAGGGAGTAGGTTTAGATGGGATACTGGGAAGAAATTCTTTCCTATGAGGCCCTGGCACAGGTTGCCCAGAGAAGCTGTGGCTGCCCCATCCCTGGAAGTGTCCAAGGCCAGGTTGGACGGGGCTTGGAGCAACCTGGGCTAGTGGAAGGTGTCCCTGCCCATGACAGGGGGTTGGAACTGGATGGGCTTTTAGGTCCCTTCCCACCTAAACCATTCTGGGATTCATAAAAGTCTCTCTCTGCACATCCCAAAGGGAAACCCGTAAAGAACTACCTGTGCCCAAATTCTGATACATGTTTAGGATCATGTGAGAGCCAAGATATTGGATTAGGAGTTAGAAAAAGAGTTTGGGAGTCCTGACTTTCAGAATCTCACTGTAGGCACTGGTGTCCCAAGAACACAGTCTCAGGTAGGAAACACCCCATTGTTCGGTGAGACACAACCCCAGCTTTTCTCCTGATGTCCACCCAACATTTTTGTTTTCTTCTTCTACCCCAAGATCCTTGAACCTCAGAAAATCTCTCCAAATCTTCTTCAATCTTTCCCTCTTCCACTCAGCACTGGGAGGTTGGTTAGAGACAATTTGCTCACATTTTTCTGAAGAATTACCCTCTCCTTGAACTTATTTCCCCATCAAGCCACTTCAGCTCCTCTCCTTGAGCTTAGAAGATGATTAAGTCAAGGTCTTTGTCAGAGACAGACTAAACACATTCCCCACATTGTTCTTCCCATCAGAGCCCTCTGTCATGTTTTCCTGATGTGCTTCATGTCCCAATACCAGGGCAGAGCCCACAGATCACGAATGTGCATTTTTCAAAGGGACTCTCCATAAAGGTCTATCAGCAAGGGATGAGTAATGGTTTGACAAAATAGATTTAAGTGGCCCCTTCTGAATCATCTTGGCAGTAATAGAGAGAGTGTGTCCATTTTTTGATTAAATATTTCCAGTGCCATTAGCTTGGGTGAAGTAAACAACCTCTGTTGAGTTTGCCTGCTAACGACAACCCAAAGGCCTTTGATCTCTCTGTTATCAGAGACTGAGACAGTGGTTTGGATGGGGATAAAGATCATGGAATCATTGCTAAAGTATCATCAAAGAGTTTGGAAATGGGTCTTTATCAGTGTTCAGCCTCTTGCCACCCTCAGTGGATGTGGCTGCAGGGTTTTAGCAAAGAAAATCAACAATTAACCTTCATTTCCTGGGCAGATTCCCTAAGGCAGGGTCTCGGTGTTCATTGTTGTCTGAAAGAGGCTGTACCAAATTTCCATATTCTTTGTGTGTATCTTATTCTTAAACATTCCAGCTCCTGATATCTTGCGACTCAGTTTCCATCTGAAAGGAAAAGGTAGACTGCAGCTCTTCTTTCTAGTTAACAATTTGGAATACAAGATATTTTCAGCCTAAATATAAAAATGTATTTATTAATACATATATAAAAAGGAAAACAAATCAGTATGAATGACACATTATTTTTTTTTAATGGGTGCTTTGTGCTTAACCAGCAAAACAAAGCTGATTTTTTTGGGCATTAAGCTGATGATTTTTGGCCATTTGTGATTGAGTTCAGCACAGATAGTGGTCAAGAACAAACAGCTTTGCAGTGTGACTGTAATTCCTTGCGTGAGTGTAGTTTTTTTTCTGGTGAGGGATAAGCCAGATAAATTGGATGGGAGTGAGCACAGGCCCTGCTCGGAGATGTCACAGCTCACGGATCCACCGGGGCTCTGAAGGACTCCACCAGCATATGGATGGGAATGAGTCAGGCTGTATCATTTCCCTGGATTTTCGCCAGAGGCTCTTAAAGGAACCAAACCCATGTGGGGTGAGGTGGCAGTGGAGAGAAACCTGCTTGTGTTTAACAGCTGCCAAAGAGGAGAGGGAAAGGGGGACCAGGGATGGGCCTGTTTCTGGAATCACAGAATCAAAGAAATGCTGAGCTGGAAGGGACCCACAGGGATCATCGAGTCTAACCCTCAGCCCTGCACAGAACCATCCCCAAGAGTCACTCCATGTGCTCCAGAGGATCATCCAAACCCTCCTGGAGCTCTGTCACCTTGGGGCTGTGCCCACTGCCCTGGGGAGCCTGGGCAGTGCCCAACCACCCTCTGGGGGAAGAACCTTTTGCTGAGATCCAACCTGACCCTGCCCTGACACAGCTCCAGCCATTCCCTGGGTGCTGTCCCTGGTCCCCCCAGAGCAGAGTTCAGTCCCTGCCCAGGAAGTTGTACCTGCAGTGAGGTCTCCTCTCAGTCTCCTCCAGCTGAACACCCCAAGTGCCCTCAGTGTCTTCACACAGCTTCAAATCAAGGCCCTTCCCCATCTTCACTGCCCTCCTTTGGACTCTCTCTAATGGCTTCAGATCTTCCTCATGTAGTGGTGCCCAAACTGCCCCAAGATTGAGGGTGAGGCTGCCCCAGTGCAGAGCAGAGAGAAGTTGCCAGAGGCATCTCCTGACACGTGCTGTGTCCTGGACAATTCCTGCTGGGACTGAAGGGGGGTTGTTGCTTGCACCCAGCACTGGAGCAGTGAGGAGACGTTCCCTGTCCTCGGTTCAGGCATATTCCCATTTTTCCTTGGCACTAATCAGTGTATTGGGGCTGACAGGTGTGACCAGTGTGCAGAGTCCACGCTCGAGCATCTCTCCTGGGTGAGCTATTCCAGTGCTCTGCTGTATTGCTGGAGGCATTCCTCCCTGGTTATTTGGAGAGCTGGCTCCTTCCTCCTGTGCCTTCTTGTTTGATAACTAAACCTGAACACTTCTGGCCTGGTTTGGGGGGTTATTTTATACAGTCTGGGGGTTTTCTTTCATTTTAAGGCTTATTTTTTGAGCCATCTGTCACACCAAGTGATCCTCCATCAAGATATAATCCAGTTGATTGGCCTACTTTTCAAGAGCAGTAGCTTTAGCTTTGTGAACCACTGCTGATAAGACTTCAGATTGCCCAGGTCCTTTCCTCGGGAGGGTGGAGGAGGCAGCAGTTGATCTAATCCTGCTTGGCGTCGAAATGTCGCTTGAAATGAAATTGCATTTTGCTGAATGAAACTGAGAAATAGGAAAGTAATACTGCAAATATGTTGCGCCATGTGGGACCTTCTGCCTGGGAAGCTTGCTAAGGAAGCTACAGCAGAGTTGATTATCCCACAGAACAAACTCTCTCTGAGCTGTCACTCGTGTTGCAAGAGGTGAAAATGTGGCATCTGGGGTTTCTTCTGTAGAAAATACTCCCAGCCAGGAGACATAGAATCATGGAATGGTTTGGCTTGGAAGGGAACTTAAAGCCCACCTCATTCCAACCCCCTGCCATGGGCAGGGACACCTTGCAGTAGCCCAGGTTGCTCCAACCTGGCCTTGGACACTTGCAGGGATGGGGCAGCCACAGCTTCTCTGGGCAACCTGTGCCAGGGCCTCCCCACCCTCCCAGGGAAGGATTCCTTCCCAATACCGATGCCAAACGGACCTGAAGGACTGACACAAAAATCCCAGGGAGTGTGTGGCTCTGGAATATGGGCATTGCTGGTTAACATTCACTCTGCTGGCTCTGGTTTTAATGCTGGAGTGTCCCATGTGCAGCCTCCTCCCTCCCTCCACCCCTGTCCCATTTTAGAGCTCCAGGAAGGAGTGGAGTGGTTTGCATTTGGCATCTGCAGTTGGGTGCAGAATTACTGGCTGTGACTTTCATGCCGTGGAGCAGCCAGGTAAAAGCAATTCCAGAGAGCATTAGGAGATCAAGTAGGTCAATTGAAAGGAGGAAAAATTACCATCAGTTATCTTCAATTAAACTGTTATCGCTCCACATGAAGGATCCCGTTTAGAGGAAGGCATAAAACCTGAGAGTAGAGGTGACTGAGAGAATAAATTCTCATTTTTAATTCCAAAGCCAGAGAGGGAACATCCATCAGGAGGTGTGGGGACGAGATCTCTCCTTCCTTCTGTTTCCAGCCTACTTTTGAGCAGAGCCCATTTGGAAATCTCTCAGCAAAACACTTATTTCATCAGGAAGCACAAACTCCTCCATGTCACAGTTTTAGCAGAGACATTAATGAGAGATAAACCCTTCCTGAGCAGGGCTTGTGGTTTTTGGGAGGTTGTGGTGGCTGGCTGTTAAATTTGGGGCAGTGGCACCTCAGAATAGCAAAGGTCTTTGTGACCAGGGCAGTCTTCTTGGAGCTGGGGCATCCTGCTTCAAATCCCTGATCCCTTTCCAAGGCCAAAGAGCATAAATAACTTGGAACTGCTCTCGTGTGCATGGGAGAACACCATCCAAACCCTTTTTCCTAGGAAGACAAGTTATATCACATGAAAGGAAGGCAATTTCTGTGGTTGGAACCTCAGTCTAGATTGACTAAACTGGTTTGAAGTTGATTTTAAGACAGTAGGAGTCCAGTCTTGTAGTAAACAAACTACATCAAAATGGTTTACACAAGAAATGTTTTCAGATGCAGAAGTTGAAAAGCCCACTTGCATCATTCCTATTTTTTAAGGGCAGGGAATGCAGAGGAGGAAGAAGCCAGGTCTGCAGTTGCTTGGGGGTTTTCTGTTTGGTTGGTTGTTCACTTACCTTAGAAATATCAGAATTGTTCGGGTTAGACTTTGACAAGCAAGAGAAGGGGAGAAAAATAAAGGTCAGAATGTAGCCTTCACATTTGCTGGGGTGTCACTTCCATTCCCTGCCAGCTCTGCTTCCACCGTGACCCCCTGGCTCCTGAAACTCCCTCAAAGAGGACCAATTCCCAGATTGCTCCTGGGGCATTGGAATGAAGGAGCTGTAAATAAAAACAAGCAGCTTGCAGAGTGTAGGGCAGCCTCGTCTCTTCTGCTTGGAACTGTGGCTGTATCGAGTCCCTGCTTGGGAGATGTTGCTTCTCTCCTTCCCTTCTTGTCCAGGGAATGTTCAGATTGTGAGGGTGGGGAGGCCCTGGCACAGGTTGCCCAGAGAAGCTGTGGCTGCCCCATCCCTGGAAGTGTCCAAGGCCAGGTTGGACGGGGCTTGGAGCAACCTGGGCTGGTGGAAGGTGTCCCTGCCCATGGCAGGGATGGGACTGGGTCTGTCAGGTCCCTGGATGCCTTGTCCCCTGCTCCCTGCCTCTCCTGCTTTCCCTTTGGGTTTTAATTCTGTGAAATAGGGATGATCCCAGGGACTGCAGAGAGATGAAGTCTGTTGCAGTGGAATACCTGGTAACTGGAAAATTGTGATTGCTCAAAAGTGAGGTGAGACAACACGGGGTGTCCAGAAGCAAAGTGCACATTGACAGTTCATTGCTCTGCCTGGTCAGAGTCTCTGCAGGCTCAGCTTAAAAATGTAAAGCAGAAAAGCTAACATAAACAAGTGCTCAAAATCCCATTGACAGCTTTAGGCTCGGGACTAGAGGGAAAAAAAAACAACCCAAGTGCAAAGGATGTTTATGAGACTAAATGTCCAGGGTTTGTTTACTGCTCCTCGTGGCTCTGCCAGCCTTGGCTCTCCCAGCTCAGGAGCTGCCTTGGCCTTTGGGGAGAGGATTTCTGGAGCAAAGCACATCTTTCACTCTGGAAACTTCTTTCCCTGTTCATTCAGCAGGAAGGACGGGGTGCCCAACAGCCCTTTTCTCCAGTTTAATCCAGGTGTGATTATTTCTCCTCAGTCTCAGAGCAAAAAGGTGCCCCAGCCCCAGTGTCCTGCTGGGGATTGTGCCTAAATTATGTAAAATAGGTGGTTGTGGATGCAGCAATCAAAAGAGATGAGGGGGAAGATGGGCAAGAGGGAAAAGAGGCACAAAGAGATGATCTTCCTTGAAGAACTGCAGTAATTCAGTTACACAAAGAGAATCTAAGGCTGCAAAGTCCCACTCCCCTTCTTCATTCTCTGCCTGTAGGAGCCATCAATAATTTGACCATTATGGGTTTCTCTTTTATTGAATTTCTTGATTCCAGGAAGGCTCTGGGGGTTGTGCTGCGCCTTGCTAAAACCGGGAGTATCAGATTCTCAGAAAGAGAACTGGCCTTGTGAGGTTTTTCAGGCCTAAACTATTTAGGAAAGGATTTTTTTTTTTTTGTCTGTTTATCTGAACTCAGAATGAACTGCTGAAACATTTGAGGTTTGTCCCTAATAAAAGCATAGTTTTGAATCGCTGAAACATTCTGCAGCATAAATATGGCCTTCAGAGTGAGCGGAGGTGGGACGTGTTTTGCCTGCAGTCGAGGCTTGCTCTTCCTTTAAACTCAGATTCAGGGATGCTGAAATCTCACAGATTGATCCCCCTTCCCTTGAATAGTGGGAAACTTAACTCCTGCAGCCAAAGGATGGGAATTTGAATCTGAAATCTATAAAGTTTACACTCAAACCTGAACCTTTATTGAACATTAGCTGGGACCTGCCAGTGGGACTTGTGGGTTAAACCACTCTCTGTGCTCGTTTTTGCTGGTTGTCTCCAGCAATTCCTGTTCCAGCCCTCACATCTGGCACTGTGGACCCTTGTACCAGTGGGACAGCATTGCCCATATTGCATATCCCATATTGCATCCATCGTGGGGATTCCTGAGCGTTTTGTATCCTCCTGCAATGCCACCTGGTTGCCTTTTGGCCTGGCTCTGAAAACCTGGACTGATGTAAAGATCAACATTTGCAGCAGCAAAAGATGTGGATGGGGATGCCCACATTTGATGAGGGGTCGTGCTCTCTCACTGAGTTTGAAAAGGGAATCTTTCCCTGATGCAGTTTGGAGCCCAATGGTGGGCAAATAGTTTCCCTGTCAGAGTTGTTAAGATTTACAAAAAAATTGGCACTTTAGAACTGCTCTCCTGGAAGTGCATCATTTTGCTGCCAAGCTTTGTTAACCATTCCTTGCTAGAAAGGAAGTTGCATTTCATGACACAACCACCTCTCAAGCCAAAAGCCTGAGATTTCCTTTTCTGAGAAGGTCCAAATGGACATTTCACTAATTTTTGAGTTTTGGGGCAACTTCATTATCTTCCAGCCAGGAAGTTGGACAAAAATAATCCTCGTCATGAGAAGTTTTGTTTTCAGCAAATCAACATTTTGTTTTACCCATAGAAAAAGACTCCTGGAAAAAATTCCTGCTCTGGGGTTGGCTTCAGTTTGAACAAAACAACAGTGTCTCCTAGTGGCTGACTCCAGGGGGATGGCCACATCCGTCTTGGCTTTTGAGTGGCTCTTCCTTGACCCTCCTCCTGGATCTTTGCTCATCGGGGAGCGAGAGGAGCGGGAAATGTTTGCTGTGAGCAATAAACCAGTTCATGAGGCATAAAAATATCCATGGAGCGTTTTCCGGGCTCCAGTTGGTGTCGAGAGAAGGTCATTACACTTGAAGGCTGCAGCACTGGGTGTTTGGCTCATCTGCTGTTCAGCTTCCACTCCAATAATCCGAGAGCTCCCGGCAGCGGCTTGGCCGGCGCTCAGGGCCATCCATCCTTGTCCTGCCTCCGTGCCCCTGCTCCAACACCCCTCCTGACAGCAGTCCTTGTCACCCTGTTAGCTCTGCCTCACGCCACACACGATCCCTGAAGGATAATGAAGATCCCTGCTCCGAGGTTGGCTCTGCAGTGCCTGCTGTCCATCAGCCTCGCCCCGGGCTCCGATCTGCTGGGTCAGCTCCTCGTCACGGCTCCCGGTGACCTCATCTGGGCCACCTCCTTGTCCTCTGTTTCCCCTCTCTTCCCTCCCCTGACAGATCACTGCAGCTTTTCTCCTGCGCTCCCTGAACTTGTGTACAAAACAAAAGTCACGGTGCTGGAGACAAAGCAATGAGGGCACAAATTGTCAGAGGAAATTGGTAAATCGGTTCAGGCAATGACATTGGCAGATGCCATGTGCTCAACAGGCCACAGAAAAATATTGACCTTGGCTTAGGAAAATGGGGATTTTAGAGAGTAACAACCTACAAATTCTTTTTATTTGCCTCAGGGTGTTGTTAGGTTTGTTCAGCTCACTCTTTTCAAGGAGGACATGCTTTTGTTGGTAATAGCTCTGAGAATGACTTCCCATCAGTGTTGGGTTAATGGTTGGACTCAATGATCTGAGAGGTTTTTTTTCCAGCCTTATTGATTCTGTATTTGCATAACTCCAGGATTAGGGGGATTGAAGTGATCACCAGCTCTCCAAGTTTTGATGATGGAATTGTGACTCTTGGTAGCACATCTGGCAGCAGCAGCAAGGTGAGCTTGGAGAGCACTGCACTAAGCTTGACTTCAAAGGATGAGGTGGCTGCTGTGTGGCAGAGTACAAGGGTCTGGAGGTAGCAGTGGGCAGGTTTTCCATGTGTCCCAGCAGAAAGTGCTACAGAACAACCCCACCAAGCTGCAGTTCCTGTCAGGAATGATGATGGTCTCTTCTCCCAGGAAAGTAGCAACAGGAAAAGACATAGCCACAAACTGCACCAGGGGAGGTTCAGGTTGGACATCAGAAGGAATTTCTTCATGGAAAGGGTTGTCAGGTATTGAAAGTGGCTGCCCGGGGAGGTGGTGGAGTCCCCACCCCTAGAGGTGTCCAGGGGAGGACTGGATGTGGCACTCAGTGCTCTGGGCTGGGTGACAAGGTGGGGATGGGTCAGAGGTTGGACTCGATGATCCTGGAGGTCTTTTCCAACCTCAGATAATTCTGTGTGATTCCTTGCTGATGATTGTCACTAATTTCCCAGCCTCAACACTCTAACGAGCCATCCCCAGCCTGCCCTGAACACCCTGTCCCACTGTCAGTCACACTCTCAATCACAGCCTGTCCCAGAGCTCTCAATCTGCTGCCAGAGGGACACAAGAATTTATCAGGTTATTCTGCTGCTGGTCAGGAGTGCCCTTGTCTGACCCCATAAAACATGCCAGGTCCTGACCAACAGCTCGAGGACACTGTGAGAGTGGTGTCCTGTCCCCACTGTGACTTACAGTGACTGTGTCCCCTGTCCCCACTGTGACTTTCAGACTCCCGGGAGCCCACGGGGCTGTTTCAGCTCAGTCTCTGTCAGGGCTCTGGTTCAGTGCCACCCCAGAGCACCCCTTTTCTTTAGCTGTGTTTTCATTGCTGAGGGAAGACTCTGCCCAGGATGTTTTGGCACCATCAGGGAGGGGAATGGGGTGGATGTAAGGGTGGGAATCCCCTCCCTGCAGGAGGAAGGTGTGAGGAGGGCGGGCAGGTGATCCTGCTGCTCATGTGCTTCCTGGAGACTAAAGAACTGAAAACTGCACAGTCCTTCCTCTGGTGTCCCTTGGGAATTGGTGTGTATGGACTGTAACCATGAGGACTGAGCTCTCAGTGCTTTCTCCCTGGATAAATGGTTGAGCAACAGACAGACTGTTGCATAAAGTGATTTAGCTGTGAGTGATGGTTCATTAGCAGCCCACAGGTTGGCACTGCCTGTAGGAGGGGATGTCTGGGCTCTTCCTGCAGTCAAGTTAACTCTTTCACCCTCTCCTTCCATTGCCAAGGGTTTGGTTTGCAGAGTGTGGAGTTAAATGTGGTGGTGCCACAGTATTACAATGGTCTCTCCCTTCGGACTCTCAGATAGTGCAACAACGTCCCCAAGAAACAGCCAGTTCTTACCATGGTGTCTAATGAGGGACAGGGAATAAAGGAAACCATTGTCAGTCCAGGAGATGAGTCAGATATGAAAATCACACCTTTTCCTAGACAATATTATTACACCGAGGAAAAGGAAATGAAAAAGACTCATTTTCTCTTGCAAAGGAACAAGCCTTGAACTAGAAATGTAGAAATGCACGTTGCAGAGCCTGGTGCTGTTTGAGGGAGCAGCTCCAGGGCGTGGGCCAACCCCATCCCTCCTTTTGTGTCTGTCCCTGCTGTGCCAGAGCCTGGAGGCTGGACAGTCACTGCTGCACTTGCCAGGAAAAGAAGATCTCAGGCTCTGTCTGAAAACAAGATTGTAGCCCAAGGTAATTTGGTGCTGGTGACAGAGGAGGGGAATGGAAAAATCTTGGATTTGAGCTGCATGAAGCCTTGTAAACTCAGAGAAACCCACACTGATCCTGGAGGGAATCCTGACTCTCAGGTCCACGCTGCTGTCACTTGAACAAAATCTGCTCTGTGTTACTAACCAGGGCTTCAGAAGGAAAGATCATTTGGGATCTTTTGGGACAATTTCCAAAGGGAGACAAATATCTCAAGGGACATAAAACTGTTGATCCTGCTGACTTTCACTGACACTTGTTTGCCTAATTCTCTGAAGAGATATCTGGAAGAAAAATACTTTGTTTTAATATCGGTTTTATGTGAATATTCATCTATCCAAACCAGGGGTCCTGGTTTGGATATTGCATTATCCATAAAGTTCTGCTGGGGTTAGTGCAGTAAAAACAGCCTGACCCATGTGAGTCCAGATAGAAGCTTAGAAGCCACACCAGCCATTCACCTGGATAATTGTATCTTGGAACAGTAAATAACCCCTCTCCTTTGGAAAGCTTTAATTTTTTGGGCCCATGCAGTGGGCACAGTTGTTCTGCAGCTGCTCCAGGAACGGGCTGGGATTCTGTGTTTCCACTAAGATTCACAGGGACCATCCACGAGGTTTGTCTGCTGTTCCCCTCAGACATTTATCTGCCTCCATGGCTTTCCAGGAGGAATATGGGAAGGTGTAGCATTTGTGCATCATTATCACAAATCCCAGTGGGAGGAACATTCCAGCCTTTCCCATTTCCTCTGTGCATCTCTTTGACCCCGTTGCTTTTCTGCCCTGTAGCCGGATGAGTTGACCAATGCCTTGGAGATCAGCAACATCGTCTTCACCAGCATGTTTGCCCTGGAGATGCTCCTGAAACTCCTTGCCTTTGGCATCTTTGGCTACATCAAGAACCCCTACAACATCTTCGACGGGATCATCGTTGTCATCAGGTCACTGCTGGTTTTTTCTCTGCTTCTCTGAGGGCTCAGCCCAGTTGGGGAGTGGGCTGGGGAGCAGGAATGACGTGGCATGTGTTAATCCAGGGCTGGGATGTGCTATAATTGTGCTGGCATTTTAGATCCCTGTCATTTAGAAGGGCTGTCCAAAGTAAATGGATCTGGCAGATGGAGAACAAAGTCTATTTATGCCACACATCTGGCACTGGGGGCGATTTTCCACCAAAGTGCAGAGTGGCTGGTCCTGGGAAAGGAGAGCAGTGAGTGTCCATATCCCAGCAGAGTGCCCTCCCTGTCCCAAATTAACATAACTCAGGCTGGAACTGGGGAAGCAGGAGGTAAAGAGGGCACTGCTCTGCTGTCCTCTCCCAGGGAACACCATCCCAGCCTAAGCTGGGGGTGCCACAACACGTGAGTGAGAACTTGTGCACCCCTCAGAGCTGGGATTCTTTCCAGCAGTGCTGGTCAGTAATTTGGGGTAGAGAATTCAAGATGCAACCCAGGATAGTGCTCTTGGCTTCCCTTGGCCCATCCCTTTGATTCAGAGCAGGGAGGAGCAACAGAGACCTGAAACACAGGTCATTCTGTGGCCTGATGAAACCAACCCCCCCCAGCAGATGTAAATCCCTCTGAATGTTCGTGGTACAAACCCATGATCCACGGTCTGTGGGTGGGCTTGGGACAGACTGGAGTGGTGCAGCCTGGCAGGGGATGTGCTGTGAAGAACCACAGAAAACCAGGGAATTAAAAAATCAAAATCCAGCTGTGATGGAGATAAGTTGTGCAGATAAGATGTGAAGGTGAACTGGGAGTGAAGGTGTTTTCCAGAAGCAATAAAGGAACAGGCAGATAAATGCTCCCGTGGGGCTTGAACGGCACGATCCCTGTAGGAAATCCTGTGGGAAAACCACCCTCAGGGCTTCCCCCGGGTGGTGCTGCTGGTTCCAGCTGTTGTCCCGTGTTCCTGCAGTGTCTGGGAGATCATTGGGCAGTCGGACGGGGGCCTGTCTGTGCTCCGGACATTCCGGCTGCTCCGGGTGCTGAAGCTGGTGCGGTTCATGCCCGCCCTGCGCCGCCAGCTCGTGGTGCTCATGAAGACCATGGACAACGTGGCCACCTTCTGCATGCTGCTCATGCTCTTCATCTTCATCTTCAGGTACCAGAGGCTTGCAGCTCTTCTCTGGTTGATTGCCCAGCTTGGTTAAGGGACGTTGAGGTTGGAACAGTGGGACACTGCAGGCTCCTGGGGGGTAGAACTGCTCACAACAGACTGTTTACCCCTTTTCAGTCTGTTTTTCCTGCAGTTCTCTAATTCTGTAGGTGGATGAAGATCACAAACAGGCAACAATTGCTCCTTGGGTCCCTGAGAGGCTCCTTTGGCTGTACCAGTGTTACATTTGGAATGGAGGTCATGCAGACCCCAAGACGTTGGTCTGTTTGACCCTATAATGCTCCTTAAGACCCTTTTGTTGGAAACCAGTTGGATTAGGGAGCTGGCAACAGGGTTTGTCATTTTCTAGGTGAAGGAGATCCCTTTAGTGTCGAAAATTGTAATGAAATGTGGCACAGAAGAGCCAAATTGCAGGGTCTGAGCAGTGATCATGCCAGTGCTGGAGCAGATCCCGTCTTCCCAGGAGATTCCACCAGCACCCAAAACACTGGGAGGGGAAAAGTGTCCAAAAAAAATCACTGCAATCCTCCCTGCAACCGTATTTCCCACAATAATGTTTCTCTCATCTCCCCCTCTCCCCACTCCAGCATCCTTGGCATGCATCTTTTTGGATGCAAGTTCAGCCTGAAAACTGATACAGGAGACACAGTTCCAGATAGGAAGAATTTTGATTCCTTGCTTTGGGCCATTGTCACTGTATTTCAGGTAAGCTCTGGGTCCTTGGGAGAGTTTTAATGTGGAACACGTGGACTTTTTATTTCACAGAACTATTCCAATAAGTGTCAAGTTTAGTTATTAGGGAAGAGAGATTGTGTTTCTGTGTCTGTAAGCCCTGATAAAGAAGTAATCTGCTAAAATCAGCACTGTGCATGTCTCTTGTGAGCAAAAGAAGAAGGAAATCCACCCTTATTTTCCTTTTATATAATCAGTAAGATCAAGACCCACAGTCTGCTGCTCATTCTGCCCCTATTCTGCAAAGGAGACCTCTGTCTCCTAACTTACCTACACTGCCCCAAAAATGCACTTTGCAAACAATTTCGTGTAACTGGGAGTGCCAAACACTGTCACAAATCAGAGCTGGAGGTGCTGGGAAAGTCTTTATGTAAAAAACTGTGTTTCCTCTGCAGCCAAGATCTGGTTTGTGCCTGAAATTACTGACATATTCCACAATAAGCTGCTGTCTCAAGGACAATTTAATACAAAGATTAGTCTTTTCTGTTTCAAGGCTCAGACTTTAGGGCCCCAGTGCTACAAGTGGAGCACGGTGTAAGTAACATTAAGCCAAGTTTCTCAACACAGGGTAGGTGTTCACCACAGCATCATTCAGGGTGGAAACCAGTCTGGAGAAAAATAGAACTGTGAAAAACAGAACTTCTTGCAAAGGAGCAAAGGCAAATCAGCAGCAGCCTCAGAGGTTCACGTTTTTCTCTCACCAACACACGGATTTCTGCATTTATTCTGGCACTCCCTTGGGAATTGCAGTTGGCACAGAGCACAAGGGCTCAGTCCTGTGTCCCATGAAGGGTATTGAGTGACGTGACTCAGTGCAGCTAAATTCAGTCCTGTCTCCCCAAAGCTGCCTTGTTTGCAGGAGAGTTTGAGGCCGTTTTCACTGCAAGGACAAGTTAATGTGGAACACGAATCTGTCATCCATTTTGCTTAGGCCCCGGGATTTTTGAGCTCCAGGAAAGCTCTGAGGAAATCCCTTGGAGCAAGGCTTTTTGCAAGGATGTGTGTTGTTTGGGTTTTTTTTGCCCAGCTTGTCAGTGCTTTTACCTAAAGGAAACCGCTTTGCTTCCCTGAATTTCTTAAGCCACCCAATGTCATTTATCCCATCAAATATCCTGTCCCTTACCCTTTCCTTCAGCTCCAGTTGCCTTATAAAGAGCAGCCTGAAAGGAGACAAGATCTGTGGCCTCAGGTCTGTTATCTGCTGATGGTTATCAAAGGAGGCAATACCTCCACGAAATAATGGGATTAGGATGAGTGCATCCTTCATGTTATGATATCTGGGATCTGGACAGGGAGTGCCAGAGGGAGCTTTGGCCAGGAGAGAGCTCTCATGTGAAGATCTAAATAAAGGACATTTTTGCTGCCTCGTCTCGTGAGACCTGTGAGTGATTACGCTCAGAAAAGGTCGAAAGCAGGGGAAGGAATGGCTGAGACAGTGTTTGAACGTGGCTGCTGTGCATGGGAGGAGTAATTGGAGCCTTCCCTTTCCCTTCCCTGCAGATCCTCACTCAGGAGGACTGGAACGTGGTCCTGTACAACGGGATGGCCTCGACCTCCTCGTGGGCAGCTCTGTACTTCGTGGCCCTGATGACCTTCGGGAATTACGTGCTCTTCAACCTCCTCGTTGCCATCCTGGTTGAGGGATTCCAGGCAGAGGTAAGAGGTGGGAGCAGAGGGAGGGAGAGCACTGACACACCTGCAGGGATGGGTCTGTGTCAGTGCAACATCCCACCATGCAAACAGCCCGAAATGTAAAGTTGAGGGGTGTAGATGAGCTGGGCTGGGCATATGAAGCTCTTGTGAATCGTAATTAAGGCCCACTGGGTGTGGGGGCTGGGGAGACCAGGATTTTGGTTGATCTGCTCCAGGGTCTGTTGTGTGACACAGAAGAAATAATTTAGGAGTAATTTTACTCAGCAAGTCTCCCATATATCCTGTGTTTTGTGTTTCTTTATGGCAAATCTCAGGCCTTCTATTCTATATTCCATATTCTATATTCTATAATCTATTCTATGTATATATATATCTTTTTTATAGATATAGATATAGATATAGATATAGATATAGATATAGATATAGATATAGATATAGATATAGATATTCTACTCTATGGAAGACCTTATATTCCAGCCAGTTCCAGTCATGTGGACCAGGCAGGATGTGAACTGGGTCTCAGTCCAAACCTTCCCTTGGGACTCTGTCCCTCCTGTGTTATTTGCACAGCAGCACAAGTAGCCCAGCTGTTCAAAAGCTGCATTTCAAGGCTTCAGACTTTAAATTTTGAGGTATTTAGGATGATGCTTTAAGGCAGAAGAAAGTTTTCTCTGCTGAGCAGCCTGGCAGCCTGCAGGTATCTCTGTACAGAACAGATCCCACTCCTTACCTGCCCTCTTGGAGGTTCATGACGTGCTCATGTGAAGCCAGGAAGGGGCAGCCTCTGAGTGCAGAACCCTCTGAGTGCCTGATCACTGAGCCAGACAAATGGCTGGGCTTTAAGCTCAGGCTTAATGGCTCCTTTCAGAGCTGTTATGGACCATGATTTAAATGTGTGTAAGCACTGGATTGCAAAGCTTATATTACTCACCCAGCACTGCCTCTGAAAAGGCCACCAACCACGGGCATGACATTTGCAGGGCACATTTTGCTCTCCACTCCCAGTTCTTGTAAACCCTGACATGGAGCCCGTGGGCTTCTCACTTGTCTGGGAGAGAGAAATCAGCTGTGCTGCAGAAAACCCTTCTCAAGGCTGGATTTCAGCTGCCAGGGCTCGAGTCAAGCCTTGCACTTATAAATCATGGAATCCTGGAGCGGTTTGGGTTGGAAGAGACCTTAAAGTTCAGCTGGTTCCAACCCCCTTCACTAGACCAGGTTGCTCAGAGTCCCAGTTCTGGTTGTGAACCAAAGATGTTTGCAGCCTCACTGGATAACTTTGGGAAGAAGTATCAGTGGAGCTGGGTTTTCTTTTGTCATCCCTGGTTCCGTTGGTCGGTTGGGAATATGGCAGAATCCTTGTTTTGTCCCCTTTGACTTTGCCCTCTGACAGGGGGTTGTTCTTAGCAGTCACTAAAGACACCGAGGGCACTTCTCCTCCCTTTGCTCAGGTGTTTCTCTTACTTAACTGGAGAGTGACTCCTGGGAGACTTGTGCAGCTGAGAGGGTGCACGTTAGAGCTGCTCTGAACTCAGAACCATCAGCAGTGTTTCAGCAAGGACAAAAAAATTGCCCTGTGAATCTCAGGACACGGTCCCAGCTTGATCCCAGGTTCTGCTCTGCCTGTGGAGCGAGTTTGCCAGGAGTATGCCTAGAAGAGAACAGGCTTAAATGGCCACAAACCCATTTTTAGTACATTTGTGCTCAGTCCAACAAGCAGCCAGACTTCAAACAGGACCATAATTGCATATTTGTGCTTACATTGTTCCCGTGTCAGTTTGAAATCTACCCCAGAGCTGCTCTGGGAAAGCGGACAAACCTTCTGAAATCATGCAAATCTTTCATCTGCTGGTGTTTCTGCTCTAAAACAGAGAAGATGAATAAGGGAGCTCAAGCCTTTCAGTCATCCTGGCTGCTTGGCTGCACCAGTTTGCAATCCATCACGGACGAAATTAAGTTCGCTGCCACTTCAGCGCCGTGTCTCTAGAAACCGTGGTGATTTGTTCAGGCATCAGTGAGGGAACTGTGCTCCTTCTTCTGGGATCAGCTGCTTTAATCCAACCATTTGCTATCAATTTGCACACATTTTCTGCAGTCTTGATGAATCCAGCCAGAGCGAAGCCAACAGTCTGCTGGAATCTCTCCCGCAGCAAGGAGGAGAAGTTCTTCTGTCCCAGGCTGATCATTTTTGGTAGTAGATATGTTTGAAAGGGAAAATTAACTGGACTTTCAGGAGGAAAGCCAGGGTGAGGGTGGTTGGCTGTTCTCTGTGCTGCCTCATTCCCTCTGCCTCAGCATTGCCGAGAGATTTCCCAGTACAATCTCGGTTACCAGCCGGCCTGAAGGAAGCAAACCAGGGCTGGGTTTTCAGATCTAAGTCAAATTTACAGGGCTGTCAAATAAAGAAGAAAAACCCTCCAGCATCCTTTGACATCAAACCCTGACTGCTTTCAGCTGGGATCGTGGGGAGTGTAAACATGGAATCCCACCATGCCAGTTTTTCGTGGTCACTCCTGTGATTGCAGCTGCATTTTGGTGTTCTCTGGGAATCACTGTTCCAGGAGGTTGGTGTGGTAGGAAACACAACATGGCAGGAACAGCCACATCATCCTCCTTCCTGTCCAAGTGTGAAAATTAATCAAAATATAGAATAGGGACTTGCCTGGGGTCATTCCTTGGGGCTGCTCTTAAACTGACTGTTGGGAGCAGAGGTGCTGAGTAATCCAAATTATCATGTCTATTAATTATCCCCCTCCTCTCTGCAGGGTGATGCCACTAGGTCAGACACAGATGAGGACAAGACATCTGCCAACTTTGATGATGATTTTGAGAAGCTGAAAGACCTCCGAGCAACAGGTGGGGGTTTGTGTCCACATTTTCCTGGGATCAGCTGTGACTCTGCTTCCATATCTTCTCACAGGAACTTATGGGGGAAACTGGAAGAATCCCTTTTATTTGGCAGCTAATCCGATAGCTGAGCCCACAGAGCAGCTCTGCAAAGCGAAAGCTAAATGAGCATTGATATTTCCTTTAAACAGATGTTTTTCTAATTTAAACTCCACGAGAATATTTTGCTGTGTCTCATCATTCCTCCTGTCCCGTTCCCTCGGAATGGTTTGCTGACAGCAATGTTCTCACCCTACTTCTCAGCAGCTTTTCAAATCAATCATGTTCTCATCTGTTTTTTTTGGTTTCCCACACAAATGCATTTGGGTGAGGTTTGATTGATGGAAATGTTGCTGCTCATTTGTGTTACAGGAGGGTCTGGCAATCGATTTGAGGTAAGGCCACACTGCACCAGAGCACTAAAAACATGGAATAGTAGGTGACAGCCTTCACTCTGCAGAGTTTGCAGCCAGGGAGGTGACAAGGAGGGATCCCATATTTTAACAGAGTGAATGGCATGATGGCAAACAGGAACCACTTTAGTTCCTCTGTACTTTGATTCCCAGCTTGGGCTCTGCTAGGATTACTTTAAATGTTTCTAAACTGGGTTTTGTTTCAGCTGAGGAGATGATATTGATTGTGGTGAGCAGATGGAATTCAGCTGAGGAAGGGGCAGAATAATTTGTTGGGGGAGCTGAGACAGAGCTGGATCACAGCGAGGTGATGGAGCTACTCAGTCTGCAGATGAAGCAACAAATCCCAAACACCAAGTGATCAAATATCCATTGCAGATAATTGGCAGGGAACCCACAGCACAACTCTACACCAGATTTGCACCAACTATTTGTTGAGCAGCTTCAAATAACAAGAGATTTCTAGGGGGGAAAAAAACATTGTCACCTCTTCTCAGGTAATACAGGAATAGAAAACAAGGCTGAACTTGCCTTTGAAGTCCAGGAGTGCTTGTGTGTCTCCCTAAGTCTCAGAGGTGCCAACTGGTGACTAAACAGCAAAAAGGCTTTAACAATTCTATTGCAGAGCCATTGGTCTGTAACACATACAGGGCCAAGAGGAATGTGTTTGGCAGATTAGCAAATTTTGAGCTGAAACTTCCACCCCCAGGGTGAATGGCAGTGTTCCCATGGCCTTCTGTGGTGCAGGTCAGGCATTTGTGCACAAACCAGCAGCTGAACAGATGATCCAACAGAAGCAAAGTGCACTGCAAGAGCAGCCAGAGAGCAGGGAATGCACTCACTTGGATTCCTCACTGCAGCCCTGCCCTGCTTTGCTGCTGATCCTTCCCCCTCCTTGAGATTGGTTCTGAAATATGAACTGATTTCTGATATGAAACCAGGACCCACCAAGCCCAGTAAAGCAGGAACTAGTTCAGCTCTAGTTTTGGGTTTGAAACCAGCCTTTGGTTTGGAGCATCCTGGCGCTCTGTAGGGCTGGAGGTGTTAGGTCTGGTTTGGCTTCAGTGTGCACGTGGGTTTTACAGCCTGTCCTTGCCCTACAGCTGAAAAAGATGCTTCTTGTGATGACCACAGTGCCATTAGAGTTCTCTGTTAGGGATGGGGGTGTAAAAGCAGCTTCCATTTCCTGTCCCCTGCTGTTTGCTGAGTGCCTTCCCTGTGAAGGGACTTGGACCACGTCACAACTGGACAAAAATCTTTGTGCTACACTGTAGGACACAGACAGGAGGTGAACTTAAAAGGGTGAATTTAGCCAGTCCTCAGTGTCCTTTCCTCAGAGGCTTTCTCCTAGTCCTCATAACTATAACTCCACTCTAAATCCCAAGAAACAGTGAGCAAAAGAAGCTTCCTGGAGGTGTGCAAGGCCAGGTTGGACGGGGCTTTGAGCAACATGATCTAGTGGGTGGCATCACTGCCTATGGCATGGAGGTTGGAACAAGGTGACCTTTAAGGTCCCTTCCAACCCAAACCATTTTATAATTCCATGATTCCTTTGGAGAGCAGTGAGTTCCGAGTCCAGGTGGGGCTGAAGGCCTCTTAGGAGGTTGTGGTGTTTGCCTGATGCCTTTTAACACAGTGGGGAGGGGGGATCTTATCCTCTCTGGAAGAGAAGAGGAGACCTCATTGCAGTTCCAACTTCCTGGGGAGGGGCAGGGGAGGGGCAGAGGAGGGGCAGGGACTGAGCTCTGCTCTGGGGGGACCAGGGACAGCACCCAGGAAATGGCTGGAGCTGTGTCAGGGCAGGGTCAGGTTGGATCTCAGCAAAAGGTTCTTCCCCCAGAGGCTGGTTGGGCAGTGACCAGGCTCCCCAGGGCAGTGGGCACAGCCCCAAGGCTGCCAGAGCTCCAGGAGGGTTTGGCTGATCCTCTGGGGCACAGGGTGTGACTCTTGGGGATGGTTCTGTGCAGGGCTGGGGGTTGGACTGGATGATCCTTGTGGGTCCCTTCCAGCTCAGCGTGTTCCTGTGATTCTGTGATTTGGAAAAGTGATTCCCACAGCTGAGCATTCACCCCGTGTCCTCTCTCCCTCTGCCCAGAGATGAAGATGTACTCCCTGGCTGTCACCCCCAACGGGCACCTGGAGGGCAGGGGGTCGATGCCCCCTCCCATCATCCTGCGCACGGCGGCCACCCCGATGCCCACCCCGAAGTGCTCCCCACACATGGACTCCGTGCACACCTTTGTGGACTCGAGGAGAGGCAGCAACGCTTCCCTGGACCCCGCGAGCTACGATCAGAAGTCCTTGGTAGGTTCCGGGACGCACCGGGATTTGGTGTTTTCCTGCTTGGAAGTCCAGGCCAAGCCACCTCGGTGGAGATTCACAGCCTGAGACGAGTCGTAAGTTCACACAGTTACCCCAAAACCCCTCAGAGGAGGGGCAGGAATCTTTTCCCAACCACACTGGCTGTTTGTGATGTCTCAGAGAAGCTGCCAGGCAATCCCATGAGGATGAGACCTGTTTCCCCCCTCGGTGTTTGGGGGCTGTATCTTGGATTTACAAGGGGGATGAAGCCTCGTTTGTCCTTCCCAACCCAGCTGAGCTCTGGTTACAGCGCAGCAGCCCCGCTGGAGGGGAAATAGAGGGAACAAGGAGCAGGCTGATGGATTGCCAGCAGGCACAGCTCATGGAGCAGAGGTCTGGCTGGAGCTCTGCTTTGGCAGCTGCCTGTGCCTGCCTGCAGCAGGGGAGCAGGAGGGCAGCTCTGTGTAAACAGGCAGCGGGTCAACAGACAAAGTGGATTTTTGCTGCCGCTTATTGTCCCGTTCCTGTGCTCTGTAACTGCAGTATCATGTTCAAATCAGGGCAGCAGACCATGAAGGCACTTCAGGCAGAGGCAGAGCCACTATCCCCCTCGGTAAAGCTGCTTAGTCAATGTAATGCTTTTGAAAAGAAAATAGAGATGACTGTTGTTTGCCTTGGGCTTTCATGGGATGGTGAGGTGCTGGAGAGGGCTGTTCATCGTTTGAATCCTTTCTGGGAGAGCACGTCCGTGCCACCAGCCAGAGGCAGATGAAGCAGTCAGGGAAGAGCTGCCCAGCACTGAGGAGGAGGAGGAGGAGGGAGGCAGTTTGCCTTGCTTTGTGCTGGGAGGAAGCCATGGAGAGAAAAGGAGTTTCCTTCTGGCTTTTCTGCACTGACCTTAAGCTCTCTCAACCTGCCAAACACTGGCCCAGCCTGATCTGTGCCAGAAATCTGTGTGAGAAAAACATTCATTCCACTGCCTTATGCGTTCAGTTGAAGAGAAAATATTGGAAACAGGGGCGTGATTCCCAAAGGACACTTGGGTTTGGTTTTCCTGGAGAATTGGTGTTGTCAGGGCAGTGGGAGGTCACACAGGACAGAGGATTGGCAGCTGTGCCGCAGGTGAGGATCAGGAGCACCTTCAACATGTCCTTGGCCGGGTGCTGGGCTCCCATCCCAGGGCTTTGGCCTGATGGGATGGGAACGGCGAGGGAAGATGGCAGGGGAAGGCGAGACTCGCAACGAGAAGGATCTTCCAATCTGGGCAAAACGCCACGTGCCTTGGCTTCCTCCTGCAAGCAAACCCTCAACTGTCTTTCTTCTCTCCCAGTCCAGCCTCCGCAGCTCCCCCTGCGCCAACTGGGGCACCAGCAGCAACTGGGGGAGCCGGCGCTCGAGCTGGAACAGCCTGGGCAGGGCCCCGAGCCTCAAGAAGAAGAACCAGTCGGGAGAGAGGGAGTCCCTGCTCTCCGGGGAGGGCAAGGGCAGCACCGACGACGACTCGGACGACGCCAAGTCCAGCACGGTCAGCCGGCCCTCGCTGCACCGCCGGGCGGAATCCCTGGATTACCACGGCTCCCTGGAGCTGCCGGAGCTGCTCCAGCTGCCCCCCGTGCGCCACTCGCTCGGGGTGAGCCCCGTGGCCGTGCTGCCCCCCGAGTTCCAGGACTGCAACGGCAAGATGGTGCACGTGCCCAGCGAGCTCTTCCTGCGCGTCGACGGGCACAAGGAGGACGCCCTGGACTACGAGGACGACATGGAGGATGTGAGTGGAGGGGGAGGTTGGTTGGGGGTTCCTGTGTTAAGTGGCTTTTCCACTCCCGTGAGGGCTGGTTAAAAAATCCGTCGTGGAAATGTGTTGCTGCCTCGTGGCTGGTGTAGGGAACGCTGATCCCGATCCGAGGGACAGGCCTTCACTTCCTAAAAGATCTCTTTTTTTAAGCCACTGAGTTGGGCTGTTGCAGTGGTCTCCCACAGGGGGATGTGCATCCATTTGCCTCGGTTTTGGTCTGATTAAGATTGTCCCACTGGCCCAGGATGCCTCCAAAAAGGAGCTGTGGACAAAACAACTAGTGAATGTCTTTTCTCACAAGAGCTGTTTGGCATCTCGAAAGTCTGAAAAGAATGTTTCCTACTTAGCTTTTTGGTTGTTTCAGGCCTCTTTGGTTTCGGCACAACTTTGGGTGTCAGAACAACACCTGCCTACAAGTCATGTTTATATGTCACTCTACAACCCCCCTGTTCTACCCCTTTTCCTCCCTGTTTTGCTGGACAGCTGTGACAACACCCACCAAAAGCTGTGACAGCCCACAGGCACTGTGAAATCCCATGTACTGCCCCCCTCCCCCCCCTTTCACAAAAAGCCTGTGAAAGTTAAAGAGGCAGGAAAATAAAAGAGGAAGAAAAGGTGTTTCTTCTTTTTTTCCCAGAGTTACTGCTACCGGATCCGCAAAGTCCTGGAGCCCTACAAACCCCAGTGGTGCAAGACTCACGAAGACTGGTCCCTCTACTTGTTTTCCCCCCAGAATCGGTAAGAAATCCCAGTGAAATGCCAGCCCAGCAGGTTTTTGTGGTGGTGGAATGGTGCGTTCCTAGCGAGTCTTCCCCTGAGAAAACTCCCTCTCTGATAACGGGGTTTTAGAAATCCAGTTCCTGATTTTGAGGCAACTTCTTCTGTTCTGTGTGGGCAGAAGTTTTGTGAGGTTCACTCCATGCCTGTCTAGGAAGAAGAGTGATTTGACCAGCATTAATAGTAATTAATAATTAATGATAATCATGGCTGAAGAATGGAAATACTGGCTCACCACCTGGGATGATGCTGGTGGCACACTTGGGGAAGGCTTTTGGGTAGGAGTCTGTTACTGCCCCAGACACCTGAAGGACCTTTTTTTCTCCCCACCATTTTTTAGGTTCCGGGTGATGTGCCAGAAGGTCATTGCCCACAAAATGTTTGATCACGTGGTGCTGGTCTTTATATTTCTCAACTGCATCACTATTGCACTGGAGAGACCAGACATAGACCCACAGAGCACAGTGAGTACCTGGCTCATTTTCTTCCTCGATGCCCCATCCACATCTTCATCTTCTCGGGGCAAGACCCTGCAACAGAAAAGATGTTTGTTTTCTAACTTCGCCTTTCTTTCTTTTTCTGTGTTTGACAGGAAAGGATATTCCTCAGTGTTTCTAATTACATCTTCACTGCCATCTTTGTGGCTGAAATGATGGTTAAGGTAATTACAGCTTCATTCCATGGCCCACAGCGAGGCCTGGCAAAGACCAGAACGTGGCATAGTTATGATCTGGGGGAAGATTTAAATGTCTCTCTTCTCTTGGCTGTAGGTGGTAGCTCTTGGCTTTTTCTCTGGGGAGAACACCTACCTGCAGAGCAGCTGGAATGTTCTGGATGGAGTCCTGGTCTTTGTGTCTATCATTGACATTATTGTGTCCATGGCATCAGCAGGAGGAGCCAAAATCCTGGGTGTCCTTCGCGTTTTGAGGCTTCTGCGGACCTTGAGACCTCTCCGGTATGTGCTGGTACATCGAAGAGACTGAAAAAATTGCACATGATCCATCAAGGTCTGGCTTAATAACACGAAAAACTGAAATCCAATATGAGGAGAAGCATCTGTGGGGAGCACTAAACTGGTGAAACTGTTTGAAAACAGTGAAATGAGTTATAATTCATCTTCTCCAGCGCAGAAACGAGCGGCTGGAGTTTGGAGTGAGAGGTGTTATTGTACTCAGGCAGCGAGTGCAGCCAGTGCCTCCTCCACACTGCATTTTTATCAGGGTTTTACAAATCAGTCTGGCTCCTTCTTCAACTGCACAGCCCCCCAGCGAAGAGCTGGCGTTGGATGGCAGAGAATTTGCCATTGAACAGGTGCTGACAGGGATTTGATAAGCTCCAGTGCCTGCTCAGAGCACTGCACAACAACCCCTCCCTCAGCCAGGCACAGGGTGGGAGAGCTTTCAGTGCTGGGGGAGAGGAGTAAAGAGAATTTGTATCGAGGTTGTGATTATGCAATAACAAAGAGTGATGGTGCTTGGGGGGATTTCTATCACTCCCGGCTCCAGTTCTATTTCCATCCTGCTTGGCAAGAAACACAAGCCTTTTTTAAATGAAATTTCAGGGGAAATGAGATAGTCACCTCCAGAAACCTGCTGGCTTTCTGGTGCAAAGCCATACTTGTGAGAGTGATAGGAAGAGCCAATGTTTTAGGCCCAGGACCACAAGAAGAGCAGCTTTTTGCTGCTCTGTATTCCCTCAGTGACAAGTAATTTAGTGTTTCTGCCTCCTCTCCTGCTCCCATGCTCTGTTCTGCTGGTGGCATCAGGGTCCCCTGGCAGTGCTCGCTCACCAGGAGCCACTGAGTCACCCTGGCCAAGTCACCCTGGCAGCACCTCAGGGCACTTGTCTGACCCACATAACTAGGAACAGAATTCAGGGCACAGGCAGTTCCTAAAGAAAGGCAAAAGGGAAAAGAGAAAATTAGTCTTTGAGAATAACTAGGCCAGATCCTATGAATAGAAAGGAATTCATCACCTCTCACTATGGTTTCACTTAGCACAGCCTCTCCTAGGATTACTCCAGGGACCATTCCTAACACTTTGGAGGTGCAGTTCAGACTCCACATGATTTCTCTCAAACAGGAAAGGCCTTGTCCCTGCAGACACAGCTCTGCTCTTTTCTCTGGGCTTGGCAGCCACAAAGGCATCATTCCGTGCAAGGACTCACCTTGTCCCCTCTACAGACCCCTCCTAAAACCAGCTTGGATGTTCTTCAGTCAAAACACCCACCTTCCCCTTCCTAGAACAGCCTGCTTGGGCTTGTTACACTCAGGTGTGCAAGCACATTTTTGAGACACCCGTGGGAGAGCCATTCTCCAGGCACTCGTATGGGAAAGCAACACACTTGTTCTCCAAAACACCCAAAACCTACTTCAGGGCACTCACAGCAACCTGCTCCCTAATGAGATTGACCCTTTGGCTGTGGAGCTGCTGCTCACAGGTTCCTGTCAGCTCAGGGGCAGCTCAGGAACTAATTAGGAAGCAAATTGGAATTACGTTGTTTGAAAAGTTGTCAGGGGGCCCAGGCCTCTACTCTTCCACCTGTAGAAAGAGTCTCCAGCACCACTGTAAATTTGTTCACACTTTTTGTGTGAGGAAGGAGGTTCCTGCCTGGTTTGGACCCCTCTGCTCGGATCGGAGCCCTCAGAGGGAACACCTTTCTGGACAGAGGTACAAACAGCCCCATAATGGGAATTTTAAGATATTCTGCCCATAGAGAGTCTTCCCTCCTCGCTCTGACCAACAACAGCCCAACTCTGCTGACAGAGTGTCTGACACGGTTTGAATTCCATCTAATGTGACTGGGGATGTTCTGCTTGTCCAGATAAGTCATTAATTGTCTCTGAACGCTGCCTGCAGGTAGAGGAGGGTTGTGTCAGCTTCCCTGCAGCCCAGAGAAGAGGAAAAGCAGCTGGATAATTACAGGTCATGCATAAAAATTAAAAGCTTCATTGTCTTGTCATTTTTTTCCAGAGTCATCAGCAGAGCCCCGGGTCTGAAGCTGGTGGTGGAAACCTTGATCTCCTCCTTGAGACCTATTGGGAATATTGTTCTCATCTGCTGTGCTTTCTTCATTATCTTTGGGATTTTAGGGGTCCAGGTAGAGTATTTCCCTCACTGTGGCCATCTGTAAGTGACTGCTGCAAAAGGGAAGCTGCTTTTCTCACCTGCTGGGGTTAAGGTGGAAGTAATGAGCTTAAATATCCCCAAAACAGATTTCAGTCAGGAAAGAAGAGCCAGGATCTGGGAGAAATGCCCCGGGGTGGGGTTGACATCTGCTCACTGGGAGGTCCTCGGGATTAGAAGACAGACAGACCTCCCCGAGGGACAGCACAGCACCGGCTCAGCCTGCCTGAGGGTTGGGGAAGGGACAGACAAATTCCCAAATCCCTCCTGGCATTGTGTGCTGGGATGTACAGGATATCATCATCCTCCCAGCAAGCCAGGGCTGGCCTGCAGGATCACCTTCCTTCTGTGTCTGAGGCAACACACAGCAGTGTCCCAGGGCTGAGGTTCAACCAGAGGGGTTCTCCTGCCATGTGTGTGAGCTGGAAGGAAGGGAGAGGAATTCCCACTTGGCAACCAACTCTGCTCAGGGAAAGAAAGACAAATCAGAGAACAGACTTCTCAAAGTTGCTTTTTTTGGTGGTGTCTTTTTTTTTCTTTTCTTTGTGCTTCTCAAATGCAGCTCTTTAAAGGGAAGTTCTACTACTGTGATGGTCCTGATGTCAAAAACATCACCACGAAGAGCGACTGCACCAACGCTCGCTACAAATGGGTCCGGCGCAAGTACAACTTTGACAACTTGGGGCAGGTAAAATCCTTCATTGCAGGGATTTCTGTACCAGCTTTTAATCAATGAACGCTTAAAATGTGCAGCTTGAGGAGGGTGTTGGAACCTCCATCACAGGAAGTTTCCAAGAATGACTTCAATATTCATCTGGGTTAATGGTTGGACACGATGACTTTTAGAGCTCTTTTCTACCCCAGACGATTCTAGGAGTAAAATTTTCTGTGGGTGTTCTCTGGGTAAATAATTCTATGGGTAAAAATGGATCGGGTCACGTCTTGATCTCTTGGAGAGAGTCTTCCTAGAGTTACACAATTCCTTGTTAATAGGAGAGTGTTGTCTCCTATAAATAAAAGCTACTGCTTTGGGATGCAGTCTCTCGTGTATGAACCTCAACTGTCCCTTTTAGTCCCTTGATTTCTAGCTGTTATGTTCGAAAATGAAAAAAAAGTGCTTTTTCCTGGCTGAAAAGCAAGTCAGCCCATAGTAGGAGCTGGGATATATCATTGCTTTTTGAAACTACGTGACATTGGGCCAGCCTGAAATCCTGATTTTTAATTATGCTTTGATGACCTGAAAGCCTGAGCAAAAGTCAGCCTATATGTGAGGGAAAAGGAGCAGTAACAACCTCGTTTGCTCACTTTTAAACCAGGTTTAGAAAATAGTAAAACAAAAACTGTTGCACTTGTCCATCGGCTCCAGGCCGGGTGATGTGTTATGAGCTGTGGACTGGTTTTGACGAGGATTGTCTGGTTCTGGTTTCTTTTCTGGGGACTAAAAGGCAAGACCGATGTCTTCTGTCTTCTTGCAGGCCCTCATGTCCCTGTTTGTCCTCTCCTCCAAGGACGGGTGGGTGAACATCATGTACGACGGGTTGGACGCCGTGGGCATTGACCAACAGGTACTGCAGAGTGCAGGGAGTTGCTCTCAGAAGTCTCATGCCTGGGTGACTCCAGCGTTTTTGAAGTCCCAGGACAGAGCAGAGTTACAGGACCTTTGAGGTCCTGACTGCTCGCTGAGCTGTCCGAGTTCTCCATTCTCCACCGAGCTGCTTTTACAGCTCCCTATGTAGTACAAGCAAGCACTGACAGGGCTTTTAATGAGAATGAGGGTACTCGAGGATGGGAAATAACCAGGAATGTTGTGAAAGAGACCTTCAGTTGCTGTGTTATATGGCATTTTCTAAGGAAAGTCACAAGTCTCCCATTAGCACCCCATAGTAGCTACAGTAACACTTTGTACTTAATTTTCCCCGGCTTCTGAAGATCTCAGAACAACTGAGAAACACGAGCCCACATCTCAAATAAGAAAAGAAATGTGGAGCCTATCTTTAGCTAAAAAGATCCTGCTGGTGGGATGATGCACATCCACTGAGGTTTATCTTTAGCTGTATGATACAAATGCCAAAATGATTAAATCCTGTAAGCCAACTTATGGTGGGTTTTACACCAGAAGTGACATTTTAGTGAGGGAGAAGGCGAAGGAGAGGCAACTGTTTTGGGAAAAATCTCCTCCCAGTCCACAGTAAACAACTGTCCTGTCTTGTTGCTGCAGAGCACCCAAAGCCCTGCCTTAAACACATCTCGTCTGTGCCACTTCTCCCTTTGTCTTTTAACTCCCCCACCAGCCCATCCAGAACCATAACCCTTGGATGCTTCTCTACTTCATCTCCTTCCTGCTCATCGTCAGCTTCTTCGTGCTCAACATGTTTGTGGGGGTGGTGGTGGAGAACTTCCACAAGTGCCGGCAGCACCAGGAGGCGGAGGAGGCGCGGCGGCGGGAGGAGAAGCGACTCCGACGCCTGGAGAAAAAGCGCAGGAGTAAGGAGATGTACCTGTCTGGTCGGTAGACTGCCTTACAAACCAAAATCTTTCTGAGCCCTGCCTGCTCCCAAAGCCAGATCTTTTTTGTTTTTTTTCCTTCGGTTTTGTTTTCCATGGGATTTGAGAGGTTGTTTTTTTGCTTCGTTGCCTCTTTGGCGGTGCCTTAAGCCTCGGGTTGCCGATGCCCTGGAGCCGTCCTGGATGAGCCTGGTGGGAAGTATTACCTGTTTACCTGGCTCGGGGGAAAAATCCTCCTCCAGGCAGAGCCCTCTGTCCCTCTCTGCAAGGCTGGGGTGTCCCAAGCACCTCAGTGTGTCCAAGGGATGTGGGGAGTGAGCTCCCCGTGTGCCTGGAGGCCTCTCCGGGGGCACCCCGTGGCTTAACGTGCCGCTTGCATCCGAGGATGGTGGTGGTGGTGGTGGTTTGATTTCTTAGTTCTTTTCTTAGACAAAATAGTTGTGATGCTTTTTTTAGAGTCCTGGCGCATGGCCCCGCATGCCACGGACCTGCATGGGGGCATGGACACACCTGGGGAGAGGAGAGGAGCCCCAGGATGGGGCTGGCCGGGGAATTCTCCTCTGGAAAATGTCCATTACAAGAGATGCTTGTCCTGTCGCAGGCTGGGGTGGCCCTTCCCTGCTGAGCAGTGTGCTGGGACCCACCTTGGGTCCCAGTGTGCAAGGAGTCTCCATGGAAACACTGCCCTGCAGGGACCATTAGGGTGCAACAAAAGGCCCAAAATCTGCTTCTCAATGGATCCATCAGGGACCATCAAACCAGACCAGAAAAACACCTGAGCCTGTGCTCCTTTCCTGACCCAAACCTGGATTAATCCTCACCTCCACAGCTCCTCGGCAGCTTCCACCTGGGACAAGCTGCCTGGTGGGTGTTTCCAGGAAAACTGCCAGGAAAACGGCCACACCAACTTCCCACAAGTTTAGTGAGCAGGGATAACCTGCGTTAGATGCTGGCAAGCGTTTTTGGGGAGTAAGTGATGGAACATGCCCACTGTGATCAGAGATGAGCTTAGGCTGGGATCAGGCTGGAGTGCTTCAGGCCCTGCTTGCCACAGCAGTGCTGTGTCCCTTTGCCTGCCTGTGTAATCTCCTGGAAGGACCTAATATTGTGACAGATGGCCAGTTGTCTCCCAGACATCAAGCCATAGGTATCCATTTTCAGCTGGGAAAATAGCCTTCAGCCCAGCTCGAAGGACACAGTGGGCACAGGCATTGCTAGGAGAAACCCCATCCCATTCCCTCCATCCATCCAGGCTGGAGTCGGGCTGCTGTATCCCTGTATCCCCTGCTCTTGTGGTCCTCTTTATCAGAGCCATGGGAGACCAAATGTCTGCACCGTGGTCTCCACAGGCTGACCTGACACCAGGGTGAAGGCCAAGCCCATTTGGTTTTTGTGAGTTAAGTAGCTAAGGGTTAAAATAAAGCCCAGCTCAAACTAGCCACCTGCAAACACTGAATCTCTGCAGAGATTCAGAAGAGTTTAAATGCAACTTCATTTCCCCTTTTGGTTTTTGAGCTCGAGGGTGGGAATGCTGAAGGCACCATTCCCAGCACAGTAAGAGAAATCAGCTTCAGGCTGCCTGAGTTTCTTGGTGCAGAATTTCTACCCCAATGTGCTGAGAGAAGACATTCAGATAAACTCGAAGTTTATATGAGATTTTAAAAAAAAAGCTATTTACAGAGAACATTAAGCATCCTTAGAGAAAATAGACCATGGCACAGGTAAGGAGGCACAGCTTAGCCACAGCCAGTTGCTGTTCCTGACTAGGACGTAAATCTTATTAAAAGCCTGGCTGTGATTTGGTGTTTAGACACCAAAAAGAGCCCTGTCAAAGTGATGGACACTGTGACATTGCCCCTCTTTATCCAGCTGTCTCCAAGGATAGACTGGAGGAGATATTTTAGAGTGCAGACCCAGGCACTGCACAGAGGAGTTGTAACATTTCACTGAGAGCACACAGGGAGGAGGACAGATTTCTGGAAGGTGATCAAGGCAATATAGCAACTGAGAGGCAAAACATTTGGCCATGTGCTGGGCTTCCAGAAGGTTCCCTTAGATTGTCTGGCTCTACCTGCCTCTGTTCAGCAAGGACAGCTTGGCACTCGAGTTTGAGCAGTTAACGAGGTGAAATCAAATATCTGATATGCATTTTGGAAGATTGCTATTGGCATTTGAATGGATTTTTTTTTTAATTAATTTTTTTTGGTCATTTCAATGGGAGGAGTTTTCACCTCCTGGGTAAATCAGAAGATGATGGATTTGTTGAAAACCCGTGGCAGACTCAGAAAGATGTGAGCTGTGCTTGGTGCCGTGCGTGGCAGAGTCTCTTTGGGATGTGTGTGTGTGTGTGTGTGTGTGTGTGTGCAGGGGTGGGATGGCAGCTTCCACTGCTTCCATGTGTCCCAGCTCTCTGTGTGTCACCCTATGGAGCTGCAGGTGAGGCCACGTGGCAGGATGGGCCCAGCAAAGCAGTGGAGGAGCCAGGAGCCCACGTGGGAAGCCTGAGAGAGAGCCCTGCTTTTAATTCAGTCACCGTATCTAGCATTCGAGAGACCACAAGAGAAGGAACAATTAGGGCTGTTAACAGGAGTAAGATCCACCATAGCCCACAAATGAACTATCTGAGCAACACTTGTCCATCTGGGCTCACTGTCTGCCTGGCACCCTGTCTCTGTGTCCTGTCTCCTGTCTGTGGTGTCCCCTGTGCTTCTGTGCTTTGAGGGTTCCGTGGCATCTGTCCAAACCTGCACATGCAGAAATGCACCACGGAGCCGTGGCAGGCTTGGGCTCAGGCCTGGGAACGGGTTAAACCTCGGCTTAGCAGCACCTGGATGGTCCCTGGGTGCAGCTCCCAGGCTCTGCAGAGGGATTGCTCCGTGGAGGACACAGCCCTGCAGCAGGACACACCCCGTGCAGGTGGGATGGGGAGTCACCATGTCTGGTTTGGGGGTGCTTTCAGCAGGAAGGTCCCTCTCAGCCCACACCTCTGCTGTCAGGCACCACCTCAGAGCATTCCAGAACGTTTCTTTCCCGTCTGAGGGCCACTTTCCTGGAGGGACTGGGGACAGGGTGACAGCAGGTTAACTCTGCTCACAGGAAAACAGAGGGCAGGGGGTTGAGTTCCCTGTAGAAATGCATTTGATGTGGTTTTAAAGGCAGGACTGCACAGTGAACTTTTTTATGTGAAGAGAAAAATTCAAGATAAACCAGAATATTTTCCTGAGGCCGTCACTGCTCCATCCACTGTATCTGTGGGTGGATAAGGGTAGTGGAATTTAACAATCCTGCTGCTCCCAACCTTTTAATGAGGTTCTCAGAAGACACAGACCCAAACCAGCCTCCCCAGATTGAAGTTTTTCATTAAAAACATGTGGATCAGCTTGATCTCCTCTGCCTTCAGGATATGGGGCCAAATCCAAGTGTCCTGTGTCTGCTGGGAAGGCAGCAGATGTGTCAGGTCAGCTCTGGGCTTCAAAGGCTGGAAGCAGGTCTGGCTGACCCTGGGTGATGCAAGCAGGGCAGGTAATGCTGGAAAAGCTGGAAATCACAGAATCACAGCCCAGGGAAGGCTCCAGCTGGGACCAGGGAGTGCCTTGCAGTGGTGTCACTGTGTCACTGGTCCCAGGGAAGACCCCAAAACCTGAGAACTCTGAAAAAGAAAAGCTTTTTCCCCGATTTCTTGTGGCCTCAGATGTGTTCCTCCGAGGCATTTCCCAGCAGAGCTGTGTCTGGGAATCGTGGAAGAGAAAGGCCAGTTTTAAGACCCAGCAGAGATTCCTCTCAAAGCACTGACTGTAAACCCTTCTCTGGAGGAGAACAGTCTCAAACAGCACACAGAGGTATTTAAGTTAATGCATCTTCTCAGTGCCACAACCCTCTGTGTGTATCCAGCAGAAACATTTCGAGCTGTAACTAAAATTTTGGGCACTGTATATCCGAGTGTTTAGTGTTTCCAGCTAGGGAATTATCAAACCATCTCCTTTATTTTTCCAGGCAGCTGCAGGTAGGGAGCTGCTCTGTGCCAAGCCTGGATAAACCCATTAGGGCTTTCTAATGTTTCATGCAGAGGATTGTAATGGAGGAGCTGTAGCTGGCAATTATAATGCCAACCAAAATGCTTTTAAGCCGGGAGACGGTGCTTCATTAATTTTCATGTCAGCACAATCACAAGCAAAGAAGTTTAAATACTCTGCAGGGAGGTGAGGTTCAAGCATTAGCCAACATCTAGAATTAGGGGCGAGAAAGGGCTGTGGTTTTGCTTTTTTTCATGGGTTTAATGGTTTCTTCCTTTCCCTCCTGCATTTTCACCAGTTCAGACCATCAGCTGAAGGGAAACTTGTCTGTGTTTGATGGAGAGGGACTATTTAGAGAGCACAGGGTGACAGGACAAGGGGTGACGGCTCCAAACTGAGAGGTTTAGATTAGACATTGGGAAGAAATCCTTCCCTGGGAGGGTGGGGAGGCCCTGGCACAGGTTGCCCAGAGAAGCTGTGGCTGCCCCATCCCTGCAAGTGTCCAAGGCCAGGTTGGACAGGGCTTGGAGCAACCTGGGCTAGTGGAAGGTGCCCCTGCCCATGGCAGGGGGTGGGACTGGATGGGCTTTAAGTTCCCTTCCAAGCCAAACCATTCCATGATTCTGTGGTGACAGGAGTCTGCTGGTTGGCTGGTGGGAGCCTCATCCCAAAAAACATTTCCCTGGAGAAGCCAAGGCACAGGTTGTGTTTGGCCTCCTGCAATTAATGATGGATTAAATCCCCCCTGTTTGCTGTGCCCACATCCCCGTGGTCCACAGTCCTCCTCACCCAGTTCTCCTGCAGACCCCAGGTCTCTGGCTGAACAGGCTGTTGGAGCAGTGAACACTTCGCACCCAAACTGGGGAGTTTAAGGTTGTATATTCTCACTTAGAGTTAAAAATGACTGTGAACTGAGAGGAGGTCAGAGCCACTTGCTTTGCTGTTGGCTGAGGTGAAACTGTTCCTAAAGGGGTTGGGAATGACCAGAGCTGGGGCCTTGGAGCTCTGCAATGCAGCCTCCCTCCTACTGGAGGGGTCAGAGCTGCAGTGAAGCTGCTGTGGCTGCTCTGTCCCTGCTTCCACCCCGCTGCAACCCCTCTGCCATCCTGGAATCCACTGATCCAACCCCGGCACTGCCGGGAGCCGCCGCTGCCGTGTCCCTCCGGCACATCCCGGCTCTTCCCCCAGCCTGGCATGAGCAGCATCTCCTCTAATGGACGTTGCATGGGTTCCTGCCCTGAGCACGGCACTGTGCATGTGTTTTTATTGTCACTTTGATCCCACAGTGTCCCTGTATGTGTCTCCCCTGGAGAAGTTTCTTTTCCGTGTGTTAACCTTGGCTTCAGGTCGTGTGTGTCCTAAAGGCATTTCCTAGAGCTCCTCATCTCGTGTCGAGTTAAAGTGTTCTGAGCAGAGAGTGGACCAGGCATAGCCTGTGCTGAGAGAGAGACCTCTGAGACACCTCTGGGCTGTAAAACAGACCCACCTTTATGGCTGGGTGGTTCCTCCTTAGTTGTTTTATCTCCAGCCCACATAAAGAATGAGTTGTGTTGCTGACAGGCAGCTTAGAAGGTTTTCTGTTCAGCAGCTTTATGGTGGAAAATGTCTTCTTGTGATTATCCTTATATAAGCAGTTTATAAATTATAATAAACACCTGATATTTTGCTGCACAGTGAATCAATGGCTGCATTTGGGCAGGTTAGAAGGGAGTTACAATCACCTGCAACCTCTTTTCCTTATGTGCTGCCAACCCATCCCTGCTAATGTTCTTCTGAGATCCATTAATCAACCATTAGTCATCAATAAATAGTCCCCTAATATTACCTTTAGCTATTAAGGCTATTCTCAGACCTCCCAATGAGCTGATTATTTGCATTCCCAAGAAGACATTTCCTTAAAAAAAAAAAAAAAGAAAAAAGAAAAAAAAGTATGTTGTAATCCTGAATACACATGAAAGCACATTGTACAGGCTTAAATAAATATCAGCCTGCAATGTTTTTATTATTATTTTTTAGGCACGCTGAGCTCAGTAGCAAAGACAGCCCTGCCAGCCCAAGATGACTCGTAGGATTAAGGCACATGAAAGCAACAGAGAAATGTGTTCAAAACCAACTCTCTTTGCTTTCATCTTGTTTTTCCACACCCCTTAAAAATAAAAAGAAGTCTTGGTGACCCTGGTCAGAAGGAAATGTTTTTCAAATGCCTCCACTGTACTTTTAACTACCGGAAAAAAAAGCTGTAGTTGAAAGAGAGCAACAGATTCTGTTTCCCTTTATCCAATTAATTTTAGGGGTTTGGACTCTAATCTGGCATCAGCTACACCACCAAACCCCCCCACACACATTTAAAGAGTCATCTGAAAGATATTAGCAGGATGAGAGGAGTGGAAGATATATTTTAGGGAGCACTCCTGAACTCATTTCCCTCCATATTTTTAAGGTAAAGCAATTTCTTTTTTTGAGCTGCTCATGCATTTAAAGCTTAATTTGCTGACATATTTGCAAAACCCCCTCTCTGTTAACAGCAATCCTGCTCCTGCTTGGTATGACCTAACGTGTCTTTTTCCACTTGCAAAATCTGCAGTAATGCTGCCCTGGCCTTATGTAAACTCTGAATATTTACATTTCTTAAGTTTGAAAAGAATTTGACTCCATCTGAGTGCCCACAGCCATCTCTGTGGTCACAGTCTCATTTAAGAGAGACACACACAGTAAATCCCAGGATAAGTAAGCCCAGTCCCAGGGTCGGTCCAGACACTCTCCTTGGAACAGCCCCAGGAACTTGGAACACATGCAGAAATTTCCCTGTTTCAAAGAGAAAAAAGGAGGAGTCATGACCAGAGGCAGAGATAGAAAATTCGTGTGGTCACAGCCTGAATGGATATTTAACTTGAATCTAAAAAGGTTTTTAGATGCAGCCAGGCCCTGGTTTTATATATATATGTGTATATATATATTGGTTCATGATGTATTTTATGCCTATGAACTTACATTTATATTTCCAAAGGAGCTTGTGCTGATTGTCCTTGCAGAGCCCAGTGCTGAGCACCCTCTCCATGGCTGCTGGTGTCTCCTGTGTGCTACTAACCCTCAGCATGTGCCCTGCAAACCCCCCAAAAACCTCCTGTCCCAGCAGCTGAGCTCAGCTCGTGTTCTTCTCCCACGTGGAACATGCCTGACATCAGTGGGATTGGGGAGATGCCGAGCCCAGCCTGACAAGGCCAGCCCTAAGCCTGGCTCTGACCCGGAGCTGAGCCTTAGCCGGGTCGGAAGCTTTGGGAACTTTTCTCTTGGCTTTGGGTCTTGTTTCCACCCTGCTCTTCACCCTGCCTGCTCTGTGCCCTGTTCCTTGAGGAGGTTTTCCTCGAGCCTGAGGCAGAGCAGCAAGGACAGGGAGTGCCTGGGAGGGAGAAGGTTGGCGAAGCCGCGGAGGTGCCTCGAGCAGGCGCGAGAGGTTTGGCTCGTCCCGATAACCCGCCGAGGCCCTTGAGGGTGGAATCGCTCGGATTTCTTGACTCAGTTCTTCACAGGCTTTTCCCTGGATGCAGGTATGCATGAGGTGACCCTCAGGCACCAGCCCTGCAGCAGGGCCTGGCTCATCCCGTGCCTCTCCCTCTCCCTGCAGAAGCCCAGCGCAGGCCCTACTACGCCGACTATTCCCCGGCACGGAAATACATCCACAGCCTCTGCACCAGCCACTACCTCGACCTGTTCATCACCTTCATCATCGGGGTCAACGTCATCACCATGTCCATGGAGCACTACAACCAGCCAAAGGTGAGAGCTGCCCAGCAGTCTGGCACCTGGGAAACCCAGCAGGGTGGGGAACGGAGGATGCTCTTCCCTTGGGATACCATTGACCATTCCCTGTTCTCTGAAAGCCTCAGCATGGCGATCCATCCAACTCCAGGCCACCTCTAGCGTTTGGGAGTCACTTACCTTGGCCAAAACCTTCATTTCCCTGCTTTTGATTGAAAAAAAAAACCCAACAACAGAGGATGAGGCTAGTGGAGAGGGAACTAAACTTTTACTAGGAAAAGACCAATCCAAATATTTCCTCCCCTGATCCCAGACGTGACTGACTGTAAAACAGTCCAAAGTTTTAGGACATTCCACTAAGAAATATAAACTTGAAGTTATTCAGAGCAGAGCAACGTTTCTTTTCCTCAATGAATTTAGAATAAACCAACTCATAAGTACAACCCTTCTTTACAGATCCTGAAGTCATCATTTCCCAAGCAAACCTTTGGCATAGATCATACAACCTGTCCATATATTACTCTCCCATCATATTATGGGGCTCAGTGTTTTCTTTCCCAGTATTCCATGGTCTGCCAGGTAACCTGCAAATTCCCCCTGGATGCTGAGCCAGAGGGGAAGGTGTGTATTTTACCCCAGCTGCCTGTGTGCTGCTCTGCCCCATAATTCCTTTGCAGAACAGCCTCTGTTTCACATGTAAATGTTATTTATCCAGATTAGGTCTTATTTACACTTGGTTTACGGTTCACATAACGCAGTGTTGTAAATCCAACTGCAAACCATCACACATGATGTGAGAAGCCGAGTGGAGTAGGGAATTGTCTCGTGTTCTTTTAAGCTGCCATTTTGTTTTAGACACTGCAACAAAAGTAGAGAGAGTAGTGAAGTGAGGAATACCAACACCTAAAAAACTTCCAGCTCTCATTCCCAAAAAATCAGTGTATGGTCATGCCGTGGTGACCCCATCGTGTGTGTGGGGTCGGCAAAGCCCAGTCATCACACAGAGGTGACAAGGAGAACCTTCCTGTGCCCTGGGCCTTCCTCTGACATGCTTTGCAGACTCCTCTATTGCATTTATTCCCAATTCTGTCTGTTTGGATGTTCATAATTATCGTTTTCTTATTGAAATTACAAAGGCCTACATTATATTGAGCTAAATTCCCCTCCCTCCCTCCTCTCCCCCCAATCCCTCCCCACCCAAAGAGCTGTTTTACTCTCCAGCTGTCTATTTTGAGGTCCCAGCAAGATTCTTTTGCTATTGTTGGCCTGTAGCTCCAATGAAATCCGTTATAAACACTCATCATCCTGGAGTATAAACACTGTGGATTCCTGACTTCCGAAGCGGCTCCACGGAGAGCGTGAACGTTGCACCAAATATGGACACGCTTTGCCCAGCTCTAGAGATGTAACATTTTTCAAGAAGGCAAGATTTAATCCAGCTCCAATGTTATTTATTTTTCTGAGCTTTTGAAGCAAAGCCTTTGTCCCAGGGGTTGCCACGCTGGAATCAAGAGATGATCCATCAAGTCCTTTATTCTGCCCAAGGCTGGGGAGTTCAGAAATAAACTTCAGTAGGTGGGGAAGGAGTGAAATTTTTTGTGTCTGCCCCAGACTGAGCAAGTTGTGCACTGAAGTTGAACTTGACAGTTTTAGGCCAACTCATCTTAGTGCTTTTGAGGTTTTTGTTTAAATCAGTGTTTAATCCTTTATTTGAGTTTTGCTGTGTGATTTACCGAGCTCTGCAAGCTGTTACGACTTTATTTCTTTTATCTCTGTTCCTATGTCACCCTTGTCCCTGCCAATTCCTCTGGGGGGTAGGGGTCTAGGAAAGAATAACTGGGCTGGTCTAACTGGGGTCTCTCTTTTCAGTCCCTGGATGAAGCCCTGAAGTACTGCAACTACGTGTTCACCATCGTTTTTGTGTTCGAGGCCCTTCTGAAGTTGGTGGCGTTTGGTTTCCGAAGGTTCTTTAAGGACAGGTGAGAGTATTTTAAACTCCTGTGCATTTGGGATTCAGAGCTGAACTGACCCACTTTCAGAGCCAGATGCTGGGTGAATGTACACTGAGTGCCTGCTGAGTGCAGGGAAGAGCCAAGGGCTGTCTCGCTGTGGGTGCAAACTTCACCCAGTGTAGGGACTAAAAATTCTGAGAACTGCAGCAGGAATTCTGGAAATCACACACAATTCCAGATGCATCCTTTCCCCCTGTGCCTCCCTTTCCACCAGCTCAGCTTAGAGGTCAGAAACAACCTGTTGGCATCAACCCAGCCCTCCAAAGAGTAGTTTTGGCAATCTAAGGACACAGAGTCCCCCCGAAACAAGTCCTTTGGTTGCTGCTGGCTTTGTAAAGCCTTTTGGCACAGACAGAGCTCATTGTGTTCAGCCCCTCTGCCCTCAGAGCCCAGCTGCAGAGACCTACAGGTTTCATTCTGCATTCCACTGAGCAGGAAGTGAATGTGTGTGAGAGCAGGTCGTGGTCTGGGGACCTGCTGGGGAGGAGGGTAAGACTGGACACTTTTCCACAGGATCAGCTTGTCTGCTTCATTTATCCCGACTTGAGTGGCTGGAAGCTGCTCTGAGCAATGTTAGTGATGAAATTGTGCAGGACACAACAGTTTCTTCACCTCTTGCTGCCCTCCCAGTGCTGGTGTGAAAGGCCCTTTACAAGTGTTAGGCCATAAATCAACGAAGATACTCAAGTGGGATAATTCAAGGGACAGGTGACAGCGTGGGAGCAGCTGTATTGCATCACATCATGAGTCCCTCTAGCCTGGGGGCAGGCAAGGACACTTCCCAGTCATCTTCCATCAATTCCCAGAGCTTGTGGCTCACAGGGTGTCTGTGCCAGCTGCAGGGAGCTGCTTTTGTACCACACAGAGGATCCTGGGCCCAAATGGGAGAGAGGAGAAGCATTTGGGAGCTGCTTGAGCCTGTTTTTAACATACAATTCCCTGCTGTGTTCATGTGTGATTTTAATTTTTTCGCCCTTCCTGTCTCTGCAGGTGGAATCAGCTGGATTTGGCCATAGTTCTCCTGTCCATTGTGGGAATCACCCTGGAGGAGATTGAGATGAACGCTGCTCTGCCCATCAACCCCACCATCATCCGCATCATGCGGGTGCTCAGGATAGCCAGAGGTGTGTCCTGCTCCAGGCTCTCAGCCATCCCTCCGGGCACCTCAGGGAATGGTTTGGCCGTTTGTTCTTCCAGTCCTGCTGGTTCCATGTCAACCAGAGAACAGTTTTTCCAGTGGCATCTTAGACAGGGCTCTGAAACCTGGGATCACAGACCTTTTATACTGACCCAGACACGAGAGGGATGTGGTGGCACTGAGAGCTTGAGATGATGCCCTGCACTGGGGAAGTCTCTCCCCATCACTCTCCCATTTTCCTGCCTGGGCACACTGGAGTTCTTGTGGCTTTGGGTCTGTTTTCATGGAATCCCAGAATGGTTTGGGTTGGAAGGGACCTTAAAGATCATCCAATCCCAGCCCCTGCCATGGGCAGGGACACCTTCCACTATTCCAGGTTGCTCCAAGCCTCATCCAGTCTGGCCTGGAACACTTCCAGGGATGGGACAACCATAGCTTCTTTGAATAACCTGTGCCAGGGCCTCCCCACCCTCACAGGGAAGGATTTCTTCCCAATATCCCATCTACCCCTGCCCTGTGTCAGTGGGAAGTCATTCCCCTTTGTCCTGTCACTCCATGTCCTTGTCCAAAGTCCCTCTCCAAGTCCCTCTTGGAGTACCTTTAGGCACTGGAACGGACTCTAAGGTCTCCCTGGAGCCTTCTCTTCTCCAGGTGAACACCTGGAGAACAACTCTATTTTTGCTGATATTAACATTAATTGGTGTGGGAAGTGCTTGGGATGTTCAGCTGCTCTGTGGGCCCTGCCAGGATGCAGCAAACTTCCCACATGTATGAACAGATGTAAGAGAGATGGAAACCCTCCCTAAAGGATCTGAACCTGGATTTCCTGGATGGATTTTGCTTGCAATATTCCCCAGCCCTGCTGACCAGGATTTGCTTCTCATTTCAGTGCTGAAGCTGCTGAAAATGGCCACAGGGATGAGAGCTCTGCTGGACACGGTGGTACAAGCCCTTCCCCAGGTAAGCCCCCAGACTTCATCCATGCCTGGTGTGTTCCCCTTGTGGGCCTGGGGACAGCTCTGTGCCACCATTTGGTGGCCACTAGAAGCCACCTGGGGAGATGATCAGCTTTGTCTGAGCCTTGGGAGCAGAGTTTTTCATGGCATGTCCTGCTCACGTGGTGTGTGTTAGGTGGGAGAACCAGAGTGATGAAAAAAGAGTTAACAGAGTCAGAGCTCTTTTAAGTCAGAGCTCTTTGGAAGTCAAAGCTCTCACAAACCACAGATTTCACTGGCAGGTTCAGGAAACACAAGGACAGACAGAGAAGGATGTTGGTGAAAGCACCGGGAGCTTCCAACTCAGCAGTTTTGTGAGGCAGGAACAACCATGTTTGTGGACACTGTTGCCAGAGGAGCTGCAGCCTCTAAAAAGCAAATTTGAGAGATGTTTCTGGGTGTTAAAAGCTTGGAGTGGAGTCTCAAATCACCACGTTCTCCTGAGCTGCAAGAGGAACAATGATGCTGCCAGTCTGGACATTTGATAGGATCCTTCAGGTGTTCAGTTCCTGGAGAGCACGTTTTTATTGACCTATTTATGTGAGAAAAGAATGAAAGAAACTTTTTGCTGACTTGCAGTCCTCCATCAGAAGAATTCTGAGAAGTTTAGGGTTCCTTTGTTTTTTTAAATCTTGTCCTCTTTAGGCTGTGTTCTGGTGGTGTGTGAGTTCCATGGTCTGAGCTCTTTAGGGTCAGCTGCACATTCCAATTTCCTGTATCACCAGGCTGCTGTATCCCAGCAGACAGTGCTAGAAACATTTACTGCCAGGCTTTACCCAGAACTGGGTCCCAAATGAGGTGCCAGAACCCTGTCATCTTCTCTGACCTGGCAGTTCAGCAGCAGCACTTTGAGGATGCACAGACATGGTCAGACAAGTCCTTAGTTTTCAACCCTTCCAGAACATCCCACAGCTGAGCTGCTGGAAGGGGCTTTAGGAGTGGGACCAATCCATTCTGTGTGTCCTGGGATGGACTGGGAGGGGTGGTGGGCAGCCACATGTGGATCAGCTGGAGCTGTCTGCAGAGGAATTCCCTGGGAACAGCAGGATGTGGCTTGGCCAAGAGCAGACACTGTGTTGGCGTCTCTTCCAGAGGATGAGTGGCCACAGGAGAATCAGTAGAACCACTCCATGTAATCACCCAAACAAACCCCTGTGACTTAGTTACTGAGTACAAACCAGCCTCTGATCTATTCAAAGTGAACTGGAAAACAAGGGGAAATTCTTTTTTCTTGGAAAGACCCATTTGCATTTACTTTTCATCACTGCCATGAAGATGTTTCTAATCTGAGACATTTGCCCTTTGGTATTCAGATTTCCTTTGCAGCGAAGGATTTTGGCTGAGACTAAAGCAGGGATTTCCCAACCTGGCCCCTGGCTTGGCATTTCTAGAGATTATTTGATTTCTTTCTTTCTTTCAAAAAGCATTGTGATTGCAGATCATATTTTCTCTCCCTCCCTGGTTTCTCTGCCCCCCAAACAATAGGGTGGCTGCAGGCCAGGCTTTTGGTTTCTCTGGGGTGTTCTTGCAGTTTACATTCCAACCAAGGTCTCTGTTAAAGGGAAAACCCCAGGGATATTCCAGGCAGATCTCATGCAGATAAAAATGCCAGTTTGGCCTCCAGAGAAGTTGAGAAAATGAGAAGGGAAGTTTGGGGTGACCTCTCCAACAACAATCACTCTTCACAAAGCTGCAGCTTTCATTTCCAAGGCAGGGGAAGAGTTCCTACCCTAATTAATTTAGCAGCCTGAAACCACAGCTGGAAAATCCTCATTGAATGCGGCTTCTAAGTGACAAAAAAAGCTAATTTCATGTTTATTCATTAAGGTTTGGGGGGAAATTCTTTGTGTGGTGTCCATTTATGGGCTGACGATGACAAGGCATTGTCAGTGCAGAACACTTATTTTCTTTTGGGTGATTTTCATCAACTTTGTTTTTTATTCAGCAGTAGATATAGTTTGAGTAGCACTTGGAGAACCAACTGTCCCCAGATTTGGGGGAATGCAGCATTTTGATCCCAGATTGAGGCTGTCACAGGCTCAGTCTCTTCTGGAACTTCAGACTAAGCCTTGAGCTGCTCTTTTCAAAGTTTTCCTCCCCTGCTGCACCTTCCTTGTCTGGTAACCTCGTGTCCACCGGATCAGAGACCTTCTCCTCCACCTCATCTCTGAAAAAAATGAGATGGAATAGAGGAAAAAAAATTAGGAGAGGCCAGAGAGACAGAAAAATGGTCAGGGAGGGATCTGAAAATGGCACCTCCTCTGCCCACCTTCCCCATGTCCTCTTAGTCCCAGCAAAAAAAAAAAAAAAGCCACCTGGTTCTTTTTTTTAAAGATGCAAAGTGTTAGGGAATCAGCCATCCCCTGTTAATGAAATACATTCTTGTTTACTCTTTCTGCTAAAAATATCTGGTGTTTTTAGCGTGAATTAGCCAAGTTTATTTGGTCATTGGATGTCATTTTGCTTTTTTCTTCTAGCGCTTCTTTTTGGAGCGATGATAGATAAAATAATCTCTTGCAGTCTGGCAAACAGCAGAGCACTGAACTCCTTTAAATATGAAGCAGGTTTTCAAGACCTGTTTCAAGTGTTTTCCTCTTCTTTATGAGCTCTGGCCCCATTAAGGCTCAATAATGAATTACACCACTCATCCATCAGCTGAGTGTTTCCTTGCTTGTACATCTGGTGGATTCGTAAGCAAAGTCTGTTCTGTGAGACTCCTGTTTGATGGTGGCCCTTTAGTCCTTTTCCCATTTCCTGCTTTCCAAAGCCCAGCTCACCCTCTCTGTAGCATGACCTGCTGTCAGATTTGGCTGGGTTGAAATGCTCCTGGTGTCAGTGAATCCCCCACACAGCACTTCCAGCATCAACCACCACCAAGAAACCCTGCAGTCACTGTTGAGCTGCCAGAGCTCTTCCTGATGGAGAGGACAAAGGGAATCCAGTCCAATTCCCACCTTCCTCTGCAGGGCCAACAACAGCAAGACGTGAAACTTGCCTATCAAAAAATCTGGGCTCTTTCTCCTTCTCTTTTCTCCCTTGATCCATGGATGGCACATTAATTAAGTGCAGGCTGTACAATACACCTCCTCTTTGTCTTCAGAGCTTGGATCTCCCCCTGGGTGCACTCTCTGCCAAGGAAAGAGGGAAGAACTCCTTGTTCTATCAGTGCCCTGAAGGGCAGGATCTGTAGTTTGCTCCTGCCCAGGACTTTATCTCCTTTTGGTGCTGTAATTCCTGTGCTTATCTCAGTGTCAGCTTCTGAGGAGGTTTTTCTGGCGTTGTCTCGCAGCAGTTGGGGGACAAAAGGAATGATCTGCTCTTGCCAGACACTGAAAACCCCCAGTGATGTGAACTCAGAGAGCAAGAACGGGAATGTCTGACCAGGATGAGGTGGATTTTGGACGATAGGTGTGTGGGGGCTGTGCTGCAGAGATGCCTGAGGGATTAGAGCAGCGAAGCAGAAATCCTGAGGTGCAGAAAGCACCATCCTGCTGGCTCCTGGCACTGTGGGCCTGAGTGGACACACAGCTTGGTCAGGTCAGCTGGTGGCCTGTGGTTTCACCAGTGACAGCCTCCAAGGTTGTCTGTCTGGCCCTTCCTACTAATCCTGGAATTCTCACAGATGGCCTCTCTTTTTCTAGCAAATGTGTCCATTTTCTCTGGGGTTTAGTGCATAAATTAGCCTGTGCTTTCCCGCTGCCAGGATTATTGCTTTGGCTGGAGGGGGATGGAAGGAAGATGAGGAGGACTCATGTCCTTGGAAAGGTTTGGCAGGGGCTTAGTTTTGTGAGAAATTGCTCTTGACAGGCATTCCAGGGAGCTGTGTGCACTGCCTGCATCAACAACTGGAATGCCAGGGTGTGATGGAGGAATGATGAATGTCAGAGCTGGAAGAGGCACAGGAGGAACTGACTTCACCCAGGCATTGCAGGACTGGGACCAGAGGAGACATTTACTCCCAGAGCAGGGAGAGCAGAGGCCAGCTGGGTGTGTGGAAAGTCCCTTTCCTTGGGAAAAGGAAAGCTATTCCTGGCCTTTTAATGGTAGGAGAGGGTGGCAGCTCCTCATAGAGGCCCTCCCTGCTCCTCTGGGTGGGACAGAGGACTCTGCCCACAGCATCCCTCTGTCCCAGGCACACAGACAGCTCTGCCAGCCAGGATTCTGGGAAGTGAAGGTCCAGGAGGAATCACAAGATGCTCACCAGCATCTCCATCTCTTGTGGCTTCTCTGAGGTACTTCAGGGCACCAGGAACATCTCCAAGACGTTCTTCATCTCTGCTTCACTCCCTGCAGTCCACAGCCTTCCTCAGTGCTGAAGCCCCAGGAAATGATGGATAGCCCCTGGCTGCCAGAAAAAGGGAATATCTGGAGTTTTCTGTGCCCAGCCCAAGTCAGGGGGAGTTGGATGGATAACCAGAGCTGACCTGTTCAGTGCTGCTGGAGCAGAACCACCTCTCAGAGCCTGCCTGGGTCACTGGCTGCCAGAGTGGAGGCTTCTGACCAGAGCTGGATTTGTGTTCCTGATGGAGAGTCCAGCCTAGGCATCCCAGCCTTTGGCTGCTGTACTCCTGCCCCCTCCCATTCCTTCCAGCAACATGATTCATGCCCCATCTTTTACTTGACTGGTCTCAGTAGATCTCTGAGCACTTTGGAGATATTACTGACCTATCCCTGAGGGACTTAGAGGTGGGGACGTGGAGTTGCAGGAGAGGAATGACTCACCCGGGGTCACAGACACTCTCAGTCTGCCTTCCCTCTGCTCACAGCCACTGCCTGACCTGCTGCCTCCACCTCAGCCCATCCCTGGGAACAAGCCTTGGGTCCTTCTCTGTGCTCAGGCCTTGGGGGAGGCCATGGGCTGAAGAAGACTTTCTTTTTCTCTTTCTCTCTCCCTCTCCCTCTCCCTCTCCCTCTCCCTCTCCCTCTCCCTCTCCCTCTCCCTCTCCCTCTCCCTCTCCCTCTCCTCTCCCTCTCCCTTTCCCTTTCCCTCTCCCTCTCCCTTTCCCTCTCCCTTTCCCTTTCCCTTTCCCTTTCCCCTTTCCTTTATCACCTTTACCCCCTTACCACAGCAAACCCCACAGCAGCAAACAGGGCTCTTTCAGCATTTTTAAGCTGTGCCTGTGGTGCCTTGAAGGACTCTGTTATGAGACTTTGTGGCCTTTGAAGGACTTGTTATGAGCCACGTTGGCTCAGTGATGCAATTAGTCACCATCATAAATACAGAGTCTTTTGCTAATGCCCACTAGAAAGTAGCAAATTGTTTATGAGCAAATGTCAGCTCATAACATCCTTTGCATGTTGAAAGCCAGATGATGGTTTTGACTGATAACCTGGTAAGAACTTTGTTGTTAGTCTAAATTCTTTGGAATTTCATCAGTGCCATAAGTTTGCAGGCTGATTTATTAGGCATTAAAATAGCAGTAAAATATTCAGGCTGCTTTGAGCAAAATCCAAAACCCTCTTCTGCAGGGCTTTAATATACCCTTGACTTAGAAGGCTTGTTTATCACTTTTATTCTCCTTCCCTTTAATTATTTGCTCATTTGCCTCCCTGGCAGAGTGTGTGTGTGTGTGTGTATTTGTGCATGTGCCTGTTTTCTTGTGTTTTCTCATTTGCAGTCACTTTGCAGGCTGCCTTCTAATGTCTCCCAAACCATCAGGTCCAGCAGACACAAGTTAGGAAACATTATTCCAGAAGACAGTACAGGCAGATGAAATAATCCAGCCCAGCCATCCACCATCCCTGTTTTATCTCTGTTATTCACTGGAGGATGGTAATAATGTTAGTGGAATTGCAGAGCTCTGCATGGAGTAGCCAGTTCAGGGTTTACAGCAATTAAAGGTTTACAGCCTCCACTGGGTGATTTGACTACTCCCATTTCTTTAACACAAAAAAAACCCCTCTTTAGTGAGTTAATTTTGTGATAACAGTTATCACACTGATAACCTTTCTGATCAAATTAAAGAGTGTGGTCAAAATCCCCAACACCACCGTGGCTGTGCCACATCAGAGAAGAAAACTCTCAAATTGGGAGTTCACTGGAAGAGACCTTGGAGGTCAGGAATCCCTCTGCCTGACTACCTGGATCACCACCTAGTTCACTGTTATTTGGGGATAAATGATGCTTGTGATGCCACGTGTGGTTGGGGAACTCGATCACTTTGTCTCTGTCAGAGCTGATAGACACAAGCAATTAAAGTGGCAGGAGAGATAAATGTGAGCAGAGTTACTTGCAGGTTGTAGCAGGTCAGGTTGCTCTGCCCTTCATGTTCTCTGCCCGAATCACAAAAAAAAATCTGCTCTTGGAGATGTTTTCAAGGCCTGGATCCCGTGTGGTGATGGACTCCAGTGTGGATAACTGTAATGCCTTTGGTATTAAGAACCTTTTAGCATCATTTCACTTCTCTCACCCCCCTTCAGTCACCTTGCAGGGCTCATTAACACCTCCAGCAGCACCTAGAACTGCCAGGTGCCTGCATTTCAGTGCTGGTGTGTGGAATAAGGCTTTTCCTTGGAGACCCTGAAAGCTAAAATTCAGGAAGTTGTTGTTGAGAAATGTTTGCAAAGGGGAAACCCCGGAGAGCTTCACCTCTCCCTGGAGCACGTGTTCCTTTGCTGAAAGTCCTCCAGGCCAGTGGAACCTCTGGAAACCAGGCAGTTCCTCTGGTGGCTTGTTATTGTCACTGTCTTCATGCTCAGAGTCCCAAACAGAAGGGGAAGGCCCTTGAAATTCAAAGCACCAAGTCACAAATTACCCCTCAGTAGGGAAGTGTCCCTGAGAGTGGCCAAGTTCCAGATGAGTGGAGGGTGATGGAGAGGCACCAGAGACTGCTTTGCACATGGAGTATCTGCTCATTCCCACCCACAGAGGAGCTCTCTGGGTCCATTAAAGCAGAACTGTGAGAGGGGACCAGGGTGTTGGAAGCCTGGGCAGGGGTTGATTTGCCTCTGGCCACCCGTCCCTCCTTTGCTTGTGTTTAAAATGTGATGGAGTGATTTAATTTGTGACCTCGACTTGCCTGACCCTTGTTCTGCTTTCTCCTTGTGTAGGTAGGGAACCTTGGCCTACTTTTTATGCTCCTGTTTTTTATCTATGCTGCCCTGGGAGTGGAATTGTTTGGCAAGCTCGGTGAGTAATGAGCCCGACGCCCTCCGTTTCATCCGGTTGATGTTTATTTGGTATCTCGCTGTTTCCTTTCTTCTCTCTCTCGTTCCTGGGCCTTCCTCAGCTTTCACAGCTCATGTTCTGAGGATGAAAGTTCTCTCTTGATCTCAGGGTCGCAGGTGACACATGAGGATGTAACACAGAACCTGCCTAACGTGCACAAACACACATTAAGAGACTTGTCCAACACCACCCTTGGCTGGACAGGAACTATTTACTGTTTAAATATAACTGTCCAGCGGGGATATGTTCACAAAGATGGAAGTTTGCTACTGAAGGCAGAACATGAGTCTGCAAAGCTGGATGGTGGTCAGAGTGGTGCTGGAGAGATGCCACCACAAACATGTCCCTCCTCGGAGCTTCCACCACACGCCCCATGAGCTCCCTGCACTTGGCTGACGTTGCTCTTCCAGCTGCCCAGGGCTTGTCTGTCCATTGTTCTCAGCATCACCTTCCCCTTTCTACAGAAATCAGGGAGTTAGTTCCTGGTTCATCCAGTTATTCCTCCAGCTGGAGAACACTGGAGCTGGTCAGGAATGTGTCCATCACTAAAACCAGGTGGAGGCAGAGAGCAAACACACAGCCAGCAAAGCCAGGGCAAAGCAGTCCCTGCCCTAAAGATGCTGTTGGAAGGAGCTGTGTCTGCCTCCTCAACACTTCCATCCCAATTAGGGCTTCAGGAGCACCAGAAGGGCCCTTCCTGCACGGAGGGTTTATGGCTGTCATTAATCCCTTTTATGAGTCCAGCCCTCTGCTCAGACTGCAAGTGCCTGAAAGCAGAATAATTCTTTCAGCCAAAACCAAATTATTTTTCAGCCTCCAACAAATTCTGGGGGGAAAAAAAATTAATTGTGCCTCCACCCCAAGTGAAATACTGTGGGTTTATATTACATATCTAGATATATGAATGTATTTGTTCTGTCACAAGGGTGAGAAACAGCTTGTTCACAGAGGCACCTTCTGCTGCTCTGAATCCTGGTTGGTTTTCCACACATACACTGGCAATGCCAGCCCCAGGATCATAGCCTGGGGCCTGCTGTGGGGCAGCAAACTGGGAATTTACTGGGAAATAGTTCACTCACTCACTGCGAGCCCATGTCAGCCACAGGCACCATCAGCACTCGTTTCCCCAGGGCTGGTCATTTGTGGGGGGGGGGTCTGTTTTTTCTTTCCAATTTATCTCCAAATAATTACCTAAGAGTGAAATGCCCAAGCAAGAGACATTGCTGCCTGACCTGATGAATATTTAACAAGCCTGTGTTTTATGGGAAGAGGGATATTTCGTCTGTTCAATTTGCATTCATTAGGATATTAATTCTCGGGGGGAAAATGTCAAATTGCTCCACTTTATCTCAGTGAATTATCCCTCATGGTAGATGCACCCTGTGAAAAATCATCAAGACAAGGACATAATCAAGAGGAAAACAGACAAAGGATGCTGTAGAGCAGGATTTGTTGAGACAGCCCAGGAATTCTGCTTGCTTCCACCTCCTTTTAGGTCTCTTTGTGTTGGCTCTGCCCATAAAGAGAATCAGAGAAATCACAGAATGGTTTGGGTTGGAAGGGACCTTAAAGCTCATCTCATTCCACCATGAGATCACCACATCCCGATGCCACCTGTCAGTGTGACACAGCCCAGGGTCCCACCACCAGGTTTGGGGGGCTGCTCTGGGTAAGCAGACGTGGCTCCACTGACGTGTTTTTGCTTCTCTGTCCCGTAGATTGCAGCGATGAAAATCCCTGTGAAGGTCTGAGCCGCCACGCCACCTTCACCAACTTCGGCATGGCCTTCCTCACCCTCTTCAGGGTGTCCACGGGGGACAACTGGAATGGCATCATGAAGGTGTGTCTGGGCTCTTTCTTCTCTCTGTAGGTACATGAAGATTTCAAACAGATTTTGTGTGAAAACAAAAAGGTTCCCTCTTAAAACCTCCAAGTTAAACTTCCTGATTTCAAAGCCAGGTGTGTTTTCAGGCAGTGATTTGTCCTAAGGCTCACCCAGCCTGAAACTTTGTTCCTTCATCTAGTGTTTCAGGAAAATTATACCAGTCCTTGTGACTGAGAGAGGTGACCTTGTGTTCTGTGTCCTGTGCCCTTGGGATGTATCACAGAATCCCAGAATGATTTGGGTTGGAAGGGATCTTAAAGCTCATTCAATTCCACCTCCTGCCATGGCCAGGGACACCTTCCACTAGACCAGGTTGCTCCAAGCCCTGTCCAACCTGGCCTTGAACACTTTCAGGGGTGGGGAGTCTGCAACCTCTCTGGCCAACACAATCCCCCTCTTTGTAATTCATATTTTCTATCCATTTTAGTTGTACGTGCGAGCCTTTGTGTCCAGGGCGTGTTAATTGGATGTTTCTGTGTTTGGAGCCCGAGCAGAGCCCCAGCCCTTGTTAATCCCTCACCTTTTCCCCCCCTGCTGCAGGACACTCTCCGAGAATGCACTCGGGAGGACAAGCACTGCCTCAGTTACCTGCCCGTCATCTCCCCCGTCTACTTTGTCACCTTCGTCCTCATCGCGCAGTTCGTCCTGGTCAACGTGGTGGTGGCCGTGCTGATGAAGCACCTGGAGGAGAGCAACAAGGAGGCCAAGGAGGATGCTGAGATGGATGCTGAGATCGAGCTGGAGATGTCCAGAGGGACCAGCACCTCGGCCCCGGGTGGGAGCAGGGGCGGTGCCGTGGCCCCGGCGGGCCGGGCACCCTGCAGGGCTCAGGAGAGCAGGAAGGCAGCGGTGCAGGTGAAGCACCAAGCCCTGGTAAGAGCTCCCAGAAAGCTCCTGTGCTCAGGGCAGGGAGGGGATGGTCACCAGACAGTCAGATCCCAGGTGACACAGAGCCAAAGGGACAGGGCAGCGTGGGAGGGCAGCGGCTCTGCTGGTCCCTCGGGGTGTCACCACCACCCCCACGTCCTGAGTCATCTCCCAAGGGCTCCCGGAGGGGGAAGCTGCTGGAAACGCTGTCCTGGCCATTGTTCCTGGGGAGGGTTGAAAGTCCATCTCTTGCCGCTTCCAGTTCATTCCAAGGTTGTGAATTTTAAGTTCGGAACCATGACAGCCACAGGTCCCTGTCCTGCTCTCCCAGCCACTCCTTGTCCTTTAGGATGGGCAGCAGGACCAGGGAGGAATCTCCTAAAGCCCTGGGAATGCTGGCACTGTCAGCCCTGACAAATACAGCAAGGCATGGGATAAATTCCCTTCACATGGACACAGACATACTCCTCGGGTTCTTTTTAATCCCACTTTGGGATTTCCAGAGGAGATCAGAAGGGCACTGGTAAAAAACTGCAGCTTCCCCACTGGCCTGTACTCTGCTTGGGGCACAGCTGACTTGGACCCTGGGAATTGTCAGAGCCCCTCAGCAAGAAGCTGGAAGTTCCTGGGTTGGTTTTCCAGACACTACCTGCTCTCCCGTTCCTGTTAGTCCTGTAGGAAAACAGTGCAATCAGAAATCCAGGAGGGGAAGGAGAGGCATGAGATAATTGCCTTATCCCATGTCAGCAGCGTATGATTAAGAGTGAACATGGAATTGCTTTGTCACCGTGATCACAAATGAATCTACCATGAAATCAATGGGGGGGGTGAGATTAAGTTACATAAAATTAGATTTTTGTAAAATCTATCAGACTCTATTAAGGCAAGAAAGAAGAAATTTGGTTACACAGCAATGGGGAATTCACTATTTGAATGTTGTTCCTGATAAACATTTCTGCAGGAAAAATACGCGGGAAGCAGCCAGGTTGCTTTTCTCACTTTGGGAAGAGAGGGCACATCCTTTCACACAGGCTGGGATTGCAAACTGAGTCCATCCTCTTAGGGTTTTCCTCATCTTCCACTACCTCCCAAGCACACCAGGAGCCCTGCAGAGCCTCCTTTCAACCCCAGAAACTCTGCAGGGAGAGGTGGTGAGGGGAACAGCGTGAGCAGGGACCTGGCCACACAGTTCCCCTTGCAGGTGGGATTGCTGGAATTCAGGTGAGGATTCCCTTCCCTGCACAGCAGTGAGGCAGAGGCACTGCAGTGGGGCTGTGGGAATTCCCTCACTCTCCTCTCTGCCCCATCCCTAGAAGTGTCCAAGGCCAGGTTGGACAGGGCTTGGACCAACCTGGTGTAGTGGAAGGTGTCCCTGCCCGTGGCAGGGGGTGGGACTGCATGGTCTTGAAGGTCCCTTCCAACCCAGACCATTCCAGGATTTGTGATTCCATGATCTGGGACACCCAGGCTGTCCTGGGCAGTCTCTCCTGTGCTCCCTGCAAGCTGCACTGGAAGGTGTTCTGAGATGCTCTGTGTTTTCTGACAGTTTTTTGCAGCCCACCTTTCTGCTCTGGATGAACAGGACAATTAGGAAATGCCATGGGGCAAACATGTTTGAGTGTTTAGACCCAGCCTTGCTGTGCCACTGATGCTTTTTATCTCCCCAATTTGAAGGAGGTGCTGAGCTGTGAGAGTGTGTCTTTAGCCATCCCAGACTCAGACACGCTGGAGGGGGCAGAGACTCCCAGCATGGAATTCCTGTCCTCCTGCTCTGTTTCCCACCATGTCCTGCCACCTTCCCACAAAAGCCCAGGCCACCAGGCTGAGGTGAATGATGTCACACTGTTGCTTCTGCGTTGTGACGTGGTGCTTTGGTGCTGTGCAGCTGCTGGTGGTGTCGGAATTGTCCCAAACCTGTCGCTTCACAGCCACAACCGTCCTTTCCAGCCTCTGTCCTTCGTGCTGGGAAAACACCACATCCCAGAGGACTCTGCCGGCAGCCATGTGTGGGATAGGAATGAAAATCCTCTTTTTAGCCCTAAAAGAAGTGTCACATGTGGTGTGCAGTGTGATGTGTGAGCAGTGTGTCTTCAAACATCAAACCGAGAGCTGCAGGCAGAGCCTTTTTGTGGTGAAAACACCATCAAATTTGATTTTATTGTTGTTCCTGTAAGAACTTGTTTATGATACAGTGTTGAGGGAACAGAGGCAGAAGGAGCTCAGCAGGTCAGGCTTCCAGCAGTCCCCAGAGCTGTGGGTTCAGGAGATGCTCTGGGAGATCCCCCAACAGACCAGAAGGGCTGTAGCCCCCTTTGCTCAGTCCCTCCCTATTGCCCCTTGAACCAATGCCCAGGTCCCATCCTGATTTCCAGGGTATGGAATCAGGCTGTCAAGAGCAGCTCACCAGCTGGGAGCCAACAAGCCTCCAGCCCACATTTCATATTTCAAGGACTTGCTTCAGTGGCCCTGCAGCCTTTTGAAATTCGCCCACGTCCCTAATCAGGCCTCAACAGCTGAAACCTTAAAAATTGAGGTGGTTGGTGTCAAGAAGAGGTTTCTGTTCATTTGTCCCGTCCATACGAGAGCCTGCAAAGACAAACTGAGCTTTAATAGCCAAATCCTCTGATCCTTCTGTTAAACTGCTGAGAAAGTGGAGCAAGACCTTTTGTTCTCTGTGTGGCTGCGGGGTGTTAACAACCACCCGCCTGCCTCCAGCTCAGGTGTTGCTGTGCTGATGGAGCTTATTAGCTGTGATGGCCAGGGGCCAACTGGCACAGCCACGCTGCTGATGCATTAATTCATCAGCTCAGAGACCTGGCTTGCACCCTGAGGGCTCCTGGGCACGACCACGGGCAGTGCTGGATGCCAGCTACCTGTAAATCCCTCCTGCTGGTCCCCCTCGGCTTCCCAGCCAAGCTCAACAGGGTAAAAGCACCGAGTAATTCATCTTGGGATGTGTGTCTTTAGGGAGCTGAGGAAAGAAATTTTTTAACCAGAAATATATGGGAAAAAAACCTAATTTAACCAGATCCTTGGTGACCTCCAAGCCTGAGGGATCTCAGGGCCGGGTTTTGCTGGCAGAGAGGGAAAACAGCCCAGCAGAGCAAAGCAAAATACATTTAATTTAAGACATGCAGCTGGGAAAATGTTTTCAATCAGTCACTGGGAGGCTGACGTTAAAGGAAAACCAGAGTGATTAGTTGTATTTTAGATTATGTGGTCAGTGGTGAGGGGAATGTGTCTAGGACCAAAGCTGGGGGCAGGGAGCCAGGCTGCAGATCCTGCTCCAGGGGCTCCAGCTCCCCCAGCACTTGGCCAAGTCGTGGCATCACCTCTCACAGCTTCTCCATCAGCACCACAGAGGCATCTTTTGGGTCCCTAAAGCTCCCTAAGACCCCGGGATGGATTTGCTGGAAGGTGCCTGAGGTGACAAAGTGCCTGGGAGAGGCAGTGAGGGCTCAGATTTCAGGTTTGTGAGATGCTCTGTCCAGGCACTTCCAACCAGACCCATTTCATAGTGATAGCAAGCAAAGAAAAATGCCTTTGCTACCCCCAAACAGGCTCCACAGCCCCATAACTCACTGCCACAGTGTCTTCTCCTTCCCCCTGCCTCCTTTGGGGGTTGGTGGTGCCCAAAATGCTCCACGTCACAGGAGGGAGGCCACGGGGTTTGCAGGGGTGTCGATGTGTGTGTTTAAATGTCTACCCGTGTGTGTGGTTTGGGGAGATAGCACAAGAATTTCCAGAAGCTGGTTTGGCTCCTCTGTCCCAGAGCTTTGAGGAGAAGGACATCACCCCCAGGACAGACCGAAGGTGTCCCTGGGAGTGTCAGAGCAGAACAATGTGATAAGCACTGGTTTTCTCATGTGTTTAATGGGTGGGCTTTGCTTGTTCTCTGTGATGTTGTCCAAGAATCGACTTAGTGGAGGGTCATTGATGTCTCACTTGACCACAGCCACAGGCTGAGCTCTTCTCTCAGCACTGTGTACCTGTGGCGTCCTGATGGTCACTGTGGGTGACACCCCAAGGGGAACACCTGCAGGAGGTTTTGAACGACAAAGCACATGGGAAGGAGCTCACTGTAGATGACCCCCGTTTCTCTGTGTCCTCACAGGGCAGCTCAGCCTCCCTGAGGCCCCAGGAGTCCCAGAACCTGCTGACAGTCCGCAAGATCTCCGTGTCCCGGATGCATTCCCTGCCCAACGACAGCTACATGTTCCGGCCCGTGATGCCAGCGAAAACCCCCTTCCCCCTTCACGAGGTGGAGATGGAAACCTATCCCTGCAAAGCCCAAAGAGGTACTGCTTGTGGAGATTTCCCTTCCCCTTCCTAGACAAAACCAGGATTGGGGAAGTGATGAGGTGTGCTGGGCACACGTCAAATCCCATGTCCGGTTATGGGCTTTTCACAAGAAAGACATTGAGGGGCTGGAGCACGTTCATGGAAGGCAGCAGAGCTGGGGAAGGAGCAGCTGAGGGAGCTGGGGGGGCTCAGCCTGGAGAAAAGGAGGCTCAGGGAGGGACCTTCCTACTCTCTACAACTCCCTGACAGGAGGGGGAAGCCAGGTGGGGATCAGGCTCTGCTCACAGGGAGCAAGCTACAGGATGAGAGGAAATGGCCTCGGGTTGTACGAGGGGAGGTTTAGGTTGGGTATTAGGGAAAAATTCTTCACCAAAAGCATGGTCAGGCATTGGAACAGTCTGCCCAGGGCAGTGGTGGAGTCACCATCCCTGGGAGTGTTCAGAAACCACGCAGATGTGGCACTTGGGGACATGGTTTAGTGGTAACATGGCAGTGCTGGGTTAATTGTTGGACTCAGTGGTCTTTCCCAACCTAAATGATTCCATGATTCCAGCCATGGGGCAGCAGGTGCACGTGATGGTTATATGGGGAGCAACCAGCCTGTGCTGAAGGTGGCCTGAGCAGGGCTTGCTTTGATTTGGTGACCATCAGCACCACGGTTGTTTCCCATAATTCCATGTTTTCATCACATCCCTGTATTTTCCCAGGAGAAAGCCAGTGGGTGGGGTGTCTGGGGAGAAGTGGGGCTCCCAAGCAATGCCTGAGGCACAGAGGACAGGCTGTTAGCCGAGGAAAAGGGAACGAGCTGCACGTTCCTCCTGAAATGATCGGCCCAAGGATCAATGACATCAACTCGAATAAAAGCCAGAGTTGGAATTGCTTCCAGCCAGAGCTCCTCACATCCATTGTTTCAAGCACTCTGCAGCCTCAGGGCAGTGTCTTTTAAGACCCTACATCAAGTTCAGAGCTGCAGAAATTTATTTGGGATTAGTATAAGGATTAGAAGCCACTCTCCAGTGCTTCCTAATGAATCTCATGGAGAGCCCCCACCACCCAGGAAGCACGAGCTCCACAGAGCCTTTGAGGGGACACTTACCCACACTGCATTTCCCTGAAAATGCCTCTCCATCTCTTTTGTTGTGTGAGCTGGTTTGAAGGGGAAATCGATATGAAATGCAGTATCTGCCTCCCTAAAAGCACATGTGCTCCTGGAGTGGCTCCCAAGAACTTTTAGCAGCCCCAGCTCCTTTGATCCGGTGTGGTTTGAAAGGCAAGAACTGCTCGGATGGATGAGTGGGGGGTTTGCAGACCCTGGTGGGGCTGGTGAGGTCTGCTCTGATTTCCTTGGGTGAAACAACTCTCTATTTGTTCAAACTCTCTGGGCACCAGTTCGTGTTCTCTGCTCAGTATTTATTATTATTTCACCTGCAAATTCTTTGCTAAGGAAAGAAAACAGAGGTTGAATTTCATGGCTGGGCTCCTGGGGCTGGTTTTCGTCTCTGGAGTGGGTGTAAAGCAGGATTTATACCTGTATAGAGCTGCTGCAGAGTTGGCAGGGGTGGGTAGAAGTGACCAAGAATTCTGTGATGTTTCCCAAATTTCTCTCCACGAGCACTTGAGCGAGGGATGGGACAGGGATATGACTTTTTACCTGGTGGTAGATGCTTCCAACCAGCATCGCCCCAAGCTGTGCTGCTCCTGAGCTGCCCAAATTCTTCTTCCAGTCATAGTCCCATAAATTATGTGCAAGTAAAACTGAGCCCATGGAGACTCCCATTAGTGTTTGTGCTTCCATGGGCTCCCCAGGTCAGTTCAGGATCTCATCATCTCCCAGTACTCCACTGACCACACAGTAAAAACACTCTGAGATGACCAGATCTTGTGATATTTTGGTTTTAGGTGCAGTTTCCTGGTTTCCTAGAAAAACACAAGAAAAAATATGCAACTCCAGAGATCTTTGGTGTTCCTGAGCCTGCAGTTTAGAGGGGGTTTGGGTTTCCTGTATGAGAGCTCAATGGAAAGCTTCCAACAGGAGGAAATTCCAACTGAGGACAGGGGGGAGAACATAGGGTTTGGGTTTTATGGCCATGTTTGTGACAGATTTTATGACATAGCTTTTCTGCATCATAAAAAGCATTTTATAAAGCCTGGAGTAGCAGATGAACAGCACAGACTCAGCCTGAAATTCTGGGTCTAGAGGAGCCCAAAAAAGAATGAGGGAGAAGTGGGGTGGAAATTTCGTTGCTCTGCTCCTTCTGTGGAGTTCTGGAGAAAAGCTCCAAAAGAAAAATGATTAAACACTAACTTTTCTTTCTCCCCAACAACAAATCTCTCTGTGAAATGCAACTGAAATGTGTCTGGATGTTTTCTGTCAGAGGTTCAAGTTTCTCGACCTCTGGGTGAGATCTCTTGAAGTGATGGATAACTGTGTTTTTAACATGGAGCAGCAATGGAGGAACAAACGTTGGGTTTCAAGCTAATGAGGACAATAAATCCTGCAGCCAAAAGAACAGAAAAGCAAGAGATCTTTCAAACAGCACAGAAATGCAGTAAAGCAGCACCACGAAGGGGCTGGAGAGGAGGGATTGCCTTCAGACCCAGCCAGGGGACTGGGAGCCTTCAGGAAGAGAGTGATTCCAGCCTGCTAAATGAGCTCAGGGATTGTCAGAGCACTTGGAGCAGGTTCCAAGTTGCTGATCAGCCCATGTTCAGCCAGGCTGTGCCTCGTGGGCTGGTGGTGGTGGTGGTTGGGCTGTGGTGAATGGGAAAGCTGCCCTGTGCCTGCCAGGGGTGTCTGCTCCCAGAGAAGTCATAGAATCCTGGAATACCCTGAGCTGGAATCCACAAGGCTCACCCAGTCCAACTCCTGGACACTGCCCTGGGGAGCCTGTTCAGTGCCCGACCACCCTCTGGGGGAAGAACCTTTCCCTAATATCCAACCTAAACCTCCCCTAACACAGCTCCAGCTGTTCCCTCAGGTCCTGTCCCTGGTCACAGAATGGATCAGTGCTGCCCCTCATTCCATGGCAGGGCTCCCACTGGCTCTCCAGGGCTGTAGGTGGGAAGTGCTGCTCGTGTCTCCATGTGGCAGAGCAGTGTGAGGTTGAAGCCCATCCCTGGCAGCACTGCAAAGACAACCCAGGTGTCCTGACTATCCAGCAGAGCCACCAGACCTCCCAAATCCACATTCTCCAAACAGATGGATCACAAATCCACCCAAATCAATGCCACCAGGAAAGCAGCAATGTCAGGGTTCCAAATGCAACCCCACTCCCTGCCTTTCCTTTGCTGCCACGTGGTCCTGGTGGACACCCTGAGTGTTGTGGCAGCTGCAGGAGAAGGTTCCCATTACCTGAAACAGAAAAAAGAGGCTGTGAGTGTAAAGTTTGTAACAGGATATTCCAGAGCAGGCAGAACCCCATGGAATGCTGCTGAATGGCAGAGACTCCTCCATGTGTAACCTCCTTCCATCCCTGAGTGTTCAAAGCAGGAGACAGGACAAGGGACACCTGGTTTTTAATCCTGGCACTGCCCAAGGCTTATGCTGAGGTTTGGGATTTCAGCCAGGCCCAGCAGGCTTTTCCTTTTCCCTCCTGCAGCCTGTGGGCCCTGGTTCTGCCTCAAACTTTTCCATCTCCCACCCAAGCAGTGACTGCTCTCTTTCTCTCTCTCTCTGTGTCCCAGGATCCATCACCTCCATCCGCTCCCAGCCCGTGGGCACGTGTTCCTCCCTGAGGGTCCCAGTGGAGTCCCTCCAGCTGTCTGTCTGCTCCCCCAGCCACGAGGGCCGGCACCGCTGGAAGGTCCTTCCCCCCAACGTCACACCTCGGTCTCCTGTCCTCAGCAAGCTGCTGTGCAGGCAGGTGAGAGGCCAAGAACCTGCAGAGGTAAATGTTTTGTAGTCACTCACCCGGCTCCTTCCCCTCTTCTCCAGTCCTCTCTTGGGTTTTTTTTCTTGGAGCTGAGAGTAGAATTCTCGTTTTAGAACAAAGCGTTTCTGTGCCATGAATTTTAATGCACTCCAGTCTCAGCAAGTGGCACACAGGGGAAGGCCCTTTTTACCTACTTTGATCTCCGTGGATGTGCTGTTCTAGGAAGGAAGGGCTAAAGCAAGGGGAGAAGGTGCCCAATTCCATTTTGCCAGTGCTGTGAGAAGCCTCCAGGCAGCCCTACACCGGGTCACTGTGTTGGGTTGTGCTGACTCAGGATTTGGGGCTAGAGCAAGACCGAGGCCCGGCAGATCCCAGCCCTGCACACGTAGGCCCTGGCCAGGAAAGGTTTATCCTCTTGTACAGGAAGGTCTGATGGGGTTGGCGCAGTGGGGTGGTACGGGGTGTGTTAGACCAACCAACTGTTCTGCCACATGCCATGGACTCCCCATCCCCGGGAATGTCCAAGGCCAGGTTGGACGGGGCTTGGAGCAACCTGGGCTAGTGGGAGGTGTCCCTGCCCATGGCAGATGATCTTGAAGGTCCCCTCCAACCCAAACCATACTGTGGTTCCATGATTCTGTGTTTCACCACTGGAAGTGCTGCTGCCCCAGCAGATCCCCAGGCTCTCTCCCCACTCTCTCCTCCCCTTCCAGGAGGCCCTTCGAACGGACTCGGTGGACGGACAGACTTCGGACCGGGCGGACAACCCGCAAGCCGAGCCTGGAGAGACACCTCCATCGGCAAAGCGGCCCCAGAGCACCCTCAGCCTCAGCCCCCTGCGTTCCACAGCCGCCTCCTTGCCGGCCACCCCTCCGGGCTCCCCCCACCGCCCCCCCAGCCCCCTGCCTCGGAAGCATCCCTGCAGCCAGCGCGGCGTTCCCAGCCAGCCGCCCAGCCCTGCCGGCCCCGAGGGCTGCCCCGGCGAGCCCTCCGACCTGGCGGACGAGGAGGTTCGGCACATCAACAGCTCGGCCAAAGACTGGGCAGAGGAGCACTCGGAGCCCGGGAGCCGCTCTGCCTCGCCCTTCATCTCCCCGGCCCCGTCCCCGGTGCCCCTCAAGAACTGCAGCACAAGCAGCCTCTCCGGCAGCCGCAGGGAGAAGGACTTGAAGAAGTTCTACAGCACCGACACCAAGGGCTTCCTCAGCAAGCCCAGCTGGGCCGACGAGCAGCGGCGGCACTCCATCGAGATCTGCCCCTCCCTCGGCGACCGGGACTGCGGCTTCCAGGACCCCGCCGAGGAAAAGCAGCGGCCCTCTGCCCACGTCCAGGCGGAGTCCGACTACATCCACGGCGCCCGGAGGAAGAAGAAGATGAGCCCGCCCTGCATTTCTATAGATCCTCCCATGGAGGACGACGGCGGGGCGGCCCCGCGCACCAAGCCCTCCGAGAACAGCATGCTGAGGAGAAGGACCCCGTCCTGCGAGTTCCCGGCCTACAGAGAATCCCTGGAGCTCACAGAGAGCCAGCCCGGGGAGCCGGGCTCCAAAGCGGAGCGCCGGGGCCAGCCCCAGTGCCGGGGGGAGCACCTCACCATCCCCAACTTCTCCTTCGAGCAGTTGGACGGCGGCTCCCTGAGCAGCCTCTCGGATCTCCTGGACAGCGGGCAGTCCACGCCGGACTCGCGGCCGGACCCCGAACTGAAAAAGCCGGATCACTTAAAGACTCAGCGGAGCAACGGCGAGAGAAGCAAAGAGCTGCTGGGCATCGCCAAGAGCCCCCTCCGGAAGCAGGACTTATCCCCCGTGACTGTTGCCACAGAAGAAGGCGTGGATGACCCAGTATAGCTGTCTGGGAGGGGGGAAAGGGGGGGTCTCAAGGGCTTGACACTGACGTGGGGGTTCCGCGGTGGGCACCGAGCGGCCGCGGGGTCGCGGGTGGCTGCTCAGCGGGGTTTTCCCTCTCCAGCGCAGTCACTGGTTCGGAAGTTTGCAAAAAAAACCACACACACACACACACACACACACAGAGAAAAATGAGAAGAGAAACCAAACAAACGGCTGGAGGAAATGGGGACGGGGTTTGGGGAGGGGATTTGCGAAGAGGTTTCGGGGTTTCTTTTCTAAAGGGAAGGTGGAGTCGCTGCGGGGGCGTCGCTTCGTCCCTCCCACCCCACCTCCATGGCCTCAATCACATTGATTCGGGTCCGAGGTGGCGGCCGTTGGGATTTGGGGGATTCTCTTGGGGGTTTTGTTGTTTTGTTGGGTTTGTTGTTTTTTGTTGTTTTTTTTTTTAAAGATGCTCAACTTTTACCGAGGCACCTTTTGGAGCTGTCACGTTACGCGGGGAGTGCCCGGGGAGCTGAGAGCTGTACATTGTCTGTATATCAGCAGTTATATAAATAGAAATTATGTATTTGTGAGATACAAAACAAGGGGGAAAAAAAAAGACCAAAAAAAAAAAAATAGACCCACAAAAACTCTGTCTTCATAATGCACATATTTTTATAGAGAAACAGAGATACTGTTTTTTTGCATTACATGTGACTCCGCAACTGGGTGGTGTTTCCTTGGGTTTTCTGTGGAATTAATTATTCCAGCCATTCGTTTTCCAAATGTTTCTCCTCTTTCTTTGCTTCCCTCTCTTTCCTCTCCTCCCCTCCACCATCATCCCACCGGCTTCTCCTCACAGCTGATGCTTATCGACGTCTCGCTCATTTTTCTTTTGTACTTTAGAGGTTGTCCTAACTACAGACAAAAAAAACCAAATCACTACTGAATTGTAGCCAGTGCAATAATAAGTTATTCATTCTTCTCGTGTGTCCAACTGTCCTGTTGCTTTTTTTCCCCCCTCTTTTTTTTTTTAACTGAAATTCAGGTTAAACGTCGCAATAATCTGAACTGACGTGCACAAACACGGTTTCTTGTGTCACAGAGGAAAAAAAACTATGAAAAAAAAACCAAAAGAAGTTAAACTTACAGAGTGATTAAAAAAAAGAAAACAAATAAATAGTAAATTATTTAAGAAATGTATTTTGTTTACTGCAGTTCTAAGTAAATTATTGATACAGTATGTAAAGGTGTAAAGAACTGTCTTAGGTAAGTTCTTTGTGAGCATTTAAGGTGATGATTTGTCCTTGTGGCAGAACAATTTCAATCAAACCCTGGGGGCAGCCGTGACCCCCCCGTTTGCACTCCCTGTTGGTCTTCCCTCCTCATCCCTGCACCCACACCCGGACACATCCCCTTCCCAAGGCCCTTCTAGCGCCGACTGAGAAGCCTTTAGAGGAATCCAGGTCACTGTTAACACCACTTTCGGGGGTTTTTTTGCAGTTTTGGGGTTGATTTTTCTTTTTTAGCCTCCGGTCCCTGCCCCTTCCCCACCCCTCCTCCAGGCCCTCTCCCCATGGCACAGCTTCACCATGGGAAGCTGATGGAAAAGAAGAGCAGGAATGAGTGAGTCCGTGGCGAGGATGTGCCAGCAGGTCAGGGCACAGACATCCGGGGGGGGGGATAAATGAAACCAGTGGTTTTCGTTTGGTTCGTTCCGTGCCGCCTCATATTTATGCATTCACATATATCTTCTGTTATTTATGCATTCATTACTCAAAAGGAAATGTATCTTGTTTCACATCTATTAAACTGTATAAACTGGAAGCATGGCCTGACTTTGTGCCGCAGAGATGCCCGAGGTCTCCATCCCGCTCCCAGAGCTCGGCATTCCCTAAAGCCTCTTGCCTCAACGTGGCCGTTGGGGCTGCAGATTCCAGTCTGGACCATCCCTGCTGGTGTTTGGGGCCGCTCCCAACTCGGAGGATCCCTCAGCTCACACAGGGGCCTCCATCTGTTAATCCAGCTTTGTGCCTCTGAGCACCTGCGCCGCTGTAATTAGGAGTCATTTAGGATTATTGTAAATAATGATTCTGTCTCAGTGGGATAGTGAGGAATTCCAGGAAAGAGTCATAAAAGTCATTATTAAGAGCACTTTGGGGACGGTGGGAAACTCCTTTTGTTGCAGTTTAAGGAGCAGAGAGGAAGGAGGGAAGGTGAATCCCCCCGAATGCTGCCTGGAGGTGTGTGGGATGCCCCAGTGTGTCCCTGGGCAGAGGGGGGACACTCAGGGTGTTATTTCTTGCTGGGATTATTTAGCTTTGCTGGGAAAGGAAACGTCCCCAGTGCCTGAATTCCCTTCATGGTGCCACAGAGCTGGAGGAAAAGCCTCTCACCACGGGGCTGGAGGCTGATCTTGGTGATGGAGAGGTGGTTGTAGACCAAGTTGGAAGGGCTTGAGGCCACAGCAGTGTGTCAGGAATGAGTTGGGATATTTGCTCCCATGGCCACTGGTCCTGGCTCTGCCCAGGCTCACACCAAGTCCTGTGCCTTTTGACAAAGCCACACATTCCCAAACCCCACAAAGCTCAGCAGGACCCAAAACTACTCCATCCACGAGCCTGCAGGAACATTCCAGCAGTGTGGGGAGAACCAAGCTCCAACTGAACGTTCTAAGAGCAGACAGTGACCGTGAAATTCTCCCTGACATCTCTTTTGGGGACACTCACCTGGACATGCAGGTGCAAAATCCTCAGAGCTGCATCCTCAGCCCAGACCTGGCCATGACCAGCACAGAGAACCCATTTAACATCACCCAGAGTTAATTTTCTTGCTGATTAAATCTCTGCAGCATTAAGCAATTTCCCCCGGGCTCTCTGCAAGCCTTGCTTAAGATCGGAAGTGAAAAGCACCGGGCAAATGCAAGTCATGATTATTTAATTGGATCGATGCCTATTTTGCATTTTTAATGACAATTTAGTCATGTCCATTTATCAGCCAGACTCTGCCCCACCACTCTCCGTTCCAGCAAACCCACAGCCCTCAGGGATGGGCGCCGAGTCCATCTGGGCTTGCTCGGAGCCGCCTCGAGGAGTGGGGATCAAACAGGGATTAAAAACCACCACGTTGAGGAAGGGGCAGAGGAAACCATCACAAAGAGCCTTCACAGGGGCTCTGCTTCAAGGGTATTTCTCAATCTGAAATTCTCTTTGTTGTGCTGGGGAGAAAAAAAAAGAAAAGCCTTAAAAATCACCAACAACCGAATGTGACTCCAAATTAGCCCCAACCCTTAATCTGTCTGTGCTGCGAGATCAGACAGGTTGCATGAATGCTAATAAGCATTTGATATTTGTACAAGCTTTCTTAGGATAAATAATTAAATTGACTTTATCCATTAAACTTCCCCTTTTAAGCTTTCAATGCTGTGGCTGTGTTTTAACGGCTGAGGCCGCTCATCTTCCAGACAAGAGCACTTAATTAGGAATTTTAGCACAGCCTGACAGAGCCACAGCATGGGCTGAGGGGAAATCTTTGTCACTCCTTGGTTTTTAAGCAGCTCAACGTGTCTCTGTGCTGGAACCCCGCCGTGCCCCTGGAATAACTCCAGCTCATGCCAGGTGGGTGCTCCGTCCTCTTCCAGCAGAATGGTGTTGCCACAGGCAGTTCTGCCTCTCCCACGATGGGTTTTAGCCCTTTCCATGGGGTCAGCTCCACTGGGAGGCTGGGAGGGTGCAGAGGGTTTTCTCTGGAATGAGGGATGTGCGGTGGCACTGATGCACTCCGTGGGTTTTGGCACCACTTGATGATCCTTGTAGGTCACTTCCGGCTCAAGATATTCTGATTCTATTCCATGATGCCCTGGTTTGACATTGATGCACACAGAGGTGTCACCAGGAGGGTTTCATCCCCACCTTAGGCTGTCCCTCATGCCAGGACTTGTGTGACTCACTTGTATGTCAGGGTTGGGTTGTTTTTTCCAGCTGTGGCCACTGGACTATCCAGTGAGAAAAAAAATCTGTTAATGATGGAAGGGAGAAAATGCTAACAACTCTCATTTTGTCACACCACAGGGAAGAAACCAGATTAATTATTTGAACATTTGATTGAAATCCCCTGGAGCAGCTTATTGTTGATTCCACTTTTCCCCACGCAGAGGCACAAGCTGCCCGTGGAGACATCCCCAAGGTTTGTCAGATGCACAGAGAACAGCTCTCCCACCTGAGTTATCCCCAGAAAATGCAGTCACCACCAGAGTGGGCAGCTGATAAGCAGGATGACTTCATGCTCTTTCCCCTCTTTTCCCCAGAGCTTGGTTACTCCTCATGCCCTTATCAAATCCAATGACCCTGCTGGGAACCAGCTCCTGGGGTCCTCCTCATCCTCTTCCCCCTTCCTGCCTGCTTGTCAATTTATTCTGACTGGCTCAGACCAAGCTACTAATTAATTTTGCTCATTAACCAAAATAAAAATCTCACCCATGATAACAAGTTCCAGTCAAATTAATTCCTCATGGAAGACCAGACACTTCGCAGCTCCTTGGCAGCGACATCTCCCGTACCCAGCAGGGCCCTGCCTGGCACAGGACTGGACGTGGGGGCAGAGCTGGACCATCCCTGGAAGTGCTCAAGGCCAGGTTGGACAAGGCTTGGAGCAACCTGGTCTGGTGGAAGGTGCCCCTGCCCATGGCAGGGGATGAAATGAGAGGCACTTTTAAGTCCCTTCCAACCCAAACCATTCCATGATTTAGACACGTAACACATCTGTCTTCACCCAGATGCCTTCCCACAAACTAAACCTTTGAATGTTACATTACATTTGAATGTTAAATTACATTTATTCAGCAAGAATTCAGCAGGAATGTCCCCTTCCTTCCATGCCATTTGATCTGAGCGGCAAGAGGGAAAAGCTCTGAGTGCAGGAGCAAAAGGCAGGGAAGACAAAGGGCAGGGAAGCTCCCTGCAGCCTCCTCGCAGGGAGAAAGCACAGGCAGGGATGAGTCAACGTTGTGCAAACAGTCTAAAAATAAAACCGGTTTATTGCAGATAAATGATGCCATAAAATGTATTTCACTGGCCATTTAGCAGGTGTTGATCATAAATATTTGGAATTAAAAATAAACTTCTGTTTGCCGTGCCACTGTATTTTTGTTTGTGTCTCTCCCGCCTTCCCTAAGCTCCTGTTGGCAGCGATGGATCAGCCCTGAGGCTGCTGTAATCAGAGTTGAACAGGTAAGGGAGACAAAGTACCTGCTTCCTGCTACCTCCCTGCAGCACAGGATGTCCATCCACTCCCTTTCCCAGGCAGCAGCACAGGGATCTGCTGCTGCTGCTGCAGTTATACTGCAGGAGCCCAGAGCCAGGGTGATGGGCAATGGGCACAGCAGGAGATCCAGCCCCCAGGTATCCCTATCCCAGCTGCCTGGCAGCTTTTCCCAGGAGAAGGGAAGCCCCCCGTTGCTCTCTCATTCCCCAGGGCTCAATTCCCACTCACACAAGTGTGGAGGCAATCCCTAGGAAATCGGCACGCAGACACTCCAAGAGTTCTCTGGGAGCCCATGGACCCAGAGCCAGGCAGCCTGTTCAGCTCATGGTACAGAGCTTGATTCAGAAGCTCTCAGTGACAGAGCTCCAAGCAGTTTGGATCTTTCCAACCCCTGGCTCTTTCTGGGAATGAAGAAAACATAAATCCCTCAGCTTCTTGACGTGCCTTCGGCACGGGGGTCAGTGCTAAAGGGACACCAGGAATGGTTCTTCTGGAGCTGGGATCCAACCTGGACACAGCACCTGCGAGAGATGACAAGTCAGTGATCACCAGGCACATGTCCTTCCTCCCTGTGAGGCTTCCCGTTAGTCCCATCACAAATCACAGGATCAGGACAAGTCCAGGAGAAGAGGTGAATGTTTTATGTGGCAGCCTCGTTAAATGACACCCGTGGAGTCGCCGTGATCCACAGGATTTCATTATGCTTGGAAACCAAACTCTCTGATGGATCGTTAATTAAGTTTTCCAGCAGGATAAAAACACTTCCTTGCTTGGGATTTCGTTCTGCTCATGAAGATTAAAAGTGCAGACAATTAGAACAAGGCGGGCGTGCAAGGGAGGAAAGACTAAAAGGTCTTGTTATGGCTGGGAGGGGACAGAGCCCTTCCAGAGGCAGGTACAGATGACTCACGGCTGCTGAAAAAGCCTCCTGCTGTCCCTCTGTCATGGGGAAGGTCTCCCAGTGCTGATAGAATTCCTCCAGCACCTGTATATCACTTGCCAGGCAACAAAAAAATTCCTTAAATTGGCTCTTAGCAAGCTCCAAGGTAGCTGGTAGCCAAATGCAGTGTTAATTAAACAGCCTCACTAACTGCTCCAGACAGATGCTCCAAAACTGCTTTATTTCCCCCCCTGATAATTTTCAGTTCAAATGAATTTTCTCTGAAGCATTTCTGAAGGGCAGGGGAGAAAGGATAAAATTTCAGGCATTCCCTCCCATCTCTCCTTCTTTTCTCTTCCATTCTTCTCTTGGTCAAATTTGTTTGGCCTGAAAAATCGAGTTGAGATAGATACTGACAGAGAATACAGTTATTGGAACATGGAAGGTATTTTTCAGCATGAAGTGTAATGGTAGTTTACTTTCAGTCCAATATAGAATCCCAGAGTGGTTTGGGTTGGAAGGGACCTTAAAAATCATCTCATTCACCCCCTGCCATGGGCAGGGCCATCAGTATTTATGCACAGCACCCCTTTCAGCAGAAAAGGTTGTCTTGGTGCCTTTCCTTAGGGAAAGACTGCAATGAATAGCCCATGGTGTGGCACTGCAGGGAGCCAAAGCAGCACAGCCACCTCCACCAGTATGCCAAAGGGAGGGAAAAAGGAGACAGCGGATGAGGACGAGGACTGAGGCCATAAATCTCTGCTCAGCCCATCTGTGAAAGGGCTCCGACTGGCTACAGTGGGAAACCCAAACAGGCGCCGAGCCAGGGCTTCCTTCTTTCCTCCCGTCCTTCCCCAGAGGGTCTGGCAGCAACCAAACGCCCCACAAATTCCTCACAGCGAGGGGAACGTGGTGTGGGATGGAGAAAGGAGGCGAAGGGATGAAGCACGGCAGATGGTGGCCGGGTTGCTGAGTCTCCGTGGCGCTGACGTGAGTGTGGGCAGCAAAGATTCCTGGCAGGAGCAGTGGCACGACCACGGTCCCAAAGGGCCAGCACTGTCACATCACCATCATGTCACCAGCCCAGCACCGTCACGTTGTGGTCCCTGCAGGGAAACAAGAAGTTCCGGGCAGCAGATTTTGGCGGTTCCAGCTCTGCAAAGCCTCAGCGGATTCGTCCACCTTGTTTACACACCAAACTCACCTCCTTCCTTTTATTTAGTACGTTCTCATTAAACCAACCTCATCCCGTTTTCCTCCCCTTCCCTTCCGCAGCGTGGCAGCCTCATCCAGACCCCAGAATTACAGAGGCGTTTATGCTTATATCCATAAGGAATAATCACCATGCTGTGGACACTAACAGCCCCACTGGCCTCCTCCTCTCCTCATCAGCTTGGCTCGCAGACTGACCCTCTGGAGACCACAAAATTCATCACTATTCCCACTTTTCCTCCCTGGAAACACCCCGTGGCTCTGGCCCTCGCCCAGGAGCCGGAGCTGCTTCAGCTCGGCCAGCAGCATCATCTAGTGGCCACGGCCTCGACACCACGGAATCATGGAATACCCTGAGCTGGAAGGGACCCACAAGGATCACAGAGTCCAACTCCTGGCCCTGCACAGGACACCCCAAAATCCCACCATGTGCCCGAGAGCATCGTCCAAGCACTCCTTGGACTCTGACAGGCTTGGGACCAGCTGCTGGGAAGGCTGGCGCTGATACAGACATCGATATTAAATAAAAAATATCAACAGACCTTGATACTAAATAAAAAATAACGCCAGGAATTCTAAATGTGGGGCGGTGCGAGCATAAAGGGGGAGCGGGCGGCGGGGCGGCCAAGGGCTGAGGGGCTGCGGGCCAGCCGTGCTGAGGGCAGCAGTGCTGTCCCGAGTGACACAGGGCTGTCCCGGGGGTGACGGGGGTGGTCTGACCGCATTTTGGGGAGGTTTTGGGGAGCGGGAGCCCCGCGAAGCGAAGCGGGGCGCGGGGGAAGCGTGTCCGCCGCGCCGCCCCGTCCGTCCCCATGGCAACGGGCGCGGCCGCCATGGCGGCGCCCAGCGTGTTCCTGCTGGCCGTGAGCGGCGAGATCGAGAGCGGGCAGGTGGGTGAGACCGCGGGAGATCGAGAGCGGGCAAGTGGGTGACACACCGGGGACACCCCTGGGACACCCCCGGGATGCGGGACAGGCCCCCGGCACCGACAGCGCGGAGACAGGTCCTCGGTCCCGTGTCCGCCCGGCGGGATGAGATTCTGCCCCCGGACCCTGCCCGGCTTCAGCCGCCTCCCCAACCCAGCCGAACCCACCTTGGCTACAACACCCCGTAACTCAGCTCAGTCTCAGCCCTTCCTAACTCAGCTCAACCTCAGCCCGTCTAAGCCTGCCCGGCCTCAGCCCCCCCAAACCCAACCAGTGCTAAGTCCCCCTGACCAGCCCGGCCTCGGCCCCTGGACCTATCCCAGTCTCAATCCCCCCCTGACCAAGCCTGTCCTCAGCCCCCTGAACCCAGCCCAGCCTCAGCACCCCCTAAACCAGCCCAATCTCAGCCCCCCTGAGGCTGCCTGGCCTCAGCCCCTTGACCCATCCCAGTCTCAGCTCCCTCAAACCCAGTCTGTCCTCAGCCCCTCCTAACCCTGCCTGGTCTCAGCCCCCCCAAACCCTGGCCCTCAGCTCTGCCCTCAGCACTGTTCCTTAGGCAGACCCTCACTCCAGAAATCCCCACTGACACCTCCCTCTCTCCCACAGTTCCCTGGATTTGACGACCTCTACTGCAAGTTCTGCTTCGTCTACGGCCAGGACTGGGTTCCCACCGCGGTACAGCCCCACTGTGCCCCCCGGACCCCCATCCTGGGGGCTGCCAGGTCCCCCTCAGCCCCCAGCTGACTCCACCTTCCCCCCGCAGGGTCTGGAGGAGGGAATCTCCCAGATCACCTCCAAGAGCGACGTCTCGCCCACCACGCTCGTGTGGAACTTCCCCATCGACATCACCTTCAAGAGCACCAACCCTTTTGGCTGTGAGTGCTGGGGGGGGGATTTCCAGCCCCTAGACCAGCCCCTCCTCTCACACCCCCTTCCTTGCAGGGCCACAGATTGTGCTGAGCGTTTACGGGCCTGACTTCTTTGGACACGACGTGGTCAGAGGTTATGGAGCTGTTCACGTGCCCTTCACGCCTGGAAGGTGAGTGACAACCTGTCTTCAGGACTGAAACAGATTTTTGTTCCAGTTACTCTGTTGTTTCAGAAACAAAAATGCTCCCGTGTCTCCTCGTCATGCCTTGTCCACATGGTACAAAGGGCTTGGATTTTTTAGAAGCCTCTGACCATTAAGTAATTTTTGTTAGTCCTGTGAACACCTGTAAAGCCCAAACTGGCCTGTAAAAAGCTCAGATATGAAGCACAGTAAATTGCCTCTCCCCCATCACTCTCAGCACTCAGTAAGCTTTCGTTCCCACCTCTGGAAATGGAGGAATATACACTGTTCCTATGGAAACAAACCCTTCTTTCTCGGAAGAAAAAGTATCCCACCTCTAGATGTTCAGTGTTCTGATGTGTCTGAAATTCTGGTGCCTCTATAAATATAAAAACCCTTGCTGTTTGCTCCATTTCTGAAGTTCTCTGGGTCTCTTTTTGCTTCAGGCACAGAAGAACCATTGCTATGTTTGTTCCAGAGTCCACATCGAGGCTGCAGCAGTTTACAAGGTAATAATTAATGAGTTTATGTTTTTAAAGTCCTTCTTGCCCTTGGTCACAAAGGCATGTCCAGCAAATCACTGGTGCAGACGTGAATATTCTGTACCATAACCAGGTAGTTTTGTGGTTTGTAGGTAAAATCACATTTTTAGCTGTCTAAGTATTTTGAAAAGCTTTCTGAAAACATGTTAACTACCTGTTTACTGTACTGAACTTACTACCTAAATCTTTTTAGGATATTTTTTTGAAGCACAGCCACATTAAAAGCAACCTGGAAAGCAAAGAACATGGAAAAACAATTCCCATTCTACCTTTTCTCCCATCTGGAATGCATTTGCTGTAACCTTTATCTTGTTCACACACACACACATATCCTTCCAAGAGCAGTCTGTACACAGCAACTGAGGGCATTGAGGTTTTTCCCTTGCACAGTGTTGTCAGGATTCAGCTGATTTCTTCTCTTTCTGATTCCCTTTTTGTAGGCCCTACACTAATTTGTCTATTTTTCTATGTATTCAAAGCCTCTCTGGGTGATCAGGAGTGAATCAGTTCCAACAATTCCTTTGCCACAGGAAGAGTCTATCCCAGAAATAACCTGGATTCACCATAATGTGCATGAAATTAGTTTTGGTTGTTTTTTTTTCCTTGGACAGACAAAATTTAACTTTGATTGAAGTAGGTAATAAAGTGAATCAAGCTTCCAAACTCTACTGCAAACCAAAGCTGGGAGTCTGATCAACCCCTCTGTGTGTTTTTGGCATGCATGTAATGAACTGGATCAATCTCAACAACCCAGTTCGTTATTTTCTGTGTTCTTCTCCAAGTTGGCTCACAGGGAGACGCCCGGAATTTACTGACCCCAAAGTTGTGGCACAGGGAGAGGGACGAGAAGGTGAGTCCTGGCTTAAGCTTGGCCATCCATCTGTGGGTGGGAAGAGCAGCTGAGAACGATCCTCCTTGGATATCTGAGCTCAACAGCCATTCAAAAACCTGGATTTATTCACATCATCTCTCTTGCAGTGACGAGGGTGAGATCCCAAGGCTTTGTGACTGTTTCCTTCAACATCATGACCAAGGACCTGAAGAAGTTGGGCTACGACGTGACCCCCAGTGACCTGCAGAGCCCCTCCCTGGGGCCTGGGGCACAAGGGCTCCACAAGTACTGAACTGTGCCACGAGGTGCTCAAAAGGCTCACAGAGAAGTTGAGCACTTTGTGGCTTTTTAGGGAAAGGGGGAGCTGGTTAAACTGAGAGAATTATTCCAAAAGAAACACAAGCCCGTGAGGCTTAGGAATAACTACCAAGTACAATCCTTTCAGTAAGTTACAGGTTGAAGTATTATGCAAATTAATGCCATCAGATAATATTTAGCATTTTTATGAGCAGTATCAGACTGTCTCACAGTCTGGGACAAAATGTTTTTATAACAGCCTTTTGTACACTTTTTATATAAATAATGAAATGGAAAGTTCACGGTTGCAGGAGTTTTCCTGTGGTTAAAAAAATCATTGCAAACCCTGTTCTTTTTAGTAATTTGGGGGGTTTTTTGTGGTACAAATGGGGAACTGAAATTATTGCACCTTCCAAAAACAGTCCAGTGAAATGCATCCCCCTCTGAGCATTTCTTTTAGGCTGAATAAACCCAATTGTCTAAATATATTTATTTGTCTTTCTGCTGCTCAGGGCTTTTGTTTGTGCCCTAAATCATCGAGGCTCTGCTCTTACAGGCACAGGAGAGAAAGAAGTGCTTGTAACAATGGAATGACTAATTGCTTAGTCATCTTCAGATTGAATTTTGGGCATGTAGCCTCTTGTGTTTGACTGCAAATCCCAGGAGGTGCCTGGGAGAGTGAGGATACCACCCTAGAAGTGAACTACCAAGACCTCAAACTGTAGAAACACAAGTAATAACACACAGTGAGGAACCACAAAGCCTCCAGGACAAAGAATCCAGGCAGAGATTGTTCTTATTTCATGCTGAGCAGTGAGATTGAATAAATATCATTTCTGAAAACATCATGTGATCGCTGTGGGAGCACTAGCACCTTTGATACCATGTATAAATGCTTTTCCAAATGTGGTTAAGGATGATTTTTCATCTCTTACATTTTTCCTGTCTTGCTTTTGTTGACTCCACACTTCCAGTAAAGCTCCTCCACCAGTTGTTTTGACAGTTCATGTAATCTCTGAACTGAGTCATGTTGGAATCCAAATTAATAAATATTTCCTGTTGGCTCAGAGGAGGCAAAAGGAATTTTGTTTCCTTTTCAGAAGTATTTGGGAAGCAGTTTGCTACAGTAGCAGGATAAATATCTGTGTTTGGAACACTCCAGAGGCAAACACTGAACCTACTACTGCTGGAACATCCATTTTCCCTTGAGCACAGTTACCTGCCCCCATTCCAGCTGGAGCAAAACTGCCCCACAGAGTTCCCAGGCACAAGGAACCTGTTAAACCCAAGTGCCCACAAGGACACACCGAATTTATTCACACACAGCTCTGCATCCTGGTGCTACAACCCCCTGAATTCCTCCTGTTGGACGTTTAACCCCACTGAGACCAACCAGACCCAACCCAGCTTTCCCCTTCCCAGCCAAGCTGCCAGGACCCTTGGAAAGGTTAAAGCAGTGAAAAGCAAAGATCTAAAAAAGCAAAAATCCTAAACTCCATAAGCCAGGATTTGAGGCACTGTAAGATATTTAGGATGCTCTACAAGCAGATCCCACACTGCCACCTGCATTATTAGGGGGGGGGGTTTGCTTATTTTCTCTGGGTTTAGTTGGATTTTGGGGGTTTTTTTGACACATCTTGAGCACATCTTAATGACCTTTAAATGTTCCTTGCAGTTAAAGGTTGGAAGAACCCAGTAAAACCCAGCCTTGCTGCAGCAGAGGCTTGAAGTGATTTCCTCTCAGCCGTCTCCAGGCAGCTGTAGCACCCTGCTCGTTTCCTGGTTAATCATTCTCCCTTCTATTCAAACCTGGACTGGAATTCCCAGCCCCGGATGGCACAGAGGGCGGCACGAGGCTCTCAGCTGCTGCTGGAGCTCCTGTTTTGTTACTCTGAAATCTCTCCCAGGCACTGAAATTGGACATTATCCTCCTAATTCGAGATGGGCAGGAAAAAACCCTTCATTGAGAACGTGTGTCCTGACACGGGAGGGGCTTCAGCCATCCCAAAGCGGAGAGGGACCCTCTGGAAGCAAAGGAAGGCTGGGAGATATCTGGGGACTGTGCAGCAGCTCCCTTTGCTCCCCTGGCCTGGAGAAGCTTTGGACCGTGCTCACTCCATGGGGGTTTTCCTGCTCTTACCCTGGGAGGGAAACAGCCAAGGACACGGATCAAACAGCAGCTCGGGGACCAAACCCTCCAGAAAAAGGAAAATCATTGGGATAGTCCTTAGGAACTGTTATTTACAGCCTTTTCTACCAAAACTAGGAATAGCAGCATCAGCTCCTGCCCTCTCGTGGCAGTTTCCAACCATTAGGAAGGTGTCGGAGGAGGTTAATAACAATCGGCTGAGAGGCTGAACGAAGGACGCCCACGTTTTTCCTGTTCTCCATGGAAATTAGTGCAGCGGTGCCTGCTGCCCTGGCACTGCCCCTTGTCCCGAGAGCACGGGGCAAACACCTCCCGGCGCCACAGGGAACGGGACTGAGCCAGGAATGTGAGCATCCCTGAGCGCCGGAGAGCCCCGAGGGCAGCCAGGCTGCTTTACACCACCAGCACTGCGGCGGCTGGGAATTATCTCCATCTGAAAATGAGCTGGATTAGAGCTGACAGCGACTGCCCCCCAGCAGCAGTGCCGGGTCAGGAGCAGGGGGAAAAAAAAAAAGAGTCAGAAAAATAAAAGAGAGAAGCACAGAGCAGCCAGATTTGAAGGAAATTGGAGCTGCAGCTCCAACTCTACTCAGGGTTGTGGCATTTCAGCCCCAGGATGAGCCGTTCATGCCAAGGTCACTGGAGCATCGTGCCAGGACCTGATGCTGGAGATAGAGGAGGATAAATCCAGGTCTTTGGGGTCTCAGGAGGACAGAACAGATGCGGGGTCCTGGACATCAGGACCCACCAGCACCAGGGAGAACCAGCAGGAACCCCCACCCTGGGCCTGTCCCTTTGGCCCGGCAGTGCCAATGGCACCGAGCAGCAGCTGGATGGGCAGGTGGCTCTGCAGAGCCCACACAGGACATGTCCAAGGTGTCCCTGGGACACTCTCGAGGATCTGAGCCCCCCATGAGGACCCCCCACTCCTGCACCACCACCCAGCCCAGCTGGAGACCCGAGGCTCAGGCACGCCAGCAGCCAACAACATCCCTTTGGAATGTCTTCCAGGCCATGCAACCCCTCGGCAGGAGCACAGCAAAGAGCTGGGCAAAAGCCACCCCATGCACACCCCACAAGGGATTTCAGCCCCTTTCCCTTTCTCATCAGGAGGACACCCCCAGGGTTTTGTTCCACCACCTGAGGAGTCCTCTGGGAGTCAAACACGGGTGAGACCAAACCCCAAGGGCTGAGACACTCGTGGGTGTTTGCAAATCAGGAACAACCTCCACGTTTGGAGCACAGGAAGAAAAAGAACCCCCAAACCAGAGCTCCCACTCCCCTACAGAGCACTCACCACCCTCCACTGCAGCGTAACCGGGGCTGGGGAGCACAGGACAGCAGGTGGGGAGGACCTGAGACAACACTTTTCCAGTGCCTGGCCATCTTCAGGCCACAAATCCCTTAGGAACCATCCTCTGGGCATGGAAACCAGGGCTGAGCCCCCAGGAGGGAGGGCAGAACACAACCTGCTTTCCCAGCAGGATGGGAGGGATTCAGCCTCGTCCTTCAGAGGGAAGAGCAGCAGACGCACGTAACTGCTGCAAGGCTTCTATTTTTATACCTCTATTCAGGCCAGGATATTTAAGGACCCAAATTCACCTCAGAGAATATCACTACATTTAGTGCCAGACTTGCTAATGAAGATATTAAAAAAAAGAAATAAAAATAAAAAAAAAAAAAAAAAACCACCACCATGACCCAACACAACCCCAGGCAGCCCACAGGCTCCGAGGGCTCTGCGTGGGATGCTCCATCGAGGCAGAACTGGCCCCCTGGAGCTTGGATAAACCACCAAATTTCATTCCCAAGCCAAAAGAAAGCCCTTTAGAAAGAACATGGACCCCACTACTGCCTGATTTTGACAGGTTCCAGGACAGGAAGGGGACAAGGAAGGTGTCTGATGATTTTCCATCTTCGGCATTCCTAGAGGTGGCTCAGCCACAGCACTGTGGGGAATTCCACGGGAGTTAGTGGGTGGACGGGTGGGACAAGTCCATGCTGAGTCAGCATCCTGTGAAGGATCTTTGCCTCCATCTGCTCCAGCAGCCAGGCATGTTCTCCTCCAGCCCCTGACCAAGCCAGCTCTGGGTGTTGATCCCAGGGCAGCCGGCAGAGTGAGTGGGTTCACCACGGGGTTATCACTCAGCTTATCAGTGTCTGAAATCCAGTGTCTCTGCTCCAGCAACAGTTCCCCGGGCTGGATGGAGCTCTGATCCAATCTCCAGCAGCTCCAGTGGTTAAACAGGGCTGAAACCCACGATGCCATTCCTGCCTGGGAGGATCTCTAAGCAATGAAGATGCAAAGCTGGCAGCTCCCATGTCCCAGAGAGATTTCCTGTCAGGCAGCAGCAGGCAGGGAGCTGGGAAGACAAACTCCACCTCTATTACAGCTTTATTCGGGCGATTTGAGATGTCATTGATTTTCCTTCACCTGAGAACAGGAACATATTTGCTGAACAAGTGCTGGGAACAGGTCAGGCAGCACATCCAGGCTGTGGAAGTGAGTGCAGGCTGATCATGGAATGCTTTGGACAAGGGCCTAGAATGACAGGACAGGGGGGAATGGCTTCCCAGTGACAGAAGGCAGGGTTAGATGGGATATTGGGAAGAAATCCTTCCCTGGGAGGGTGGGGAGGCCCTGGCACAGTTGTCCAGAGAAGCTGTGGCTGCTCCATCCCTGGAAGTGTCCAAGGCCAGGTTGGACAAGGGCTTGGAGCAACCTGGGCTAGTGGAAGGTGTCCCTGCCCATGGAATTTTTCCTAATCACTCAGAGAGATAGTTACCAAACACATGAAGGTCCCACAACTCCACCCAGGTCTGGTACAGCCCTGGGCTCCCCCCTGCAAAGCCAGAGGATGTGCTGTGCCCCCCCAAGGCTCCCCACACTCTCCCATCCATGATTTATTATTTCACCCTGTGCAAAGCACCGGGCTGGGTTACTCTGGGAGGATTCCAACTCCCTATTGATCACCAGACTGCTGTTAATTAACTGCCCTCATGAGAAGTGGCACCAAGGGGAACCTCCCACTCCTTGAAACCTCAAGTCCTCCACAATTACAGGGTACAATCAACCCACAGCAAAACAGAGATGGGGCTGCTACTGCCATGTACAACAGGGGCTCTTCACCATTCCCAGTCCTGAGCTCCCAAACAAACACCTGTCCTTAGGAAATCCATATTCACTCACGTCCCAACTCACAAATGGGGAGGAGACGACCTGGGAGGCAGATGACAGGTAACCACAAAAAGGTGGAAGTTTTGAACGTGAGGGGCTGCATCAATCACGGTGGTTCCCCGAAATGCAGACTGCAGGGAGCTCTGCAGGGGTCTTGCCAAAGCCAGAGCACGAGCTGGTCCAAGGCCTTTCCTCACAGTTCCATGAAAAAGAGCATAAGGGGCAGAGCTGCACCACTCGGCCCAGCACAAACAAGGGGCAACACGAACGTTCTCAGCACAAACACTTCGGCAACAGCAGCGCGGAGGAGGAGCCTGGAGATAACAACTTATCCACAGTCCTCATCCCCTGCACAGCAGCAAATCCACCTCCCTGCACAGGAGAGCAGGAGGAAACGTGGGACGGGGAGGGGGGAGCAGCTCGCCCAAGGTCAGCAGAAACCTCCCCCACACCCACCACATCTCCTCTCACCACGGGATTTATCAGCTGAGGAGCGCTCGGCAACCCCTCGGCTCTGCCGGTATCCAACTCCTTCAGAAGAGGTTAGAGAGTCACCACATTTCCACTTTGGTCCCTTCCTGTGTTTTCCCTGTAGAGAGCAGCTTCAGTTTCAAATGTGCAATTTCAGTAGTAGAATCATAACATCCCAGAATGGTTTGGGGTGGCAGGGACCTTAAGGCCCATCCAGTCCCACCCCCTGCCATAGGCAGGGACACCTTCCACTAGCCCAGGTTGCTCCAAGCCCCATCCAACCTGGCCTTGGACTCTTCCAGGGATGGGGCAGCCACAGCTTCCCTGGGCAACCTGTGCCAGGGCCTCCCCACCCTCCCAGGGAAGGATTTCTTCCCAATATCCCATCTAACCTTGCCCTGTGTCAGTTTAAAGCTGTAAAACAGTAAAGTGCTGAGAGAGACCAGTCAGAGGAGTGATAAAAACACACACAGAGCCCTCCAGTGAGGAGCAGGGAGCAATCCATCCCCTCTGGAAAAACCAGGGGTACAAAAGCCAACAGGTACCTCGTTCCTGTTTTCCTCACTGGCCTGGACACAGAAGCAAAATGACTCCAAGGCCTGACCAGAGGTGACCTCGTTCTCCAGGGAAATGGGAGCTTGCTTACCCAGCACCCCCAGCCAGCTCTGGGCCACGGGGATGGAACCAAAACAGAGGCTTTTCTCCCCAAAGCCACCTTTCCCGCAGTCAGGTTTCCAGCCCCTCTGCAGCCTCAGCATTAATGAGTGATCATTGATTAGTGATCAGCCTGATTGGCAGCAAACAAACGCCAGGGAACCTGGAGGGGCTCTGGAGAGGCAGCTCTTGACGCCGCCTGCTAATGAAGTGCCCTTCAATTAAACCAGCCAGAATTAGAAGCTGGAATCACTTCCCGGCTGGAAGCAGCTCCCTGCTCCCCACAGACAGGGCCATGTGATCCACGGGACAGAGCCAAGGCTGCGGGAAGGGCAAGACTGAGCTACAAAGATTGGAAGCAAGGGCTCCTCAAGGCAGTTCCGTCACAGCTCCCCAACCCTCATTCCACAAACACCTTCCCCAGATTCCTGCCTGGACATAAACCCAGCGAGGCAGCACCCGATGATCCCTCCACTGCTGTGGAGCTGTTTCAGGGGCAACGTGGCTTAAAGAAGGAATTCAGTCACCTGCAACACAACAAGTCTTCATTTTTATTGAGTTAGTAAGGTCTCAACTGATCCCGAGCTCAGTGAGCTATAGAAACCCTCCTCTCTCCCAGCCAGAGCAGCCTGTCCCGGGAAAGTGCTGGATGCATCCAAGGAATCCCATCGCCAGCGTACAAAGCAGCATCGCTCAGTCACGGTGAGATTTCTCCTGGCACCACAGGCCTTAAATCAGCTCCACCAATCCACCACCAGCTTCCTGGAAAAACCAAACCCGAGCACGGCGGCGACGGGGTTTGGTTGCGACAGGGGTTAGAAACGCCACGCAGAGGCTTGGAAAAAGCAACACGGCTGGAATATAAGCAATACAATTTTAATTCTGACCAGTCACCTACAAACCCCGTGTCTTTCCACTGTTCTGATGGCATTGGTTAAATAGCACATCCGTGACATCGCTGGGGGGGGCGGGGCGGGGGGGGGAAATGACACAAAGATACAGACATTATGATACAATAGTACAAATGATAAATTATTTATACAGTAAATAATGTCAATAAGTCAGCACAAAGTCGTAAAAAGCAGCCGGCTCCCGGGATTATGAAAAGTTTGGTAAATATTGAAATTGTAACACTCGTGAAGGAAAGCGAGTCGTCGTGAGCTTCTGCTGTGAAAAATAAAACCACCTATTTCTCCGCAACCTGTGCAATATTCAGACGTACAGTACACGTTAGAAACTGTAACAGCAAAGGGGGAGATGGGGAACAAGAGTTGTCTTGGCTACGGGACTCCAAAAAGGCTGTAAACAATACAGCCCACCACGGTTTTTCCTTCCCTGTCCCCTCCATGGAGTTTAGTTTCTCTATAGTATAAAACTGAATAAATAACTGAGCTTATTTGGGGGGTAAAATTACGCCAAGGGTGGGTTGTTGGTTTGTTTTTTTTTTTAAGTTTTTTTTTTTAGTTTTTTTATTTTACAAAATATTTAACATTTTTTCTCTTTGGTCAATTTGACCAGTAAGGCTATTTTGGGCTACTAACATTTTTTAAAAAAATCAAGAGAAAAAAAAGCACTTTTAGTATTTGCAAGGTGAGAAAAAGAAGGAGAAGAAGGGGGAAAATGAGCTCGGAGAAATAGGGCAGAGCGGATGTGATGGGATACACACACGTCCTCCGTGCAGGAACACTGGAGGGCAAGGAAGGGGGAAGGATTATCCTGGAGAGGAGTTAAATCATCACAAAAAGAGATGGACAATTTGGGGCACACCCAGGCAGGACCCCCCTCAGTGCCACCCACTCCTGCATAAGGTGGGGACACGGCCCAGCCCAGCAACCAAGATTTACCAAACCAGCCCTTTCTCCTCTTAAACTCATCTCCTGCCACAAGCCCTGTGCCAGGCTGGGATCTGGGCTTGGTTAGTCTCAGCCTAAAGCTTTAGAGCACCAGGATTTGGGCCGTGGCTCCTCTGAGAGCCCCGTCATGGTTTGTTGTGCCATAAATGTCTCTCTCCATATTTAATGTGTATTCAATTAAAAGGAACACAGCTCTTGGAGAAGTGACTTGGTTAAAGCAACAATTGGCCATTCAGCAGTTTCACTAAAGCCAGGGCTCCCTACCAGGCCCACAGCACAGTTTTATCAAGTCATGTAGATCATTTCATCACTTTAAATGCTTTACTCTCAACCCCACCTTCGCCTCCAAAAAGTTACCCAGGATGTGGTCAGGACTTCTGGCTGAACAGTGCCCCATCCAACTGCAATTCAGGCGACACACTAAGGGAAAAAAACATCGAGTGGTCTCGATTCCACTGTTGAGAAAATCAAACTGGAAAAAATAAATCTTGCCACAGATCAGCTGGAAAGCACTTCCCCCCCCCATCTGCAAGAATCACACCCTTCCTGGTCTACACCTCTCAGTAACTTCAACAACAACAAAAAGTAAAGTCTTTTTTCCTTATTCTGAAAGGCAACATGAATGGGTTTTGTTTTGTTTTTAAAGACATACTGGGTGTGGACAGTAATTCTCTTTCCTCCTATATAAAAACGAGAGCAGATGAATATTCGGGCTCCTCCTCGCCCAACTCCACAGTATCCAAGAGGATCCCACAATCTGCATAGAAACATCCACACACTTAGCATTCCGCACACTAACAGAGCTACACTGACCTACACAGCTAAAAATCTGTGATTGTACCCTAAATTTGATAGTCTCTCAGCCTCCCCTTCCCACCAGGAGACAGACCCCAGTCCCTTTCCGGCGGCACACGGCTCCGGCACACCAGAACACACAACTCTGGTCACTTCTTTGTGGTTTGTTCTCTGGTTTTCCCCCCCCCTCCTAAGCAGGGAAAAGGCCACCAAGATGCATCAATACATGCAGAGATGCCCTCAAGGCAGGAGCGAGCGCTGGGACATCCCTGCCCACGGATATTTGGGAGCAGAGCTCGGCTGCGCTGTGCCGGGGCTGCACCAGAACCCTGAGCGTGGGTCGGTGCCGAGGAGTCCAGACATGCCAGTGAAAAAGGGACAGTTCAGCTCCCAGTGAACGGTTTTTCTCTGGAGTGCACCTTCCATCGGGAAAAATTAGTCGATAAAATTAAACGAGTCGTGGTTTGTACATTAGGATTTTTAACAGCTCAAGAAGTAGTACAAGAGGAAAAAAAAAAAAAACACCACCAGCCTCTCTTGTGATGTTTTCCATCAAGGCTAAAAGTCTGTCCAGTCTGGGGGGGTCGGGAAACGGGAACAAATCAAGGGAAAGGCGACTTTAGTGTTTTTTCTTTTTAATGTAGTCTTAAATCATGTTACGCTCAAATTCAATTCTTCTAAAAATAATTAGTCACGAGGATTTGTTTTTGATTTGCATTATGAATATTTCATTTAAAAGTAAATATTTTAGTGTTAATCTTCCCTTTTAAACTCTCTTTACAGAAACAAAGAGCTAAAACCATAAATAAGAGGGCATTAAAACCATAAAAATGACATTTGCCAATATCTTAATTTTTTCAGCCAGACTTGATAAATCTATCAAAACCAGACAGTTAAATAAGAACCACATTATAAAAATTAGCAAAAAAAGGACTATTAGGTAACTCTGCAAACTCAAATATGAAACTGTACTAAACAAAATATGTGCAAAAGTATACAAGAGTAACTGCATATAGCAAGGTTAAGCCTGAATTAGTTTTAAAGCTTGCCCCGGTGAAACTGAATTCATTGTCCCACTGTATTTCATTTTTTTTGTCCTTTTTTTGTCTTTTCTTTTTTTTTTTTTCTCCTTTTCTTTCAACTCACATTGTAAGTCAAATAAAAACAAAATACACATGGAAAAAACTTCCAAAGAAGCTGGTACTGGACAAGCACAGAGCAGGACACTCACTCAGCACGAGTGCAGCCACTCACAGAGAGTTCCAGGAGTCCTTAGAGTAGTGTACAAATTCAACACTGCACGACAGCACACGGCATATCGACAACTCGAGCATGTTCTTGGGTGTTTAGTCTGGGGTTTTTTTGTGTTATTTTCCTTTAGAGACAAGCTTGTTTTCTCGGTCACACCTCAGATACCACAAGCAGTGCGAGTTCGCAATGTTTAATGCATAAAAACCAGCCACCTGGGCCCTCCGGATCGTTCTCTTTCTAAGAGTAAGGACTATGGGTGAACCAACAGTCTAGAACTGTGTGTAGTTATGTGCAAAACATTCACTAGCACTCGGAATCTCAGGTCTATCATATGGGCATAGGAAGTGACAGATGCAGGTAAATAGTAATTTTCAGGATCCAGCACATGATCTGACATCTACAAAATAGCCAACGGAGTTTAAAATGGCAGGTTCTCTCCCTAGAAAGTGTATTGAAATGATTAACAAAGTAACAAAATGGGCAGAAATCTAACTTTGGTGAAAAGTCTGAACATTTTCACATGATGCTCAACAAGCCAAAGTAAGGTACCATCTGTAGCAAAGACTAGATTTAGATTAACTGGTAAGTAGAGACAACTCTTCAAAGATCATAACTGTAAACTGCAAATCTACTTCCAAGTCTCTCACACACCGTTCAGTCCACACAGGCCACGTTCGTTCCGCTGTAAAGACTTCAGCCTGGAAACACTAGGAAAAGAAAAGTTCCTTTAATTGGGTCTTTATAGGAGGAAAGGGTTAGTTGTATTTGCAGACTGGGAGGCTGACGGCGGGATTCCTGTACTGTGGAGAGGTTGGGGCATTGATCCTGCAATGCTCAGCCCCTGGCCCATCCTGGTGATCGAGGCCACGGTGCCCATCGCCGGGAGCGGTGCCATCCCCACGGGCACGGGGGCCATGGAAGACAGAGGTATTGGCTCCATGCTCATCGGGGGCACGGCACTGAAGGAAGGGCTGGTTCCCATCACGGGACTCGCTCTCATCTGGTTCAGGGTGAGCGGCTGAGGCTGATTCACTTGGAAGGGGTTGATTGGAGTCGGGGCTGTAGCGGCGCCTGGTTTGCAGGGAAGAGGGAAAGAGATGGCACTGACATCAACACCAGGGTCTGGAAATCGTCTTTTCTGGCCAAGAATGTACCCTTTGTTCATTCCCATACACTCCCAAACCCAAAACACCCTGGGGAGAACCTGCCTGGATGCCACTCACCAAATTCCCTGGTGCACCAGTACAGTCTGTTTCCTTGAACCCATCAATCCCACAAAACATCCCTTCCCTGACCAACAGTTCCCACTCCTGATAGTACTGACCAGAGAGAGATGTTGCAAATTTGGTTACCTGGAACATGCCTAAACATGACACCCAGGTCTCTAATTTATAGTTTTTAAATGCTATTTAAAATTTGCACTGGGGAAGAGACCTGCAGGCTCTCTGTGCTCCTTTACTGCAGATTAAACTGACAGAGAGTAGGGTTTGGATACCGGGAAGAAATTCCTCCCTGTGAGGGTGGGGAGGCCCTGGCACAGGTTGCCCAGGGAAGCTGTGGCTGCCCCATCCCTGGACGTGTCCAAGGCCAGGTTGGAGCAACCTGGGCTAGTGGAAGGTCTCCCTGCTCACAGCAGGAGGTGGAACTGGATGATCTTTAGGATCCCTTCCCAACTATTCTGTGCTTCTCTGATTTGTACATTTGCCTCACAACCTCACCAGCCAACTCCATTTTCGTGTTTCTGGCACCGAGTTTGGACAAGAATTCACAAAGTAAACAACTTGTTTCCGAATTGCAGCGGTGCTAGAAAAAGCAGAGAATAACTTTCCCAGCGTTTGAGGTTCCCTGGATTGCTGCCAACCCTGCAAATTCCTTTTACCGTCCGTGCACAGCGTTATTTGGATGGCCCAGTGACCCCTCACAAACTTTTTGTAGTAACCGGTAACGGCAGATACACAGATTTCCTCTCAGCGCTCACTGCCAAGGCTGCTCAGAATCACTGCCTTTTTCCTGCTCAAGGACTTTAATAAACTGACTCTTTTTTTTCTTTCCCCCCCCACTGGAAGAGTGAAGAAAATCCATCCTGAAAGAGAATTTCAAGGTGTTTTTCACCATGTGAGCAACACGCGGAAATTTCAGTGCACGTTTCTGCTTTTAAAAAATACGTGTTCCACGTGTTTAATGTCACCCTTTGAGTCTGGTCTAAGCAAGGGCTCACTTCTAACAAGCCCAGCTTACAGGAGAACTGCAACAGCCTGTTTTTTTTTTTTCCATATACAGAGAATGTGTTTTCAGATGAGAACTGGTTTACTGTGCCAGCCTGAAGACAGCCTGATCAGCAACCCACTGAATTTTGCTCTCAGGCTGCAGGCAGATAATGTGGAGAGTGCAAGGGCAAAAGGGGAAGGGAAACTGCTGGAACCAAGCTCAGCTGCAGACAAAGAGCAGAAAGTCTGTGCTTTCAGGGACTGTCGCTATGCTGGATGAGCCCAGGATGCCTCTCTGAGACCTTCCTGCTCTCAGCCATGATCTGCTGCCTGAAGCAACCAAGAAAAACAAGCCCCAAACTCCTTCCTTTAAATCCACCAGGACTGAGTTATGCACAGTTTTCCTACAGGGAGGGAAAGCTAAAACAGAAACGTGGAGGGTTGTGCAGAAACAGACCTGGTGCCAAGAATGGATTCAGTGAAGTAACAGGTTGTGGTGGCTTAGACACCAGAGAATCCAGGTTCACCAGAGCAGCATTGGGGCCCAAAAAGGACTCCGGGGTTTTCCGAGCTGCACTTTGTTTTCCTGATGTCCCACTCGAGTGCTGGGAATCAAAGAGATCAGGACTTGTGGTACCGCTATGCTGAGATGGCAAAGTGGAACCTGATTCAGCTGAAACAACACAAAGAGACAAACAAAACTTCCCATTAATCCACACGGCCAAGCAGAGAGAACCTTGAAGTGTCTGACAGCAGGAATGTTTAGTTCTAACGCTGGGATTAGTCAGGCTGGAGTGTGTCAGGGACACCCTTAGCATGCAAGCAGACAAATGTTCTGTAGGAGAGCATGAAAAAGCTGCAGTCAGAGGTGCAGAGCTCTACTGAAGGCGTTCCCTGCTTTGCCCTGATGAGCATTCCCACAGCTCTGCTGCTCCAGGTGGGACTCAAAGGCTCCAAGGAAAAGATACTCAAAAGCCTTGGCTTCTGCCCTTGCCCTACACCACTGCTGTGCCCTTCCTAGCTGGATTCCACCCAGGTTTGTTGTTCAAAAAGCCCAGCTGGGCATTAGTCACTGTTCTTTCAGGCAGAACCATCCTGAGAGCACACAGTATCACAGCCCTGACACTGAGGGTCTGGCAGTTTGGATTTAGTCACTAATGACCAAAGGAAAAATAAATCGGAGCATTCATAGAAGTGTATTTTCTCATCTTCCTACTAGAATTTACACATGAGAGGAATTCAGTCAGCATGGTTCTGTTTGACTCTCTGAGCACAAGCCCTGCTCCAAACTCGTTGGATAGTGGGAATTTAAAATCCAAATAAATTTCTGAGTCAATGCAGCCAAAGGTCACGCAGTGCAATTCTATGGATTACAGTGCAAAAGGCCCATTCCCCACAAGTTCATGCACAGGCCAAAACGTGAACAAAAAGCTTTTACTGCTGCATTACCACCAGCTTTAATTCTTCCCTTTGTGAAAGTTGATTTTTGTTTTCTAATCAAATTTAAGAAGAGAGACATTTGTTGCTGTGACTATCACCCAACCTGTCCACATGCTAAGAACTGGATTCGTACCTGGCTTTTTGGAAGTTCGAAGTGTGTCAAATTCAGAAAAATCATCTTTAACTGTACCATTCAAATTACTGAAGAGGTCAAAAGATGTACTTCCTGTTCAAAACAACAAGACAGCCCTGTCATTAACACATCTTCGGTTGCATCCCACACCTGATCCTCCTGGAAGCAATTCCTAACCCATTTGTGTTACCAAGACTGTTGGGTTCCAGGGCAGCACTTGGAGTGGTCCTGGAGTTACCCAGGAGCTGGGAGAAGGATAATGTCAGAAAATTGTTCTTTCTTACAGAATTAAACAACTAATTCAGAGCAGTTTGCTTTTCAATCAGTGTAGGGCACACCTTGAGCATGCTGAGGTTTGGTTGATTGTCTGCACTAGAGAAAGCAGATATTGCTGCAGAAGGAGAAATGGATTTATAGTCTGAACTATCAAGTGTTAATCAGCCCTCAAGTAAAACACATTGTGAACAGAGTTCCAAAGCCAAATTTAGCACTGTTATAGCTTCAGTGATGATTTGACTTGTGCTTCCCAAGTGAAAAGGAGGAGAAATGCAATAGCAAAGGTTGCTGAGATGGCAAAGCCCCGTTAGCTGAAGCACCAGCACTTGCCCAGAGTTCACAACCACTGAAAACATCACCATTTCAAAATTCCACACTCTTACCTCAGAATGGAGGCAGCAACCCAAACCCAAATGACCAGCAATCACACTCCTGAAAAGCTTTAAAGTTCGTGTGGCGTTTTTTTTTTAATTAGTTGAAATGTTTTTCTAACTTAGTTTTCACCTTTAACACATTTCAAGCAAATATGAAGGTCCAAAAAGAGCACAAAAAGACAAAACCCAGAGAGAACAAGTGATGATTGAGTATAAAAACAACGCTTAAGAAAAACAAAGTTAAAGACTCATTCTCACAATGATCCAATTATTGCCCTTTGCCCAGTGGAAAGCTGATTAGACAACTTTTAGTAGTACTCAGATTCCTTTGTTTGTTATGTACCGGGATGAAGGACTGGCAGAAAATGCATTTGGGATGCTTTTAGCCACGGTGCTGATATGAAAATAGCAGGTATTAAGACTCATCAAGGTTGCATTAGTTACAGAGCATGAACAGACAATTACATCAGCACCTTGGTACCCAGGGCTCAGGGATCACTTCACACCCTCAGTCTGAAGGAACAAACCTTCATTTGCACCTCCAGAAGTCTCCTCGGAGTGTGGAGCTGCTCAACCTGTCAATCTACATCTGCAGAGACATCCATCTGCAGGGCTGTTTATCATGATGAAAGCTTAAATTATAGGATCGTTCATTGCCAGAAATTAAGTCCTTGTCTAATTAAAGATAAAACCCAAGAGCAGCAGCAGTCCCGAGGGCCCAGCAGGCAGCCACAAACACCAAGAGGAGAATGTAGAAGGGACAGAGTACGAAGCAGCACCACGAATTCAGAGCTCTAAGTCAGAATAATTACTTTTGATTTTCTTTTTCCTGCTAGTTATTACAACTCCCTTTTATCTTACAGACCAGTTCTGCACATTGTTCAGCACCCAGCTGCTTTGAACCACACAATGCAAGAACATCATCGGGGTCTCTCCTCATTACTCAAATAACATGAGGCTGTTTCTCACCAGAAGTAGAGAGAGGTTTGTTTGCAGGTGCTGGTCCCCAGGGATCCACAGAAGGTTTTGCTGCAGTAGAAGATGACTGAGCAGGAGCCCAAGGGTCATTTTTGGACAGAGGCTGAGCTGTGGATCCTGCTGGTGCTGCCCAAGGGTCAACGGAAGCAGCTGGTTTGGCACCTGCAAAAAGAGTCAGCGGGAACACCAGTGAGTCCAGCTTCACTTTGGAAAGCTTTCCTGGGAGATTAACCTCTCTTATGTGCCTTTACTGCCAATTAACACTGAACATAAACAGGTGAAGCAGTTCAGCACCAGGAACACTGATAACTCTCAGCATCAATGTCACATGCCCTGAACAACAAGCGCCAGGAAATTCTGTGCAAGGCAGATGAATAAACAAATCCCCCCCTTTCAAACTGAATAAAAATATCTGCAGTTCCAACAAGAAAATAAACATGCTTTTGTTACAGACTTTGCCACCACAACTGACAATACCTGACTGGAGGTGACCTAAATCACAGGGTCTATTTATGAACTCAGGGAAAAGTAAGTTTATAAAAAGCCCAGAGGTAAAAGGTATGAGATACCAAACACTAACACTTGGAGAAAGACAACTAAGATATTTTCCAACTCTTTTAACCATACTGTTATTTTTTAAAAACATAATCAGCTTCCCTGAGCCAGCTGTGCTTTTTATTCCTGTGTGTAAGCACTCCTGACACAAATCTGAGCTTCCCACTGATATCCCTTATTATTTTCTTTTAACCCAAAGCCTGTATGTTCAGGATTCTTGTTTTTATTGGAAATTTGTGACAACCCTTCATTCGCACAAATTCAATGTCCAAACTGCTTCGGGTTGTGCACGAGGGTAAAGGGGAAATTTAAGGCCAAACAAAGGGAGAAGGAAAGAGAAGGAAACTCCCCTCATCATTTACAATTTCCTGCCAGGTTTTTCTTCTTCCTCCCCAACCTAATTTATTGCTTTTCAGCAAAGCAATTCTGTTCTTGTTTCTACCAATATTTTAAGTTATTAAACCCCAGGAATACTGAGGTAAATCCCATGTCTCTTTTGCAGTGGGCCAGGTGGGTGCTGGAAGGTCATTCTTGCTCAGGCCTGACATCCATCCCCCTCCTGGAGCACCAGGAATGGGAGCCCAGTACTTCCCAGGCACATCCTGTACAACTGTACAGCCATCAACTACCTCCAAACCAGGCAGGACATGCAAACATTTCCTCTTCCCTATGAACTTTCTCGGCAGGAATGGTTTAATTCCTAACTGAGGACTGTGTAACCCAGAGCAGTTCAGGATCAGCCCCACGTGCACAACCATTATCATCAGCCACCAAGTGGCTTTCAAGTGACAACTGAGAATTATTTTGAATTTTCAAAACTACATAACAACCACCCTTGGCATCACAATATTCTCATAAACCAATTCAGTGCTGCACAAAATGGCACAAATCCCAATTTGCTGGTTTTTCTTTCATCTCCAGGCCCATGGTCTCGCTGCAGCTCCACACCAGGAAATGCCAGAACTCTCCAAGGAAGCCAAACTATTCCCACACCGGTACTTACATTTCCTTTATCTGTCCTCAGTGCTGAGTTACAGCAATGCCCCACCAGAAATGCTAATGACAGCATTTCCAATCAACTGAAGCTTCCCAAAACATCTTTTCCTTCATAAAGGGAGCGCAGGAAATGAGAGTGTTTGGGAAGATCCCTTCCCGGGGCTTCCATCAGCTCCACTAGAACACCACAGCACATGCAGGACTCGAGAAATACAGTTTAATGAGTCACTCTTTTTATCAGAAAACTCCTAAATCTTATACCTTCAGGACTATCCTTGGGAGCCAAGAAACCAGCAAGCTGGAGTAAGGGGTTGTGCTGTGGTGGAATAAAGCTGGGAGGCACTGACAAAAAACACTCCAGCCAAAACTGATGCAAGGAAAATCCTGTCAGAGGGTGACAGATCAAGCAGGAGAATTGAAGAAAGTCGGATTTTGTTTGTTTTTAACCATGGAAAAATACACTAAATAGCCTCAGGGCCCAAAACTTGGGCTTCTTCTGATTTCCTGTCACCAAAGGAGAAACAGATGACACTTAGAACGATGACCTGCAGCTGGCCCAGCAGCTTTGTAGGTGCCTTAAATGCCACCATGAGGAGGGGAAAAAACCCCAAACAAGGCATTTCATTATTAAACTTCAACATTTTCATCAGGAACCTGTTGGTGGTGTGTTGAATGCTGATGTAAATGACTTTAAAGAAGAGGTTGTAGAACCACCAGCCTGAAGGACAACGGATAGAATGCACACACAAAAACCCAGCTGTTTAAGAAGAGTGAAATTTCCATTTGTTTCTGCTTGGAAATGAGTTGGGGAATGTCAGTTCTAGAGTACGGGAACCAATCAAGATGGACTAATACACGAGCGTGACACCGGACATGGAGGAACTTTGAAAAGCTCAACATCAAAAAGCAAAACCCTTTAAATAACATTCCTCCTGGCAGTTTTCTTCTTACCAAATGATTGCCACGGGTCAGAGGCAGGAGCTGCAACTGTGGATCCTCCCCAGGGATCAGTTTGGTTTGCAACAGCGGGAGGTCCCCACGGCTCCGTTTTTGGCGGGGCCGGCGCCGAGGAGGGCAGGGCATCCATCAGGTCCAACAAAGTGGTGTGCTGAGGGCAGGAATAATCTGAGCTTTAATCAAGAGCATTGTCACTCCGAAGTACAAACCCGTGAGAGTGAAGAAGCAATTATTATTATTTTTTTTTTCCTTTTACACACCTGCATTGACTAGTAGTTCGAAATTTAACCCACACGGAAGAAGCTTTAAGCTACACAACAAAGCAATCCCAAAAGCATAAAAGAGCTCAGTATTAAGCTATTTTGTGTTACTGTATTTCAGCTTTTGGCAGCATAACCGGGAGTTTCTTAGTCGAAGGCACTACCTCCTTCTTTTTGGGAATTTTAATTGTGTCTCTGCGACTCTCCTCCAGAGCCATCTGTAATCTCAGATCATCTCCGCGTCTGAGGCGCTCCTCCTGCAAAGGAAATCAACACTGGTGATATAGACCATGAGCCTGCACTGGGCTGCTGCTCCCTCCAGGAATCCAACCCCTGGGCAGGACACCACCAGGAAAGGCCTGGCCAGCCCTCCCTGCCACCGCTGGTGGGATTATTTGCTAGAATTTGGACATAACTGAGAGAGGGAGAGGAATTTTCTTGTGGTTCTTTCCTCAACCAGAGGTCAGGAGCACCCCGACCCTGGAACACCAGCGGTGTCATCACAATCCAGTTTGCTGATTGACATTTACCCTCGTGTTGTTTTATTCCTGATGGGAATATAAATGTAACATTCTTTCCAAAATTCAGTTTCTAGGTAGAAACACCACAGAACTTCGAGTAAAGGGCCTGTTTTTAAATTCTCACCATGATTTGGAACCACTGAAGGTTGTAGGGAACTAAACTGTAATTTCCCTGGCTTTTCTCAGCTTCCCTCCACACTGATACAAGTGTTATAAAGAACACCAAGGGAATCAGTTGAGCCAACTCCCTGTAATTTGAAGGTTTAAACATCTGTAAACTACAATGTTTGTGGTACATTCAAATACTTTAAATGTCTTTGCTTGCATCACATCTTTCAGAAGTTGACTAATCCCCCAGCTGGTATTTCCCTTGTCATTTTTCAAGCTACTTCAACTGATTAGGTTCTGATTTATATTTTCTTTCCCTTTATTGCTCAATAATGATAAAGTTTACTGGGTTATAGTTTTCCTTTCCAAGCACAGAGATACTAATGCTTAACATGCAGCTTAAGCTAAATTGTCACAGAAAACCTCTAAAATATTTCACTCAGCAGGGCTGACTTGAATTTTCACTCATAGGTGAGATTCAACTTCGTTATATATTAACATGCAGCAAACTTTATCCACAATTATTTATCCATCATTTACTCCAAATTCAAAATGAACTTCTTAAGAATTAGCACAGCAACATAACTCAGGTGACAGATTAGGAATCAAGTTGCTTTAAACCAGGTTCTTTATATATTCTGGTACTTTGTGTCAGGTCACCCTCTTGTTCCAGACACTCTTACCAAACAACCAGACCATTCAAAATTCCACTGGAATCAGAATTCACTGACATTAATGAAGGTTTTCAGGACCAGGAAGAGCTGGAAGCACGATTAGCTGAAAACATCTTCAGTAATGTGCTGATTAACATCCTCCCACACAAAGTCTTCTCGCAAAGTGACTGTCATCTTCCACTAGTCTCAACAGCTCGGAGGCTGGAGTTACTTTAAAAAAAGAGATTTAAAAAAAAAAAAACACCCACAAAAATAATAATTAAACAAAAAACAAAAACAAAAATAAAAAAAACCAAGAGCAATATCTTCCAAAATGGCCTTTCCACCTGGAGCAAAGCCAAGCTGCCACTGGAAAAAAAAAAAAACAACACAAAAAAACCAAACCAGGATTGCAATCTCAACTATCAAAGGCAAAACCTACACGGGCACCGACCTGCTCCGCCACCTCCCGGCTCATGGCCAGCGCCAGCTGCAGCTGCAGCTCCTCCTCCCCGCTCGTCTGAGGCCGGGCCTGCTCGAGCTCCGAGGAAACTCGAGGGGACGTCGCTGTTGGGAGACAAAACCCACCACGTTTAGCACATCAAATACATCAAACAACAACAAACATGTGGCGCGTTTGATTCTTGCTCTGACCGGATCCCCCCTGCCCCTGTTTTCACCCCTGAGAACTTTGGGGGTAGGACACCGACTTCAAAATGCAGAGAATTAATTGTTCAAGAAAACATTTGTTGATATTTCTCACATCTCCCAATGTCACTAAGGATTTGCTGGGAGTTGGCCAATCTCGGGGTAAAACTGGATACCACCCACTTTTCTGTAAAATAATACAGTCCTAATGGGAAGATAAAGAACTATTCTTAACTGCTGAGCAGGCTCAGGGACAAACAAGCCAGCCTTTCATACCCCAAATTTACACAAATACTGTATCATTCTCTGTTAAAAAAGAGTTTGGTCTATGGGTTGGGGGCGTTGTTTGGGTTTTGGTGTTGGTTGGTCTTTTTTTGGATGAAGATTTCCATTAGCTGAGCTCTAGTTGTGATCTCCCCCACTCCGCGAGCAACACTCGAGCTTGACAGCTAAAATGTGCAATTTCTCAACATGCAAACCATCTTTTCTTGATGTTTTCACGACAGCAACATGCAGAAATTCCCATCCCAATGGGACAACACTAGTAGGTTTAGCACTAGACAGTAACTAAACATTTTTTTGTGCTCACTCTCACAAATAATTCTCTAGCATCAAATCATTCACACAGAAATTTTATCTCAGTTTGGCAAGGAAGTTTGTAGTTAATGGCTGGAATAATAATTAGTTTGGCAAAATATACATTAACATTTAATACAGAGTAATCATGTTTTTAAACTAGCATGGCAAGGTCTAAGAAATCGAGTTTCTTCTTAGCAGGCCAGCTGGGCATGTTTGAGATTGCCAAAGTATGTTTAAAAAGCACTTTTTCATCACTACTTTAATCCTCCAAACACTTCCCAGTCTTGTCTCTCAAAGATGACATTTCAAAACAAGAAGTGCACCTTCCTCTCTCCTCCAACAGGCCTCAAGGCAGGTGACTCTCCCTAAAAAAGGAATGACCTTTCCATCCCACCCCACTCTGTTCCTAAAGGGACACATTAATTTATCCCCCAGAACGATCCCTCCATGTTGTGCTGATCCTGAGGCTCTCAAGCCAACCAGACAAGCTCCTTACTGCAACAGAGATGTTACTCATCCCTCAATTCTATTCCTTTTTCAAATGAAATAACTAAATTTAGCCTGTTTGCTCCAACAGTCACAGCCAGGCTCTCTAATATATTATATGGACTATTAAAAACAATATAACTAAAGCAGGTGATAATTCCCAGCCAACAGAGGTTGAACATGAGCACTAGTTCTGGTCACTCAAATCCAAGACGGGTGATTTCAAAACCAGAATGGAGGTGGAAACACTTCCCCTCAGAGCATGGAGAATGTTTTATGTGTTTATCTTTGCAAAAAGAAGATTGAGCAGTTTATGGTTGTTAAACATATCAGGTTTGCAAACACCACAGAGCCAGAAAAGCTATTTAAGATAAAGGGGCAAGAACTAATGGTACAAATTGACCATGAATAGATTTAAGAGACAAGTAGAGAAGAGCAGTTTTCCAGCAGGGAATAGAGAAGGAAAGAGTTGTAAATAGTTTAAAACCAGAGCTGGATAAGTGTGGGACAAATGGGACACCAACAGAGTCACCTGAGAGCAGATGGACCTGGACCATGAGCAAGGAGGCACCTCCTGGTCTTCCAGTTTTTCAACTGCAATTGTGGGGGGAAATGGGATTTCCTGCACTTCCTGCAAATCAGCTTTTCCATCCCTGTTGATGTTACTACATTCCATAACAACTCAGAAGCTGATGGTACAACGGCTTTAAAATGATGTGGAACGGGTTCATCCCGTTGATTTTCCTGCCGTTTCCACGGGAAGGACTTGCTGAACACACTCACCCGTCACAGCTTTTAGCAGCTCACGGCCCTTCTGCCCGGAAAAGCTGCAAGGAGCGGGAATTGCATCCCACTGGCCCTCCCCTGGGGGGTCCTCACCTCCCAGCCCTGCACAGGAAGGGCTGGATTGCTTTGGCAGGGAGCTCCATGAGCTCACAGCTCCCAGCAGAGCCCAACATCAGCAGCTCCAGGATCTGAACGTGGATAACGCGGTGTCTCACGGATATAAATTATTTCTTTTCACTTTCAGGCTTTTCCAGCAATTCATTCTACTTGGTTTCATTAACTCTAAAAGGCACTTCCAAAAAAAAAAAAAGGAAAAATGCCCATTTGAAATTCTTCCTTGGGCCTCATTTAAAAAAAAAAATGAAACTATAGGAATGTTGCTATTTTACATTTAAACCTCTGCAGTGTTATAAAACCACCTACATTAAAGAGCTGCCAGCAAATTGTTTGAGAAAGGATTAAGGAATATTCAAAACACTGTTCCTGGGAGTAACCTGACATGCTTTATGCAGCAACTTCACTCCTATCTGGGCCTCATCCTGCATTAAGGTTTGAATTCCCAGGATCCAGCAGAAAGGTTATTGCCTTAGTAACAGGATCGCTGCCACACAAAGCATCCCTTATCCCCCAGCACATGACAGTTAACTCAGATGTTTATGTAAGATAGGACTCAATAGATCAATTCTGACCTGCTAAGCCCTGCTTTGTTGGGAATTTGGAGATCCCAGTCCCTCCAGGCTGCCCAGAAGCAAATTGGTGGGAATCTGCTCCCACAGGGCTGCTCGGCAAGGGAATCATCTCCAACCTCAGTTAATCACTAAAGCAGGATTCTGCTCCACCATCTGTCCCCAGGCCAGGCTCTGACGTCTTTCAGACACATCTATTGATAATTTCCCATATTTTGGCAATATCAAAAGCCCTCTGTAGATGTCGATAGATCTGGCTGAGCTGAAGTGAATACACAGGACACGGAAAGCAGAGTCACTGCCTGCATTAGTGACAAAAATCACTCCCAGCACACCAGTCAGACTGTGCACTTCCATTCAGAAGGCTGTGCTTGGGTTTTGGGGTTGGTTTCGTTATTCCTGGGATTTTTCTTTTTCTGATTTGCAGGTGGAATTCTGAAGAACAGACTTCACTTCTCAGTCACATCTGTTCAGAAAGAAAAGCTGCTTCCTCCCTCAATCAGTGCACCCACAAATGTAGACAAAACCAAGGCTGACTTGAAAAATGAGATTAATATCAAGGTAAGAACTCAGAAACCGACAGAAATTCCCTTGGGAACCAAGCAGGGATCCCATTTGTTAGTCTTCCAATGAAAGACCACTCCAATAAAGATGGGATATGTTCAAAAAGCCAATCTAGCCTCTCAAATGATGGAAAGGCATGAGCAAACTGCTTAATCTAGGAGGAGTTGTGTAATCCACCTTTCCACTGGGAATTAAAGAATCTTTCAGACACAAGAGGAGAGTTAATAACACCTCTGAATGTGACAAGGTGGAGCTGCTCAACCTTCCTGCAGGATTTAACTGTACTGAGCACACAGAGCACTTCTGAAATTCATTTAACCCTGAACAAATCCTTGAGGTTTGTTTTGGTTTTAGGAGCATTTTCCTCCCAGGTGATCCCTACATCCAGCTGAACAGACACAGTTGGATAATTTAGTGCCACTACAGAAGCCTGGATACACCAATGGCACTTCCCACCTTCACCAGAAAAAGAGATGTAAGATGAGAGAATTTAATCAAGTTGTCAAGTGATGTCTGACAGGAGTCTGCCACATTCCTTCGACACCTCAAACTACGGGAATTATCCAAACTGTTCATCCAGATTCATTGTTGGATGATAAGTCATATATTCCCTGACTAAGATGGAAGGGCAGAGACGTGTTCCAACCTGCAAATTGTTAAAAACCTGCTAATTATTAAATAAATTAAAAAAAAAATCCAACTTTAAAAACAGGAGCATTCTGAAACCTGAATGGCACAGGATGCCCAGAGAAGCTGTGGCTGCCCCATCCCTGGAAGTGTCCAAGGCCAGGTTGGATTAACCTGGGATAGTAGAAGGTGCCCTTCCCATGGCAGAGGGCTGGAACTGGATGAGCTTTAAGGTCCCTTCCCCAAACCATTCTGGGATTCTATGAATTTCCTATCATGTCAAACCCCAAACAGCAATTCCTCTGATTTACTTTCTACTCCAAATAAAAGTGGAGAGAAAGCTGAAATAGATGAGAGAACATAACCTTGCAGAGGCTTCACAAAACTGCTTTTAAATAATGAGTCAACTTAATATCAATAATCACTGGAAACATTAAAAACTCATTAATTCACCTGAAGAAAATTGCTCCCAGAATCTTTACAGGAAAGGTTAACAGACTTGGCATTTCCCAAGATCCATAAAAGCCCTTTTCAGCCCATCTTTCACCAATCTTTTCTCAAATAGGCTGTTTGCATAATGGATGTGAGCTGAGCTTAGCTGAGCTGAGCCCACCTCGGGGCAGTGCTGCTCTGAAAGCAGGTCACACATTTGTGTCAATGAAATCAGGGCATTAAAGCCACCCCAGCCTGGCTCTGCCTCCCAAACCCACGGGAGCACATGGACAAAGGGGAGGGGGTGTGGACAACCCAAAATATCACAGGGACATCCTGGCTTGGGCATGACAGGATTGGATCTCTGAAAAAGCAGTAAGGCCTCAGTAAACTTGGGTTTAAAACACAACCAGCACTTCTCAGGCTTGGAACACCACCCCAGTTCAGGCTTAAGAGGTCTATATTAAGAACACCCTACTTTTCCCTGTGCAGCCATAAATCCAGAATCCTATTTAAGTGGTCACTGGCAGCTGTAGATGAAACAAGGCCAGGAGCAGGAGGTTGAAGTTTTCAAAACCGGGCGACTGATGTCCAACATAAAGACAATTTTTTAGACACGAAGAAATTCTCCTCCAAAAGATTTCAGATATCCACCTCATATTCCTTCCTCTCCCCAGTAGGTTTGGGTTCAGCACCACACAAGAACAATCCTCCACAGTGAAATAAAACCTGACATCAGATTTCCTGCAATTCCAGAGAATTTACACGTTTTCCAAAATAATAAAGAACTATTATGCATATTGTCATGGAATATTTAATAGCTCCTAATCTGAACATTAATTGCCAACTGGAAAATAAAACCAATTGTTCCCAGGATGTTGGTTGACAAGATGGAGGTTGGGAAGAGATTTATTTCTGCTTTTTGCTTTAGTATCTCTCTTGGCTTCCACCTCCAGGTTATGAGACTAAATAGCAAAAATATACTAATACTTTCACATTCACACACCATAAGGTACTCCCTGGAATTACCCAAGCACTGAGATCTTCAGGGCCAACCAAGTCATTAAGGCAAAGCTTTGGGGGAAAGGATCTTATTAAAAACTCTCACGTTTCCCCATTTCACTTTGCACAGTTTCTAAAGGACTGTTAGAGATGAGATGAAAATATCCACAAGGAAATGGGGAGAAATGTCCTTATTTGCCAAGTCTTGCCTGCAGCAGTGAGGGATGATTGTTCAACAGTCAAGAGATCCTTTTCCATCTTGAACTCTCCCACACTGCACAGGCTGGAAGTAATGCTTTTATTTTTTCATAAATGATAAATTTGGGACACGATGACCAGCAAGTCTTTAAGAAAACCCTTTCTGGCTCAACATCAAGTACAAAATCCAACTGTTGGATCCAAACCCACAGGTGTTAAGAGTCTGGGAAGAGCAGGAGTGTGAGCACTGCAGTGTTCAGTCTGTGCAGTGCAGCTCATTCAACATTCTGAGCAAACCAAAGCAAAAAGGGGTCACTGACTTATCCAATATTGCACTTTTAGGAAGTGACAGAAAGGAAAGAGATCCCTCAGGCACAATCCAGCACAGTATCCACTGCAAGTTATTGTTCCCCCAGTGATCTGTCCTGGAGGAACTACCCAGCTCTTTCAGCCGGCTCAGCCTTCATTTCTTCTGCAAGAAAGCATCAAAAATGAGATTTTATATCCCGACATCATCTCTTCAAGCAAGGGGAATGCACTCCCAAAATCTGCAATCCCCACTAAAGAGGAACAAAAGTAAAATGTGCTGATGCCAAAACCACTGAGAGACAAAATATTTCATTTAGTGATGTTGGCAAAAAGGCTGTTAACTCTCCCAAACTTTACTGATATTTGACTGTTAAGAAGACATGTGATATATTTAGCAAAGAGGAGGGATGTACATTTTTAAGAAGCAAACCTCATGCTATAGATTGCAAATCTAAATGTCTCTGATCTCCTCTTCAAAGGCTCAGAGGAATGAAAGAGAATTCTGCCAGAATATACAGTGCAGCAACCACATCTTCGAGCTGCTACAAGGAGAATATTTCCCAGGAGCCAAGCATAACTTAATTCCTTTCACATATTTCACTGAATCCATCTTTTCAGAACAAAAGGAGGTTAGCATTTAAAAAAATAAAACAGGATGCATACAATCTCTTTCACTTTAAATAATGAAAAGCATCTTTTCCATCAAATTTAGAAGGCACGGGAATGACCCTACATTTATGTAACAGATTAAATGTCTGGATTTTAGTGAAACTCCTTCCTCGTTTCCTGGGATAAAGCTGTTTTTTTCCAATATCAGATTTTCTAAAATCTAAAGATTTTCCAATATCAGAAGTATTGAAGCCCAGCTGTTCTGAAAGGTGCTGGTTTGCTTTGCTATGCTCAGTTAAACCTGACAAAAACACATTAAAACTTCAAAACATAAAAACCGACAGCCATCTGTATTTGGGCTGATCCACTGTGAGAAGTCCAGGAGAGGCCACAACCCAGGAAGAAAAAAAAAAAAAAGCCTGAGATTTCTAAAGCTTCTTAGGTCTGTGCTCAGGGGGGGAGGAGGAAGAAAAGCTTAAGAAATCATTACCTCAAAAGCAATCCTGCCACGGGAGACACACAGAGGGAAATGGGAGCATCCACTAAATCCACACTTTGGAGTGAAAGAAGAGCCAAACTTGCTGCTTCTCCCAAGGAACAATTCAGGAACACACCCTGCATTGCTCAACCCTGCCGGGAGGAATAGTTTGGAGCCTCTGGTAGCATTTAACATGCCAAACAATAGTTCCAGGCACTAATTAGAGGCAGGAGCTGGTGAAACAATAACCCTGTGGAACCCAAGGTGTGCTCAGCATAACTCAGCCACTATTATTTAGTCCATCAGCCCAAGTTAAAAACAGTATTTCAAGCTATATCCTAAATTAAGAATTTTTGCTGTAGTCACCAGTGATCCACAGACTTCAAAAGAAAAAAAAATGTTATTGTTGTGGTAACAATATATGTGATGTGCTTTAAAAAGTCACACTGAAACAATGCTCTAGTGTGGTTATTATAAAAAACCTATGTACATATAGAAAATATGAACACACAGAAATATGGTTATTACACAAAAACTAAGAGGTCTGTTTTCCAACTCCTAATTAAAAGATTTTAAAAAATCTCATCCCTGAAAACCTTCATGCACATTATTTGCAAAATACTTTTTTTGGGAAATAATTTTTCCTGCTCATCTCCATGGATTTAAATGGACAGATTTAGTTTGATTTTCCTGCCACCTCCTCCTGCCTTCCCCACGAAGTGTTTGCACACTCACATATTTATGATTTGAGCAGCACTTTGGGACCCAGGACATGACAAACTTCAGATTCCTAGAACTGGTGCTCAGTGGATTCTCCACCCTGGCTGGGTTACAGCCCTCCACACACCCTAAACATTCATTTAAAGACAAGATTTTCCTTCAGAATTAGACCACAACCACTGACATTCCAGCCAAAGCAGCTTTCATCAGATCATTACTTACATTAAGGAGGATTTAGTGCCAAATCAGGCCTCTTCCTGACATGACAGGGAGTTCCCCCCAAGCAGTGGCAGAAAGAATTTGTTCTTCCCACATCATTGTATTAATTTTTTAAGAATGAAATATAGTATTTAGTAGAGATACTTACACACCAAAGACAGAGAGTATAAATATTTAAATACAGACAAATTCAAAGCATTACTACTCCAAGAACTGCTGAGTAAGCAATAAAGGAAATTAAACAGCAGCACTCTTGCCAAAGTACAATAGCAGCAGCATAAAGTAGCAAAATCATCCAGGAAATATTCTGTATTTCTAATTTTTTTCTTGAATTCAAGACCAGGTTGGACAGTGCTTGGAGCAACCTGGGCTAGTGGGAGGTGGCCCTGCCCATGGCAGGGGGTGGAACAAGATGAGCTTTAAGGTCCTTCCACCCCAATCATTCTATGATTCCATGAATTATACTTAACAAAAAGAACGAATTTCCAAGGAAAAAAACAGGAAAAATCCATTCCCAATCTCCCACCACATCAAACACCGGAGCACGTTCCCAAAAGCAGCCTGACAATGCTGCCTTTGGGAACTGCCAGAGAACAACTGCTTCTGAAATGAAGTCAACACACACATCCCCTCCAAACCAAACATTTAACCAGGCAGTGGAGGAGACATTAATGCCATGGAGCAGATCCACAAAGGCAGCACAACCAGAACCACAGAACATTCTGAGCTGGAAGGGACCCACACGGATCACTGAGTCCAACTCAAGTGAATCCCATAAAGGGACTGAACCCAAAGCTGAACACCAACTTTGGTGTTACTGGCACCATGTTCCCACCAACTGAGCTACCTCAGGTTCACCCTCACCTCCAACAGCAAATCTGGATGCAAAATCTCTCAAAAGAAAAGGAAGAGGAAACTTCTCCCGTGTGTTTGCCTGTACTTACAGCCATGGTAAGACGCTGGGGATCCTCCAGACTTTCCATACTCCTGCTCTGAGTAGCTGGTGGACAGGTTGGGCTGACTGGAGCCTCGGCCAAAGGTGATCTGGTTGCTGCCCACCCCAGTGGCCACCTGGGCCATGCGTTCTTTGGTCTTCAGGGCCTGGGCCCTCTCCGTCTTGAGTCGCTCGTCGTCCTTCAGGAGCGACACCAGCTGCTTGGACTTCTCCCTCACGTTGATGCCCTGGTCTTTGCCGTCTCGATCGATGTACTGGAAATCTTTCAACGTCTGGATGGCAAAAATATTCTCCTTACACTGCTGGGCCACCCTCTCGGAGCCGGTTTTGATCAGGTAATCTAAGAGCGTCAGGGCCTTGTACACGTGTCGCCAGTTCTTGCCGTGGTCGTTGAGCCGTTTCCAGATCATGCTCATAATTTCAGAAAAGGCCACAACGTTGTAAGTCAGATCTGCTATTTCAGTCATTAACGAACTGGAAGGACCCCAGGGATCATTAGAGGTCGCTTCCCGAACTTTTATTTCGGCCTCTGAGTAATTGTTCACAATGTTCTTCATCTGCCGTCTGATAGACGAAGTCGTCATTTTTAGTTCCCTTTTTTGCCCGGGCAGGTTGCAGAACACAAACAGAAAAGGGCTAAATTTGCTCCTCTATGAACGTTTCTGAACTGCAAAGGCTCCGTATCAGTGGCTTATTTGTAACACATTCCACTACAACCATTTCCTCTCTTCAAGAGAATGACACGAGAAAATGAAAATCACGACCTGAGTGAGGGAAAGAAAACAAAGCACATCAGTGTTCCTGCACAGCCAACAATCTGCATCCACTTGGGACAAATTTCCTAGAGCAAACTGATGAATTTTCTCCCCGAATTTCTTCTCATTTTGAAAACAACTTGCTCTTCTCATGAGTAACATTAAACATCTAAGATTAAAAACCTGAAGCACGGAGCAAAACAAAAGGAAGAAAACGACCGTGCTGACGGAACAGCAAAATTTTAAAATCAAACCAAAGTCCAAGAAATTACAGGTTTAGCTTCCAAAGTAAAAACCTAGAATTTTTAATTACAGTGCTCACAGAGCTGAGATCAAACCACATCAGAAATTCCGTGTTTAGCAGCTTCTCTCTAACACTGACAACTGCTCCCATTCCTGTAGGAATCTGAACCAAGGGAATGAGCAAACTTCCTAAAAATCAACCATTTCTGAAACCCCAGGTAAGTTTAAAGCCCACTCAGAGATCCTGAGGCCCAGGGAAGAGACCTGAGCCCCAAAATGACACATTCCAACTCAAGGTGACCTTTGATGATAAGCAGATTAGAAGGGAATTTTTTTTCCCCAAATGCATTTATTTTGCACATTTGACAACACTCGTCAGACCCACACTTTCTGCTCTGTGTTTCTGCTCACAGCACAGAAGGATTTTTAATTATTTGAGAATGGAACTGTAAAGCCAAAATGATTGGCAAGAAAACTCAAGGACAAGCTCTGGAGCTGGAAAGCTGTGTCAGTTCTTCAGTTAAGGTCACTGTTTCAAGTAAACAGAGGCCTATTAAGCTTTAGAATAAATTACTTGAGCAAACTGGCAGATTTTGCTGTTCCATTAACACAGAACAGCCCCTGATATTCACCAGTTGCACAACACTGAGCAAGGACTCAGCAACCAAACTCACATGAACAGAGCTGCCCATTCCAGATGTCCTCTAATGTTTCTCCAAACACTCCAAAAAACCAACCCTATCCCTTTACAAAGACACTGGAGAGAAGGGAAGCACAGATTTCAAGCCTGGAATTGTTATCGTTCTTCAAATGACGACGGTGCCATTTGGAATGCGAGCAGAATTCAGTGTCACAGCAGCTCTAGAGGATTTATTTCAGCATAAAGACATATTCCCTTCCCAGAAAACCATTCTGGGCAAGTTAAACCACCACAGAACAACTCCAGTGAGTTACTGTATTTTATCTCGTTCCACTAAGGTTAATTTTTGGCAGATTAAAAACTCCTATGACATGATGGAAGACGAACTTTAAATGAGATCAACACTAAACTTCAGGTAAATGGTGTTTCCCCCAGTATTTGGAACCAGCTGTAGGAGAGTGTTGATGTGTTGGCAGATGGTTGATGTCAACAGGAATAAAAAGGGGCATCTTCTGGGGCATTTACAAGTTTGTGCACTATAAACATACATAAACATGGCATTTAGAAAGTTAACATTGCCCAAATTATCACTTGCCCCTGTGATGACTCTCTAATGCACAACTTGCAAAAGGCAGGGCAACAGTAAGAAAAAATAAAAAAATTAATTTTAAAAAGCCCACAATACATATCTTATTTATCCTAAACCATTTCTTTATGTCAATAATGGGTAAGGCAAGTTCACAGCCAAAGCAGAAACCAGGGATCCAGGGGCATCTGGATGGTCACACAGAACTAGGAGCAGGCTGCAGGTAGGAACTTCTTCAGCTGGTAAAAGTGGAGCCAGCAGAGGATCCAAGTGCCAGGCACATCACAAACACAATTCCAATGGTTATACAGATCCCAGAGCAGAAGAATCCAACCCCCCACAAGGACTGAGCTTGTCATCCAACCAGAAAAGCAGTAAATAACATGAAAAATCAAACCCAGGAGGACTAGAAAACAAGATAACAAGTCCATCAAGGCTAAAATCCTCCAACACAAATCTCTGTGTAAAGTCCATGTGCCTTTTGGGAATTGTGTCTCTGCTCCTGCGGATGAACCCGGGGTCGTTTCTTCTCCCTGTGCATTTTTTCATCTGCCACTTTATCCCTCAGCAGGTCTCAACCTTTCATCCTTCTTTTCAATTCAAATTCATTTCAAATCTGAGCGATTTGCTTCCATTTGCCCACCTTATTTAGGAACAATCTGGAAAAGGGAATCTTTGCAAGAGCACTGATCTTTAGCAGGACACTTGGCTGGGAACAGCCCTTCCCTGTGAGAACCAACCATTTACTCCTAACCCCGTTTCCTGTCTCTTAACCCGCATTAAATCTATGAAAAAAAACATTCCTGTTTTATGAGACTTTTATTTCTTCAAGGCCAGAGATGAGAGGCCTTACCAAAATATTTTGACAAGTACATATAGGAGCAAGTGCCTCACCTGTGTATCTCCCAAGAAAAAAAAAAAGGGAAGTTTTATTACTTTACAACTTCGTTTAAGCTTTGGGAAAAAAATCATTTTAACACCTCACATGTAAATCCCTGAAGAATTAATCATCTCCTCTCAACACAAGCAGGGGCACAGACCATCAGGGCTCAGTCTCACACGCCAGGTCAAGCTCCAAACCCTCTGACTGCTCCCCCTTTCTCCCTCTTGCACCAAATCCAGTGCACAGAGAAAAGATTCAACCTGAAGTCTCCCAAGCTTTGCTGCACAGCAGCCTGTGAGAAGAGTAAGAATGATCCAACCCTGGCCTCACTTTTGGAGCTGATTAAATGCAACATAAAGCTGTCAAGGTCCCAAAAAACAGCCCCAGAAAGAGAAGAGCTTTCATTCCTTCCCAGCTACGCCCCAGTAGGAAACCAGGTATCTGGTTTCAGAGGAGAAACCAAGGGAAGAAAGGCAGGACCCTGAACTGGAAGCTTTTCTAGTGTGAAGCTTCTGAAGGTGGCTACTAGCAGAGAGTGAGTCTGGAGCAGGGCTTTGGAAGAACAATCAGAGCAAACATTTCCAGAAGAGAACACACTGGATTAAGTGAAATGAGCCATTTTCACTCTTTCAGGAAATAAAATAGTTCACTTGTTGTTCAGTAACAGCTCTGAAACCATCAATCCATCGAGGCTGCCATGATCCTTCACCTTCATATCTTTGAATCATGAAAACAAAGGCATTTAATGAGAGCCACGTTCATGTCTGGGTTTTTTCCTTTTCTTGATGGACATGTTTTAATCTTATTCTACTCATAACCCACTGAAGTCAACTTACTCTAAATTTCATTTTACTCTGGTGAAAGCACAAAGAATGACTGGAGTAGGAAGCTGCTGGGCTTGTTATTCCTCTCTAGTGGTAGTTGCACCAATATTCCAGGTAACTGCTTGGCAGTGGCAGTGACCCTACTCGGGAGCCCTGTGAGCCTTTTGGTACCTGCTTTACATACTCCCTGCTTCCTCACCACATGTGGGAGGGCATTTTGCTTGACTATCACAAGTCTTGAAACACCACAACAGCCTCTTTTATCATTAAAGAGATCAAAAAGCCAAACATCCCGACTGCACGAAACAGGAACCGTTTCTAACGCGCGATCAAACACTGACACAGAAAGTTTAGATTTTTATTTTTTTTTCCAGAAACCTCAGTGAATTGAGTTCTCACAACAAACCACAAGGAAGCACAATGCACTTGCAACCTCAGCAAAAATGTGAGTTTGCATTTTTGACGGGAGAGTTGCAAAGGAAGCAGAAAGCAAGACCAGCTGATTAAAGCTGCTGCTCCTTCCCAACAGGAAAAAGGCCCGTTGAGCTTGACAAGATTTCCGTGGAAGGTTAAAGGGAGAGGGGAAGAGGGAGCCTTTTTCTCTGGTTTATAAGTAGCTTGTCATCTTTAAATAGAGAAGGAACTAGGCCTGTAGATGACAAGGTGAAGCTCACCTGTGCTTCCAAGGGTAACCTGGAGGGGAACACCCCATTTCCTTTTCCCCATTCCAACAGTTTCATTACACAACGAGTTCTCCTGGTGCTTTTCTCCACACAATATGCAGGCAGAAGGAATTACTGACTGAACTTCTCAACATTTCTCTATCTCACAAGAGATTAAACTCAGCAAATGAAATCTAGAAGAGGAAATATCTTGGACTTGCTGAGACTAACCCAGAAATGGGGCCAAGCCACGAAGTCCTTAATAAATGTAGTTCAAAGAAAAACAGCTACACAAATCCACCTATAGACAGGCTTTCAGCAAAATCCATTCACACCTCTGGAATGTAAAACTCCAACCAGGATTTGTCTGCACTGATATCTGCTCTCCACATCAGCCTGAAGGTAAATATATACATAGTCCAGCTCAGCATGGATCAGAAATATATAAAAAGCCTTTAATATCAAGTGTGAAAATTAACATTAAACACAGGAAGTTCACCAGGCACTTGCATAAAATCTTAATTAACAGTACTACAAACAACATATATAGTTAGATTAGACATTTACTGTAAGTAACATGCATAAAAACTGAGGGTTTGAAAACAGGTATTATTTCAGTCAATGTGTGATCTGTCTCTACAGACATCAATCTACATAAAGACATCCCTGCCTTCCTGCATCACCTCTCAGGGGGGAATACACACAAATACCTAGAGATCTGCTCTCCTTGCTATCAGGCTGGAATGAGAGGCAGGTGATCCCCAGGGACCTGGATTCCAGGATAAATCAGATTCTCGCCAGTCTGCAAAGAATCAGGCAAAGAGAAGGAGCTGCCAGATGCTGAGCAGGGAAGAAGCTCCCCCAGACAGACACCGACACCACACCTGCACACACACAAACACAACCCCGACCCCAACAGGGAGCCAGCTCCTATTTATGGCAAAGAAAAAGGATTCCCATTGCCTGATGCTAAATTCACAGCCCTGTTTTCTTGGCATAGCTCGTTATGTGCACAAATCCAAGCCCACTGTGGTTTAGAAAGTCTCATTTTCCACAGACAGGTCAGAAATTCAGGATAAAAAAAAACTGAGCACAAACCTTCATATAAAAATCAGGAATGTAATCCAGAAAAAAAATCACAGCAAAGGCGTTTTTCTTACACCGGATCCCACACTACCGGAGAAATTTTCTCTCCCGGATTTTTTTCCCCACTCTCTTCATAAATAATTCCCAGAGAACAACTGGCTGACCAGAGGGTATCATTACACCGCCCATGATATAATATCCAACTGCAATACAAACCTTGTTCCCAAATCCAAACAGGAAAAGGGGCAACTGTACATTGTGGTCACTTGGAGGAGAGCACTGAGAGCAGAGAAGCAGCTTGGCACTACACATAAAAGCCAACAAGTAACACACTTATTAGCTCTCTTTCGTTATTGTACAGCAGAGAAAACAGCAATTCATGGGAATTAAACAGCCAAATGAAGACACTGAAATTACCATCAATGCCCTTCCTCAACCTTCAAACTTATTTAGGAAACGAGCTACAAATACAGGTTGGCAAAGGGTTTGAAGAACAGGGTTAAGTCCAGAGGAAAGATTTCATTTCCATTTTTCACAGCTTAAATGCTTGTCTTCTTCAGTGTTATTTCTGAGAAGAGGAAATGGTTCAAAATTCAAAGTTTTGGAAGCTTTCCACTCCCTTTTACAAATGAGAGAACAAGGTCAGCTTTCACAGACAGCAGGTGGCCAAATTATTTCTTTATTTAAAGAGTTAATGCTGAAAGATAATTCTCCTTCAGATTGATGCATATTCATGACTCCCAAGGTTAGATTCTGCAGTGGTTTTACAGTCATGTCTCAGGCTCAGAGAGAGAGAGAGTAATTCCAGCTTGAATGGACATTCAGCCCTAAAAGAGATTTAGGGGCACCAATCTGTTGAAGTTTTCTCCGTGACACCTTTTCCCACTCCATGTCTCCTTAAATCACCAGGAGTTGAGCTCAATGGGGAGCTTATTCCTCAGAGGGCACGGAAAGAGGGGTGAGGAGCAGAGATGTCACATCATCAGGACACGGCAGCACTACCTGCCCACGTTATTTTGGGACCTACCAAGCCAGAGGCGCTGGTGGTGCTTTGACATCCCCAGCTCCATTTGACTTTCCAGCTGGAATTATTGACAGCGTGGGAAGCGGCTGCAAATGTGCTCTGCGGGGCTGTGAGAGGGGCCAGGCTCTGTCAGAGCCCTGAGATCACCGCTAACGATCCCAATCCGACCTGCCCCGGGAGCTAATTTTAGGCTTACGAGCTTTGACAACAGCTCTTTAAAAATAACACCCTCCTTCTCCGGCCGGGTCAAGTGTCACCGACGGTGCCACCTGTATTTTGGGCACATCTCAGCTTCTTTTTCCCACAGCAAAGGGCTGGGTGTGCAGTGAACACCAGAATATTGCAGAATTACAGAGCAGCGTGAGGTCAAGCCATTGTGCACTGAACCAGAAATTCTAAATGCAAATTAATCCAACAGGGCAGTGAAAATACCTCCCCAAACTCTCCAAAGGAATTTGTTCCCCAGGGATTACCTGCTTGAATGAAAGCATTTTGTCAGTTATTCTCACAAATTGAGTAGAAAAATGAATCACCCAATGTGTCCCTTGACTGAAAGGTAACAATCTGAAATAAATTCAGTTTACCGGGTTATACTTGAATAATATTTTAAACAGAGTTAAGGACAGCAGGAGACACTTCCCTCCTTCCATATTCCCTTTTGGAAGGGAGAAGGATATTCAATATTCTTGCCAGAGGATGTGTCTTACGATCTATTACTAATTAGAGAAGTCCAGCCTTGCCCCTTAGGCTGCTTATGGGGTGACAGGCACCTGCTCAGGCCCTCAGAGCTCAGCCTGAGCACAGGAGGGACTGCAAACAACACAGCCAAAAAACCTGCAAGACCACAAAATATCAGCTCCACTCCTTAACCCCAGTGTTTTCTTACAGAACTGAAATTTTTTAAATTCATACTCATCTAGATCTGTGCTCGTGTATCACACTCCATATTTTGGGAAGGTACCTACTGCTAACGACTAATTACCCAATGATTTCATTAACTAAATTAATCTGGCACTTTATTAACATGAGGCAGACGTCACCAAGTGCAGTTTCTCCAACCCACCTACACACCACAGACATGAAACCACATTAATAAATTCAGCAGGCCAAAGGCAAATGCTCATCATGACAGAGATTGGGGGGGGAAAAAAACAGTTTAACTCTCCACGCTACTACTGGTAGAAGCTGAGGGATTAATTAATATTTTTACTTTACAACATGAATTTCTAAGGAGAAGGACTGTTCAAGGAAGAGACACACCTGTGCATACAACCAAAACACTCCTTTTTTCAATCACCCCTGTCCTTACATCCAAAACACTACTTCTTTTCAGTGTGCTGCCTGCCAGCACAAACTACAAGCCTGTAAGGAAAATGGAGATTGATTTAATATCCTACTCACACTCATCAAAGCCCATTCATGGCATAAAATTTCAAGTACCTTCCCTCACAGCCACCAGATTTGCACAATCATCTTGAAAAGTCAACACACTGTCTTAATTCAACTGGCATAACTGGTAACAACATCAGAGTCCTTTAACCCTCAGAAAACTGAGCTACCTGTAGCTCATGAGATGAGACATTGGGGAGAAATCCTCCCCTGGGAGGGTGGGGAGGCCCTGGCACAGGTTGCCCAGAGAAGCTGTGGTTGCCCCTGGATCCCTGCAAGTGTCCAAGGCCAGGCTGGACAGGGCTTGGAGCAACCTGGGCTAGTGGAAGGTGTCCCTGCCCATGGCAGGGGGTGGAATGAGATGGGCTTTAAAAACCTTTCCAACCCAAACCAGCCTGTATCTCTATGCCTAATTAAGTTGCTGTAAAATTGCAAAGCAGGAAAGATATCTCCCAAAATGCTCCATCCCCCCCGCCCCCACTGGAGGAATGTTATGCCCAAACCCCAGGGTTTTACACCAGGATTTGCTGCTCAGCAGTCGGGCTCAGAGAGGAACTGAGGATGTGGCTTCACGTTACACTCAGCTCTCAGCTGGCCAAGGGCTGTTGTGGAAGGCAGAGTCCTGCTCCTGCTGCTCTGCTGCCTGGAGATCTCCGGATGGAATCGCTCCAGCGAGCTGATCCCGCACTCCGGGGGAGAGCTGGGGTTTCTCACAGCTCAGGTCACCCAACCAATTAATCCCAAGGTCACTGTAATTACTTGCAAGTGCACCACAACTAAGGGCAGTACCAGTCATTTCAGCAGTTCCACAGCCCTCTCCCGTTCCGACTCCGCACCGGGAACCTCAGACTGGGCAAGTTCCAGAGGATGGTTCAGCTTTGGGACTTGCTTTCAGCAGGTACCTGAGGCAAGGACTGCAAACAGGGCTTCTGGCAAATCACCTTTTGCTGCCTTAGGAGCACATTAATTCCATTTTGGACAGCCACAGAGGAGGAGGAAATTTGGTCCTCTGCTCTTTCAAAATTAACAAAAGCCATAAAATCTTGGCCCTGCTCCTTTTCCACACTGATTTTAGCTCTGTCCTGCAACACTAAATGTTCAGCTCTCCCTCTTACTCCTCTGTATTTTCTACCTTTTCACACTGTACACACCACACAGTTTCCAAAATCTTTTCCAAACAAACTTACTTCTTCTCCCTCTTCCTATCAGAGCTGTCCAGTGCAGGATCACCACCCTGGCAGGAAAGGCAATTCCAGAGGAGAGGGCACAACCCTGCCTCCAGCAGCCTGGATTTACCCTGGATTCTCATCATGAAACAGAACTCAAGAACACTGAATAATACAAGAATAAGTCACTTTGGTCAACTTCTGTGCTGCCCCAGTTCCTGGTTTTGAGCTGTACTCTAAAGTTCAGCTTTGATGGAAGTGAATCACTTAAAGGTTTAAAAAAAGAAATCAGCACATTTGACATGAAGGATTTTTCCTCATGATGCTGCTTAAAACTTTACAATTCCTTCATTCAGTCACTAATAAGAATTATCCATATTCACAAATGCAATGATTTGCTATTGTTTTATTATTATTTTGTTGATTTGGGGGGAATGAGGAAAAAAAAAAATCTGGCTTGAAGATGCCAGTGAATCCCAAATTCTCCTATGCAGATATACAGGAATTTTCAGCTGTCAGCATAACAATTCCTCAAGTTTTCTGAATCTGTCCTCCAGCAGTAACATCCTACCTACTCTTTTATCTATTTTGGATTTTTAGACAGAAAATTATTTGAGTGGGAGTCAACTTGCTCGTTTCCCAGAGGATGACAAAGACTTGTTACTCAAAAGCATCTGTGCCTGTTCCATCATTAAAGGTCATTTTCTCCCAGTCAGCTCTTGCTGAGAACATGTTATACCCTCTTAGCTTTGCTGCTCTGCAACCAGCAACTCTGCCCATGGCCTTGGGACTCCAGATATCTGGAGTCCACATGGAGAAGACAATACCCACCTCTGGCGTTTCCATAATAGCTGATTATGGCTTGGAACACATCAAACAAAAAGCAAGTAAATCCCCTGGGTAGTGCTGCTCCTCTCTGTACCTCCCAGAGCTGCCTGGTATCTCTGCTCTGGTGATTATTCCTTTAACCACAGTTTTCATGCAAGTCACTGAAAAACATTCTCTGCTTAGATTTAGAAACAGAACACGAAAAGTGGCTTAAAAACTCACCCACTCCATTTTCTAACCTTTTATTTTTTTTTTTCCATCTAGTCCAAATGCACTGAAGAAATCCCAGCCCATTAACATCCATCAGGGAACAGTAATGAATTCATCAATACTCTACAACACACTGAGCTGAATCATTTAGGAGCTACATCTGCAGCAAGGAGGGCTCACACGACCCTCCTCACACTCGAAGAAGGAAAAATGAATGTATTGAGATGACCCTCAATTTTGTTATCCCTCTTGAGAGGGTTGGTGGTGTCTCTCCACAACAGTATTTCCACGGCAATCAAATCCTGCCTGCTGTTGCTCCCCCCCTGGACATCACCTTCCTTTACCAAGCCAAGCTTTGATTACTCTTTTTTTCTACAAATGGCTTTTCCCTGCTCGTGAATGTCCAGGGAAAATATATTAAAATGAGGTTTTAATTTGCAAAAAGAAAAAAAACCCAACCAACAACAAACCCCCTCAACACCAGGTGACTGCAATTGTTACAGTGCCACACACTTGAATCTGATTTTTCTTTGGTGTCTGTTTACAGAGCTATGGAGGGACAAACTTCTTCTTCCTAAACAGTGGTAAGTTCTACCAAAATCAGCCACTCTTGAGAGAAAATAATTATGAAGTGACATGAAAGTTTAGCCACCAATAAAAAAGCCCAAAGCCGAAAAGGGATGGGGAGAAACCTTACCATGGAGTCCAACGGTATTAAATTACTGTCCTCATAACAGAGAAAGGAAAAGGAATTTAATCTTTAAAGAAAATAAATCAGCCTTAATAATATAAACAAAATTATCCCTAAATGTAGATTGGAAACTCCTCTGCTGGCTTTGCCTTGCCCAGGTACACCAAGGCTGGAAGTACCTTGTCCTTGTGTTTACACTCTCAGTTCTAATGGATTCTACTCTAATTAATTCCCAGAATAAAGAGTTTTTTGTTAAGGTGGCCCTTCTAAACCAAGTGCAGTTCATTCAACCCTCAATACCTTTGCTCCCTTAACACAGATGATGTCTCAGAACACATACACATGTGTCTACATATCCTCAACTCCCACAGCTTAATTCAATTAATACTATTAAATCTTTAATGCTTGGCTTCAAAGGCTTTTTTTTTTTTAATTTTTAATAGCTCTCATAGGTTAGCACGAACGTTTTAAGTCTTTCTCCTATATTTTAAATAAACTCCTCTTTTCTTGCCACTTTGATGTTTGTCTTTCTGACAACCCCACGCTCTGCGAAGCCGCCGGAACTTTTGTTTTCAGCAGAACGGTGACATTACAAGCTCCAAAAGATGTGTTAATCACCGAGCTGGGATCAGGGAGGTTTTTTTTTTTCTTCCTCTACCTTCCCTCTGGGCTGGGAGTTGGCACCAGAACCGCTTTCATCAAAACAATGTAGAAACCCGCGAGGAGAGAGGATGCAACTGGAGGGACGGGGGTTGATTTGCATCTGTTTAGCACGGAAGGGGCAGGCGGGGCTTAATTCTCTTTACTCTGGTTTCCCATGAAAGGAGAAAATGCCAAAATCACCATATTTTATTAAAATAGGAGTTTTGACAACAGACTAGCTGGGCTTGATGGCAGCACAAGCCTCATGGCCTCCAAAGGCACATCTGTCTCACAGGTTGGATGGGCACTGGATGCTTTTTTAATTCTCCCTTTCTCTTACTTCAACTACGAGACCTTCCCCACCTTCCCCGGCTCAATTGTTAAGTTCTGAATTGGTGAGATGAGAGACAAAACTTTGACAGCACATTTCAGGCCTTTCTATAAAGTATAAACTAAAGTAAAAAAAGAAAAAAACAACAAACAAGCACAAATTTTCCTCCTCCTTTAAAGTTTATTTTTCTTCGGAATAATAAGAAGAAATCCCTCCTTAAAATAAAACTAAAAATCAGCATTTCCAGGGACAGGAAAGGCACTATAGTATTATATACACTATCCAAGCTGACACACACAATAACAAAAAAAAAAAGATTAAAAATCTGGCTATAAGCCAAAGCATCCAGACACAACTTTGTGTGGCACATAAAGAGCAAAAGTATTCCTGCATTCGGGATGTTCCAGTGTTTTCCTGCATTTACACCTGGAAAGGCAACAGCACTAAACAACCAGGTGCTGTGTTTGGCATCAACTGCCAGTCCCAGATCAACAAATCCCTCACACCTTCAAAGGCCAGGACGTGCTTACACACTTTGCTTGATCCAGATCATCACCTGCGGAACAGAAACCAACCCCTCACAAAGCAAATTAAAAAAGGAATAATGAAGAGAACCTACAAAACTCTCCTGCTGTTCTTCACCTCCTCAACATTTCAGCAGCCTGCAAGGAAAGCAGAGCTCCCTGCAGAGCACCCCCCAAATATTGGACACCTTCAGCTGGTCATGTTCTGACTTTTAAAGCCCATGTAAATACTCTTAGAGGCATCGTAAGTTTGTATTATTATGAAATTAAATATACACAGACACTGTTGGCTGGCAGACAAGACACCAAAATGCCAGTTCAGTGTGTTTAAAGCAGCAGGCTGGGCAAAAGGAGATTATTCTCTAGGTAGTCAAACGTAAAAAAGAGCCAGACATTTCAGTCTGTCCCAGTGTTCCACAAAGGGGGCAGCGATTTGTAAATTTTAAATACAACACTTAAGCAGTTTGGAGACTAAAAATCCTTTGATGATCTACCTCAGTGCTTCTCTGCAATAAACCAGTTTAAAAGTGACTTTGCTGAACTCGAGCTTTTATACTTCAGCTTCTCTGGAAGTTAAGAATTCTGAAAGCCAAGTAAAACCAATTGTAAACATTCCTGTATTTTACTTCCTTATTAAATCTTCCCAAGAGAACCAGTAAACATATAAACACAAATATCTTTCAGAGGAATCATCCAACTACCAATAAAATCTTCAGAAAGCAGCTGTTTGGCTGAAAAAGTATAAAAAACATGGGCTGCATAACAACCACGGCTCAGTGCAAGTTGTCCTGTTCTTCTGAGCAGCAAGTAGAAATTTCTGCCTTTAAAACATATACAAGTTGTAGAGATTCTCAAAAATTACAATATTAAATATTGATTTCTGCTCTGCATTTGCTCACATTAAGGAAAGCACTCGGTGTCACCTTTGCTGATTATCTAAGAACATTCCAACAGAGGCATTATCTTTACTTTCTGAGAAACTCTTCTAAATTGGTAGACAAAGTTTAACTTAATGAACTCTGCTCAACAACAGCAGCAAAAATATAGTAACACTTCTCACTGGCAATAAGCATCCCAAGCCCCTAAAAATAAAAAAAAAACCACCACTGCAAGCAGCAGAACATTACAAGAAACAATCAAACCTCTGCAATAAGGCAGGATGGGCTCAGAAGGCAAATATTTTATTAGATAACAGAACAGAGGCAAGTTTATGCTTTCAAATGGCCATGAGAGAAAGAGTTTTTAATCAAATAATTAAAGTACCTGATCAGAGGCATGTTAAAGATGCACCAGATCTTCCCTGGATCTGAATATTGCTGATGATGCACAATTCAGGAATCTCTGAACAGACATCACCAGTCACATTCCAGCAATGTCACCAAATGCTAGGGTGTTTCACTGATTAATTAGCTAAGTGAATAATTAAAAGCTTTAAAGTCCTGTTTTTCAAATAATAATTGAAGTGCTTTCCTTTACATGCACCATGTGGCAGAGCACATTCTGCATCAAGGAACAGGCATGTTAAAACAGTTCTAAATGGAACTGCAGGATGAGGATTAATTAATGATCTTGAATTCTGGCTGATTTCATAGGTTAGAACAAACATCTCTGCCTTACTGCTGTTGTCACAAGGCTCATCCCTGTCCAAACAGAGCTGAAAGTCAGTAGAAAAGCAGCTTCAGCAGCAATTGGGTCAACAGATTTGGCTGAAGAAATCCTCATTACTAAAAGGAACAATAAATAAATAAAAATCAGGAGAACGACAAAACTAAGATGCTGTTTGGGGCCTGCTCACCCAGCCAGAAACACACCCCAGGAACCTCTTGGGAACAGAATTCCTACAGGGAAACCTGTTAGAGGGGCTCACTCACGACTGTGCCTCAGGAGAGGAAGTTACCTTTACAAATACTCTGGCTTGCCTTTCCCTGAGGAACATCAGAACTGTCTCTACCAGTTATTTCAGGGAGCTTTGTCCCATAAAGGTCTTGTTTGTGGACTGCACAACCCTCACACCGGTGAGCAATTCACTCCTGTGATCAGTCCCCACGGAGCCAGAAGAACTGCTTGAGAAAGAAGGAGCTTTGCCAACCTGAGGGTTGCACAATCAGGGAGAAAAAAAGCACAACAAAACCAGGGAGGGGGATGAATTGCGACTGACAAAAACTACAATCAAGAAAGAGCTGGTGACAGATTGCTATTTAAGTACAAGGAAGTGATTTAAACAGGAGCAGTTGTAATAAGATTATACGATTCTCTATTAAGATTCTTAAAATGTCTTTGTTCTAGCAAAGCTCTGAAAAGACCATTGCCCTTGCAAAGGTTCAGAAACCACTAAATTGATGTTAAGTCTAGAAATTAATATGATTTCAGAGAATAAAGACAAAATTGCGAAAGAACATCCCAGACATCATTAGTGCCTTGCTGCCCGTGCTGACAGTTTTTTTCTAGCAGGGGTACAACGTGTATTGTAGCATTTCTTGGTGGCAAAACTCAAACCCAACCAGAAGCAGGGAGCTCACTCTGCCTGGGTTTCTGCTTTTCAATAATGAAAACTCCCAGGCTGATTTTAGAAGACATCACATTATGTAAGTGACATCTCCAGAAGGGCAGGAAAGTCTCCATGAGGTTACACAGGAGGAAGATTAAATCAATGTCTGGCTGCTGAATTTCAGCCTTGACCCCCAGACTCCACCATAGATCTTGAAGGAGATACCCTAAAACAGCAGCCCCCAAAATTAGCCATTGCTTCTGCAACACTGAAAAGCAAACAAGGCAAGTGAGTCTTCAGATTCCTGTAGGGTGGACAGAAAACACCTCTAGATAAGGTGCCTGGCCTAGTTTTAAACTAATAAGCAGCTTTGAACTTGTAAAAAAAAATTTATGACTTAATTTGTTGAAGTATTGTTCGCTGAGTGCTGCACTAGGAGCATAAAAGAGCAAATGATTCACAGATTAATATTTTACTGGGAGGGATAAGAACAGGAGTTCCTGCTGAAAAAGAACATCCAACCAAGACTTTGGGTCTAAAGGTGATCAAATCCATGTCATAGGAAACGCAACCAGGAGACAAGGGGAGGAGGAACCAGGACTGCTATTCAAATAAACACTGAGCAGATGCACACACGTGCAAAGGACGAGTAGTGATGAGTCAAGAAAGTAGGAGGAGAGAGAGGAAAGTCTTCTCCTGCCTGGGTCACCCTCCAAAACTCTCCTGCTCCTCATGACCTGTACATTTAGTATTTATTATACAGCGACACAACAAGACTCAGCAACTGCAGACAACATGAATAAAACAGCACTGGGAGGAGAGGCAGGAGCTGCAGAAACGTGGAAGGGAACTGCAGAGGTCTCATGCACAAATTTCAACTAATTACTTGAGACAGCTCAGGGAAGTCGACTCCTGACTGTGGAAGGAGAATTATTACTTGCAAACAATTTGTATGTCTGAGGACAACAAAACATACTGTGTTTGAGATTCCTTAAAGCTTTCCCCAGCCACCTCCACCAGAAACACAGATAAGCGGAGCCTCCAAGGCGGAGCTGCATCCAGGCCTGGGCTGGGACTGGTTTTACCCAGTCCCAGAGGTAGAACCAGCTGCACTCCCACTGCCAGTGGGGACCTGTTCATGCCTGAGCTCTGGTTTCCCCACCTGGAAAGAGCTGGATTTTGCAAGCCAAGGCACAGGCAGCGTGAACAGCCCAGGCCTGACCTTGGACACGAGCTCCAGGCACTCGTTAGAGGCATTTCTGTTCACAGCTCTGAGTGATATGAAACACAGAGACACACTATTAACAATTAATGCAATCCAGGGGACTGGTTCTGAGACCAAATCAAGTTCAATTTTTGTAACAATACCAAAAAATGAGCTAAAAATTATATACACAGAAAAAAAAGCATCTCACTAGCATAATGAATCAAAGTTGTATTTCCATGTAAAAACACTCAGTAGCAAAATACAAACCAAATTCTGCAAACACCCCCAGTGTCCAGGGAGACTGCAACCAACAGACATAAAATATTTTCTAATTAGTATAATCATTCATACAAACTCCACTGACAGATATTTACAAGCATTTCGCTTCTTGTGGGTAACTGAACATGTGCACTACAGTTTGAAGGAACTCAAGCTTGGTCCTTTAAGCTACTCTCTCCTTAAAAGCTGCCTACAACCTCTGGTTACCTACCAAACACACCTCAAAAGTGTCTGAGGCAACTATTTTGCCTTTATCAATGGTTTGGAGCCTTGTCAGAAAATCAGGCAAACGCCAAATTTGGAAACCAAAGACAAAACTGTTATTTGCAGAACGATAAATAAGGAATACCAGTTCTTCTGGAGCTCTCTACCTGTTGCTCCACTCACCGAGAGGCTCAGCCACCAAGGTCCAGATCCACCCTGGAGCTCACGGTCTCTGAAGTCACCTGCTCTGACATTCAACCAATTCTGAATCCTTTTCCCTCACAGAACAGGAAAACAACCCTGGAACAGCCACCTAAACTAACTCGGACTTTTCACGGTCTGTTCTCCAGCGCACACCAGCCTGGAACCAACCCGGGGCACTCCAATGCCAGCGGCCCCACAATGAGCCCTGGTAGGTTTTATCCCAGAGGGCAGCATCCATGTTGTTCTCCTCCATGGAGTCTCCTGCCTTCCTAATGAGCAGCCAGGCTACTGAAAAACACAAAAACCTGCTGTTCTTTGAAGCACTTAAGCCAGCAGGATACTGGTACGTCTCGATATTTTCCCCTGCACAGATCAGAGCGAGGCAAAGTGGAAAAAGAACATTACAGGCGTTCCTACAAACCAGGCACATTTCATTTTCTATTAGTGCTATTCCCAAGAGACAATTTAGAGCTCTGCAAATATGGCACTGGAAGACTGGAAAGTTGCTTCCTGAGTACCAGTCATTAAATAAAGATATTAGAGGGACTTATATTCTTCTAGACCAAACAAAACCGACAGTCATTTCCCCATCCTACGTATGAGACCTAAGAAAAGCACAATCAGGAATATCATAACTGCTCTGTAATGTATTTCTCCTAAAACTGATTATCATTTAATGATTTCTCTCTCTTAAAAAAAAAAAAAGAAAAACACAACAAATACCAACCACAGAAGCAAAACACTAATTTCTGTATCAAGAGAGGCTATCAGCATTTTATGAAGTAACAAATTAGGCCTTTGGCATTTCCCAGCAGTGATCCAAGATTTGAGGCTTCTTAAAAGCTCCAAGTTTGAAAGCAATCAAATGGCTGACAGCTGGAACAAAATTAGCATGATTAACCAGTTATGTAAATAATGATGTGGTCAGTCCAAGCTGAATCCATTTCTGCTCCCTGCATTACACTGGACATCAGATGTTTGTCAACTCTTCATTAAAAGTGACTGTAGGAATAATGGAGGTGAAAACCAACGTGAACATCACTGGCCAGGCCACCTGACAGCCAGGGATCTCTCCTCTGGTCCTCACAGGACCACCAGAGAATTCACAGATAGGACTTTTTTAGCCTAAATATTACCCAACACTACTTGTCTCCTACCTAGGGAAGGGAGCAATTATTTTTTTCTAAGGAGAGAAGTCCATGAAAAGATGGAGAAAGACGGAGAGAGGCTATTTGCAAGAGCATGGTGTGACAGGACAAGGGGGAATGGCTTCCCACTGCCAGAGGGCAGGGATAGATGGGATATTGGGAAGGAATTGTGAGGGTGGGGAGGCCCTGGCACAGGTTGCCCAGAGAAGCTGTGGCTGCCCCTGGATCCCTGCAAGTGTCCAAGGCCAGGCTGGACAGGGCTTGGAGCAACCTGGGATAACAGAAGGTGTTATCCCATGGCAGGAGGTGGAACTGGATGGGCTTTAACGCCCTTTCAACCCAAACCATTCCATGATTCTATGATCCTGTTGGCAACAGATTTCATTTCCTAAAGGCTGATATTAATTTTCATCCCTCAGTACATATAAAAGTCAAGCTGCCCTGCAGGAGAACCCTCGTGATGTCGCAGAGTTACTTCATGGCAACAAGGAAGTTACAATCAGCACCCCCAAGTCAAACTTCCTCAAATGTAACCCACAATCAATTCAGCCTTATCAGCATCTGCCTCCAGGAATGCACACTCATGGGTCATTTGTGCTTGATAAAGTTTGATAACTTAGTTAAATATTTAATATAGGAGACATTATCTCTGAAATTCGGTCAAGCTAGTTTACCATTACTTGGAGTTTATAAAGGAAAATTTATCAAAAGTTTTGATTCTTCCCAATAAAACACTGTATTTGAGTTTGCTCAAAAATAACATATCTGAGAATCAGCCAAGACAAACATATTTAGAAGCAATTCCTAAATAGGCTACATTTTACTAATAATATCACCACAATATATTTATATTTCTAATCAAAAATCATTCTAACATCCCACATTCTACATCCCAACAATACGATTTCCTATGACCTTGTGTCTCACAAAACACAGAACACACTGGAATTATGCAAGAGTTCTGTATTACCATAAAACATGTATTTCAGTGGACAGAATAATAAAACTTAATCTCATGGCCTGATTTACATTTTGAACTCCTAAAGTCAGGCTCTACAGCCTGTAACATCTGCAACGCCCTCCCAAGCTGAACTACTCTTTAGACCTCCTGTTGAAAATGGATGTGCACGTAGATAATTCAGAGTATTTTCTTAGTAGGTAAGAACAAGAAATATGTCCAATTGCTGTAAATTTTAAATCTCACTTGGCTTTTCAGCTCAGTGACGATACCACACTTGAGAAGGGGGAGGGAGAAGCATTACACACCCATAAAACTGAGACCAAATGCTACCAATGTTAAAGCCCCGTGGCTTGAAATTCTCGTATTTTAATATTTCAGTATTTATATTAAAGCCTTATGGCTTTAAAACAGGGAGCTTCCATAGCGGACAGGCTGTGATAATTACTGTTCAATACATTTCCCAGCAATAATGCTCAATGTAATACAGCTGGCTGACTACCCAACCCCAATCTGTAGCATCACAGGTACTGCAGGTAATTAAAAAAAATATATATATGTAGATAGATAGACAGATACATAAACAGATAGATAGGTAGATAGAGATATATCACAGACCCCTTGTTAAGGCTGGAAGGCACCTCCGGAGACCATCTAGTCCAACCCCGCTATATAAAGCAGACCTTTAAAATGATTAAAAGCACTAATACACACCTTCCAAATGGCGATATTACTCAAAACAGAATAAAATGACCCCCGCCCCGCCGCGATCGAGGCGAACAGCGCCGGGCCGAGGGGTCGGGCAGGGCGGACCGGAGCCCCCCCCCCCCCCCCCCGGGGCCGCCGCCGGGGGCCCCCCCGCCCCCCCGGCCCCCGCCATCATCCCCCGCAGCCCCGGGAGGCCCATCGGGAGCCAGGCCCAAACTTCGGGCCGCGGGGGCCCAGCCCGTCCCCGCCGCCACCCGCCTGCCCACCGGCGACAACAAAGGGCCACCGCGGCCCCGCCGCCCGCCCCGCGGGGACCCCCGGGGGCCCTTCCCGCGCCCACCCCGCGCCCACCGCGCGGAGGGGATGGCGGGGGGGGGCCCCGCCCGTCCCCCCCCACACCCAGCCCCGCACCCCGCGGGGGCCGCGCTGACCTGCGGGCGCGGGGCGGGCGCGGTGTCCCGGTGTCCCGGTGCCCGGCGGCCGCGGGCTGCGCTTGACACCCACACGCACCATCCAACATGGCGGCGGCGGCCGCGGGGAGGCGGCGGAGGAGGCGGAACCGGCGGCCGCGCGCGGCCCCGAGGCGCGGCCGCGCTGAGGGCGGGGGGGGGAGCGCGGCGCTGCCCGTCCCCTCCTTCCCTCACTCGCTCCCTCGCTGCCTCCCCTCCTTCCTTCCCTCTCTCCGACCTCCGCCGGGGCTCCTCGCAGCCAGACCCGGCGCCAGGGAGGAACAAGGGGGGATCGCCCGCCGGGCAGAACCCCCGGGAGAGGGTCCGTGGCCGCCTCCGAGGGAAGAAGGGTTGGGGAGCCCCCTCAGGGCTCCCCGGATTTCAGGGCCGGGGATCCCCTCAAAAAAACAGAATCAAATAATACAAAATAGCGTCTGTCAGTACAAAATAACCACAGTTACGGATCAGGGAACGCTTTAGAGAGGGTCCGTGACTGCCTCTGATGGAAGGAGAAGGCTTGGGAAGCCCCCTCAGGGCTCCCTGGATTTCAGGGCTAGGAATCCCTCAAAAAGTAGGGTCAAGTAATACAAAATAACGTCTATCCGTACAAAATAACCACAGTTATGGATCAGGGAACACTTTAGAGAGCACCCCTGGCTGCCTCTGATGGAAGGAGAAGGCTTGGGGAGACCCCTCTGTGCTCACAGCTCCCAGGGGAAACATTTCCAAGCCAGGGATCCCCCAAAAATCATGGTCCAATGTGGGCTGGCAGCCCCCGAAGCAGAATCGCAGAATCAATTAGGTTAGAAAGGACCTCCAAGACCATCATGTCCAACCTGTGACCAATCACCACCTTGCCAACTAGACCAGAGCACTGAGTGCCACATCTCGTCTTTCCTTAAACGCTTCCAGGTGACTCCCCCACCTCCCTGGGCAGCCCATTCCGATGTTTCATCACCTTTCCTGTGAAGAAATTCCTCCTACTGTCCAACCTGAGCCTGCCCTGGCACAGCTCCCACTGCCTCGCACAGCGCGGTTACTGCACTTTCCCCCTCCTGCCAAAGACAGCAGTACAAAATAACCACATTTATGGATCAAGGGACACTTTATGGACATATCTATGGATCAGGGATGGAGCTCTTGGATTGCCACACTGGGCGATGAAGGGGAGCTTGGTGGGGACACAGAGGCACGAACGCAGCAGGAGGAGCCGGACGGTCTGGGTGGGTCAGAGCACACGTCCTTCCCCTCTGGGGATAATGACTAAACCTGTGTCCGGCATCGCAAGCTGGAGGAGGTTGGTGGACCCATTGTAATGCTGCCTGAATATATTTGTTCCCTTCGTAAAACTGTGAGACAATTCAAGGAAACGGGACATCGCTGCTCGGGAGACGGTCGGGGTTGGCGTGGGTCAGGGGACAAGCTGGCTCTGTTCGGATCACAGCTGGCTCCGGGCAGTGCTACTGGTTATTTAAAACCCAAATTCCTGAGGAATCTTGCCTTACTGAAGCATGACAAAACAATGGAAAGGTGGAGCAAACTCCAGTTTATGAGGTATTGCTTTAAAGCGAAAGGAGGGTCCAGCCGAGCACTGCAAACTTTGTTGAATCCCAGAATGGTTTAGATTGGAAGAGACCTTAAAGACTCTCTCATTCCAACCCCCTGACATGGGCAGAGACACCTTCCAGTAGACCAGGTTGCTCGAAGCCCCATCCAACCTGGCCTTGAACACTTCCAGGGTTGGAGCATCCACCAGCTCAGCCCTTTTCCCCATGGAGTCGGTATCAAATCTGCCACAGATTTGAGGTTTAAATACAGAAGAGCAGGGACTGCAGTGAAACACGGAGTGAGCTGCAGTAAAAGCAACTTGTTAAGAAATGCTGCAAGTTCCGATGCCTTGAACACCATCTGGGAGCTGGGAAGCTCCAAATCTTCTGCAGCAAGCTGCAATGCTGGCTTAGCTCTTAACCTTGAGCTAGGAGAGGTAGGCAGAATTAAATTCTGGGTGAAAAATATAAGGGATCAGCGCACATCTGATGCTATCAGCAGGAGCTGAAAGAATCCTTCCCCCTTTTCTTCTTTAGAAGGAAACGGCAATGATGGAAGCCCAATGTTTCTGTGCACATTCATTAATCCTAATGATCAGGTGCTGACAGCTCTAAAGAAGGATAAGAAAGCTCTTGGTTAAAATAAAATGGGAAGAACAAGATTGTTCCTGCTGCCTTCTCTCCTGCCTGTCTTCCTTCCAGGTCTGGGCAGACAGCTCTCTGGAGCAGGAGGCGGCTTCCTCACCATTCCCAGCTCCATCCCAGGTGTCTTTCTACAGTCGAAGTGTGCAAATCAGCGAACCCAGCAAAAAGCTCCTGCAGCTGGAACATCTCTGACAAAAAAATCTGTTTTCTATCAACCAGATCGAGCCACTTAGTGTGAGCAAAACAAGCAAGTCAAGTAAAATTACACTTTTTTATTACTATCATTTACATGTTAATGCCTTAAACTGCAGTGTTCCTGCTCCACTGGGCAGGTATCAGAGTGACACAGCTGCACCAGCAGAGATTTGCCCAGGCTGCAAAGGGATGGTCCCTTGAGGAGAGAAAGGACTCACGGCAGTGCATCCGTGGCCCTTGTTTTGCATTAGAAACAGGAGGTCACTGCATTTGTCCTGTGATTTTAAATCAGGACCCGGCGCTGAAAACTTCCCACCCCAGCCCTGCCCCATCCCTCTTTGGAACAGGCTGTACCACACCTTGGATATTGACCCAAGCCACTCTCAAATCCTTCCCAGCCCACAAAGTTTCAGCTGCGTTGGCAGAACCAGAGTTCAAGGCCATGATTTGCAGTGGGAGTTCGGCTCCAGGAGCCGACTGCCGCGGCACCGCCCTCACAACCACCCAGGCAGCAGAGCAATCCACAGGGAGACAGCAGATCCCAGAATCACAGAATATCCTGAGCTGGAAGTGACCCACAAGGATCATCGAGTCCAGCTCCTGGCCCTGCACAGGACAACCTCAAGAATCACAGACACCTTTCACCAGACCAAGTTGCCCAGAGAAGCTGTGGCTGCCCCATCCCTGGAACCGTTCGAGGCCTGGTTGGACGGGGCTTGGAGCAACCTGATCTAGTGGAAGGTGCCCTTGCCCCCAGCAGGGGAGTTGGAACAAGATGGTCTTTAAGATCCCTTCCAACCCAAACCATTCTGTGATTCTACAAATCCCACCATGTTCCTGAGAGCACTGTCCAAACCCTCCTTGAGCTCTGTCAGGGTTGGTGCTGTGCCCACTGCCCTGGGGATCTTGTTCAGTACCTGACCACCCTCTGAGGGTGGATATTTTCCTAATATCCAGCCCAAACCTGCCCTGACGTGGTTTCATGCCATTGCCTCAGGTCCTGTCACTGGTCACCGGGGATAAGACGGTGGCAGTGACCCCAGAGAGTGGGTGTAGAGGGACTGTTGCACGGCAAGGAAAAGCAGGACAAGGAACAGGAGGGTAAGGAGCAGTGCTGCAGTGGGATACCTGCTGTGCAAGAGGCTCTCCCAGTGAAGATGAGGAAGGCACATCCTCCCCCAGCTCCGCCCAGCCACCGCTGCCCTCCCAACCAACCTAGGGAAGAGCAGCTGCCAGGAAGCCACGGGAGGGCCTGTTCCACAGCCATAATGGGAATATCGCCCACACAGCCACTACGGCCACGTGGGGCTGAGCACACCACTAATTAGCTAATGAGTTTGTTCCAAATGTCTGGCCGCGGTGTGAGTGACAACAGGGACAGCACTTGAAAAGCGCCGAACAATGACAAGTGCGTCCGTCCCTCGTCGCTGACCCCAGCCCCGCATTAACAAATAGGTCACAAACGACGGTGCTTTACAGTGATCTAATCCTCCAGCCATATGGCGGCTGCCCGAAAAAACACTGGGAAAACGCTGCGCCGAGGACACCCAAAAAGCTCTGCAAAAAAATCCTAAGGAAAACTTGATAAATATATCCCTGCAGTTTGAAATTTGATTTCCTCGCCCTATTGTTTCTCATTTCCTGAGAGCTGGTTTGGTGGATCGCGTATTCTGCCTCTGTCTCCAGTGCTTGTAAGCAAACAAGACTGAATCTCATTATCCTGATGCATGGCTCTGGCTGTGTGCAATCCGATCTCTAAATCACAGTCATTTTGCTCCATTACTGATTTTCCTTCCCACTCCTAACCTACAGGTCTTCGGAGCAATCAATTCAAAAATAGAGACGAGCATCATCTAATGAAGGTGTGCTTGGTGTTCAGCACTTCAGTCTGCATTAAATAGCCAAGTAAGAACCTGCCTCCTGTCTTGGGAGGTTGGGCACCCTCCACTCACACCAACTCTGGTGGGAGCTGGAGTTTCTCAGCCTTCCTGGGAAGCCACATGCTTTCACATGGGGTAAATGGGGACTTAAGTCCTTAAGTGCCCAATTTGGGAAAATCTGCTAATTAAATAGTCTGGGCAAACACAATCGTTATTGTCCTTAGAGCCAAAGCAGTGAGACGTTTCTCAACAAGCACAGACCCTCCTCAGTATTTTCTGAGCTGTCTGCACATTGCTGACAGTGATAGAGAATATATTCAGATTATACAACTTGATGTTCACCCCGGGTTATTCCCTCCTGGATTCATGAATATTTCATTGAAATATGCAAAGTCTGAGTTACAGTCTTGTCTGCTTCAATTAGACACATGGATCCACAGGGTCTGCAGCCCTACCACATTTAGAGGCTTCATCTACAAGGCAAGGAGAACCAAAATAACAGTTGAGGTCCCATCGCATTTAGCCTGGTTCCTTCAAGCATCTTTAAATAATTGTAGTGAGCAGGGAGAAGTCAGAAAGGTGCTGAGTGAGGGAGAGTAGAGCCCAGTGAACCTGTGCCCGAGTTCAGTTGGAATCAACCCAAGCTGAATCAGTACAGAGCGGGAGGGGTTTCGTTTCATTTGTGATGCAGACAAACTTGTAGAACTGTTTCCAATGCAAATGTTCGTTTTGACAAGTTCAAAATTAATACACCTCTAATATGGGTATTCAAAACAGACCTTTTCTGAACACGTTTGCAGATTCATGAAAAGAGGAGAGGGAATGCAAGCCCAGCACATTCTGGTTTTCTCAAAATGAATGTGCTCTGACACTGCAAGAGGCAGTGACGTTGGAAATGTGCTTAGTTCTAGTAATTACCAAGTGTTGTGTTTCTTTAGAAGCCAGAGCTGTTCTCATCTGTGGGCACCTTCCCCTCATTCCTTTCTCCTTACTGCTCCGTAGGTGCAGTTTCTCCCATGCCACAGCAAGGAGCCAAGGCTACTGCACTGCTTACATTAAATCCCACTAAAGCCTCAGGGCGAAATTCCACAAGTTTTAATTGACCTAAGTCAGGGTGTTGTGGTTCCTGCCCTTCCTCCACCACCCCTTCCCATTCCCTCCCTACCACCAACACCAGCTCATACCACCTGTGGTGAAGATTAATCACTTTTTTTGGGGGGGGAGTGTTGCTTCTCAGCCAGTTCAGCTCCCTGAACCAGCTCACCAGAGGGCCAGATGAGCACCACATGAGCAGAAAAGAAGGGGATGGGACCACACAAGGCCCCGCTGACTGGTGAGAAGGTATTTTTCTTGTTTTATAGGATACAATGAGCACATTTGACCTGAAGAGCCTGGATTTGCTGCTTGTTTCCAGGCTGGGATTACTCACCCATTAGGACCATCTGCATAGCTTTGAGTGGCAGATTCAGGCCCAGCGAAGTTGGGCTCATTTAGTGTCACCATCTGGCTCCCCAAAACAAGCCACCAAGTCAGAGCCTGTAAGCTCATGCTGGAGGACAAGTACTCCATCACACTTGGTACAGTTTGTTCTATCCCTCTTGGCTTTCTCCTTGTCATGACAAGAGGACTTCCTGCCAGGATGGAGCTGATGGACAGTGTCATCCAGAGTTCCTCCTCATCATTCCTGCAGCCACCCAAAGAATGTCACCAGAAGAGTCAGACCCTCCCTTTTGCTCCAGGCCCATCCTCAGACCGACAGAGGCTTCACAATAACAGCCAAACTGCAGAATGACCTGTGTTGTTGCACAAGGATCTCACGTGGCATGGGATTATCCTCACTCCTCCCAGCTGTTCCTTGAGGGAAACCACCCTGTGGGGTTCACCATGAGGAGAGTGTCAGGAGAGCTGTGCTCCTGGCTCTGTAGCACCCTCTGAAATTTGGGTCTCCTCTCCTCCTGGAGGGACAGGAATTTTGGCTGGAGAAGGTGGCAAAAGACTTTGTACACTCGTAGGAGGGGTGGGAAGTGATGTGTACCTAAAACCAAGCACCCAGCCACTGCTCCCAGAGGACAGGGTACACTCCAGCACAAGGTGTTTCACATTTAAGCACAAAAATCCAGAAAAGCACCTCCTTGGCCATGGGAAGCAGGTGCAGCAATTCATCCACCACTTACCTGGAGTCAACCAGGGGTACCAAGGCTGAAATCTGCACTATCACACCACAGTTGTGGTGCTCACAACTGGAAGCTGAGCTGCACAGCTACAGCCACTTTTAGCTCGAATTTCACAGCACTGCTCTCAGACAGAGACAAAGATGGGCCCTCAAAGCAGACCAAGGACTGGAAGCTGCAGTAATTTGGGGTTCACTCTTTTAAACCAACACATTGAACAGTGGTGCTGGATCACAGCTGGATGCCCATCAATGATTATCCCAGCTGAAAAGCTGGTAGCTTTCCCCCTTGACAGATGAAAACTAATGGCTGTCCGTTTGGTTTGTGTTTGCACAGCACCCAGCCGGTCCTTAATTACTTGGCCCAATTTCTAGGTTTCTGATTCCCACTTCTGCAAGTAACTTCCTCCATTCCCAGGCTCACAGAGCCAGTTGAAACTTTCATATCTGCCTTCACGGCAGTGACTCCAAATGTGTCTCTGCTGTCCCATCACAAAGAGCATCTCGTCCTCAACAGGGCTTCCCAGGAATTTTCATAATGTAAAAAACACTAAACAGCAGTGCAGAGCTGTAAGTACATGGTCCCTGTGTGATCAAAAAGCAGATTAAAAAAATCACCAGCTGGGCTGGAAGAGATTCACGACAAGCCATCAAGACTCCACAAAGCAAACAAACTGCACAGCACTGCAGGCAAGAATTTCAATCCTAACACTATCTGACCAGACTGCTCCATGGATCAGCCCTGCTCTGAGCTCCTCAAAACCAGAAGGTTTCCTTAGCTGGGGAAAAATGTCCATCTTCAACAACAGCAGGTCTCAGGAACCATTTGAGCATCTTACCTAGTCAAGCAGGTTATAATGGGCTGTAATTAATACTCCTACGAGCTTCCACATTCTTATGGGCTGAGATGGAGAAATACAGGATTACTCCCTGACCCTGTGAACATTAGAGGAAGTCAAATGAACCTGTTTCCCTTCTGATCTTTAGAAATCAAACATCTCTGATCAGAGAAGGCAAGAGTTTCCAGCACTGCTGGGAACTGCCTGTGCACAGCCCAGCATCTTCTGGGGCACGAACCACAACAACCTCAATCAAAAATAACTGCAGAGCAAGTTGCTACAGACAGCAAGTTTCCTCTGTCCCTCAAGAAGCCTCTTTTATGCTTGCACATCACTCAGAGCGTGTTGGGGGGGGCAGGGGGTGCAAACCATGGTGCAGCCACAGATTTTTAGCAATACCGAAAGTGGCCTTCGGTGAAACGCGTCAGCTGAACAACCCAAACCAGGAGGGTGGAAGCCAAAGAAGCCCAAACTGCCTGATGTCATGAAACCCCCACATCTGTCACCAGTGGGCCGGAAGGAGAGTTTGTGACACTTGCACAGTTCAGCTGAGAAGTGCTTTGCACTCAGCAGGATCTCACCCACTTGGAGAGGAAGGGCTGTGCCGTGCAGATGGTTTCCTCCAAAAAGCCACCAACTGACCCTCTAATGAAAGCTGACAGGCACTTCCACCCAAACAGCCTGTGTGCCTTGCTCTTCATTACAGCCGTGTTTCAAAGTGTGTCTGCATCAGCTTTTCCAGCCTGCACTTGAGAAAGAAACGTGACACTCCAGTGTTTTCCCTCCAGGCAGGGCAGGACCTCTTGTTTTGCTCTGAGATCAGAGCCTGGGGGAAGGCAGGAAACTGGAGATGCTGTCACTCAATGAGTGCCTCTTTCAAGATGCATCTTGCAGACACAGCTCTGGTTAGGGAGGTGTCCAAGCCCTGTGTTGCTGCATCCTAGGAGAACACAACAAGGAATTCTGTCTGCTCACCCACTTTCAATACTTATCATAAAAATCACAGAATGGTTTGGGTTGGAAAGGACCTTAAATATCATGCAGCTCCAACCCCCTGCCATGGGCAGGGACACTTTCCACTAGACCAGGGTACTCAGAGCCCCATCCAGCCTGGTCTGGAACACAACCCTGGGATGGTGAGTCCACAACCTCTCTGGGCAGCCAGTGCCTCTACACCCTTATATTAGGGAATTTCTTCCCAGTCTAACCTAACTCCACCCTCCTTCAGCTTAAGGCCATTCCCCTTTATCCCCTATCACTACGTGCCCTCGTGAGAAGTTCCCCTCCAACTATATCCTCCCAATAACCTCCAAAATTCACTATAAACCACTACTGGTGTTCAGTTTCTGGGCTGGACACCTTTGGTTTTAAGCAGAATGGATGCTCTTCCCACACATTGGCTCCCAGCTCCAAACCTTCATGTTTATCATCTTGGAGAGCAGAGGCCGAGTGCAGCACACCCACATACTGTTTTTCTCAGCTCTCCCAAACAGGCTGTCCTGGGTTTCTCCCAAAAGCCCCATCCTTAGACTCTCCATTCACTGGCATGTTTTCCACCCTCAAGGCTAAAGCCTCCACTGAGCCTCGTAGGCAGGTGGCACCTTTCCTAAGCCTTCAGCACCCAGAGGTGCTCAAAGCCCATCCTGCACAGGTAGATTTAAACATATGCTAAAATAATTTACTGAACCAGTAGCTGTCTCTGCCCTGGGGAGCCAAGAACAGCACAGCTGCAAACCACTGGAGGCTGCATTCCTGATCCCAGCTGAGGAAGCAGCAAGCAGGTATCAGCTTGGGATGTAGAACCTGAGCTGTTCTCCTGGTCTCCAGAGGGAGAAGACACAGGTGCCCACACTGGAGAGGGGCTGTAACCCTTTCCCAAGGTGTTTTTGAGGGTCTCCAAGAAGTGACTCCAATCCTTTTTGCTCAGTGTGCTCAGTCCAGCCTGTTCCTGTTACTCCACAGGTTCCCTGAGCTCCTCCAGCCACCTCATCCTCCACATCACTGCCAGCCCTGCTTTCCTGCACGCAGCCCTATGCACCTGGAACTGGAGCTTTCCCACTATCAAACTCTTGTCCTAATTATTCATCTGAGCCCTTGCAAGGCATCCAGTGCCCTGTGGTGCCTCCAACTCTCTGCTGCTGGGCAATACCAGAGGCTGAGTCAGAAGGGAACCACAAGAACCATCCAGTCCAACTCCAGGCCCTGCACAGGACACCCCAACAATCCCCCCTGTCCCTGAGAGCGTTGTCCAAACACTCCTGGAGCTCTGGCAGCCTTGGAGCCGTGACCACTGCCCTGGGGAGCCTGTTCAATGCCCAACCACCCTCTGGGGGAAGAAGCTTTTCCTAATATCAAACCTAAGCCTCCCCAACACCACTTCGTGCCATGAAACGACATGGAAGTCCCAGTTCCTGCAGCAGGGATGACCAGCAGGGCTATTCAGTGTGATGCACTGGGGACCCCCCTCCCAAATACTTCTCCAGTGCAGCAGGACATCATCATGTAACATTAATATGACAAGCAGACATAACACACCTCTATGTCCTGCTGCCACCTCATCAGCAGCTCCACGAGCTGCAGAGGTGCTCAGCCTGCAGTGACCATCAACCAGCCACAGCTGCCCAGCAAAGCCCCAAACCCAGCAAAACCCAAACCCAGTTCCTCTTTCAGCCTGAGAAAGAAAGAGAGAGGAGGGAGGAAGGAAGATGGCAAATCTGCATTTCAGATGCTTGCTGGAAGGAACACTGTGTATAAACACAGATATATAACATTTTGCTAAGTGCTTTGCTCACTGTTCCCAGTGCATCTCTGTGTGTGTGTACCATACACACACCTACATGGGGAGGGTTTTTATTACCTGTGCCAATGTTAGTGCCTTACATCACTCAACCCACGAGCCCTGCTGGAGCCACACTGTTCCTTTGCCATCAGCCTCACAGCGAGATGGCCCAGGTCCCCATTTTCCTGGGGATCTCAAACTCTTCCATTGAAACAAATGCTGTTTCCAGCTCTACAGGAATATTTTGAGAGAAAGCAGTGCCTTGGCTTTCCATTTAAGATAAAGAATTGCCTCCTAGGAGTGCTTTTGCTAAGAGAGCAGAAAGCAAGAACACACATCTCGGAGCAAACCCCTGGGCAGTGTTCCTTTAACACAGGCCACATCCTGGGCTCATTTACACAGACAGGTATCTAGAGAGGCTTCAGTGAAATTACCCTGGATTTCCACAGCTGCTGTGTCAGAAATCACAACCCAACACAGCCCCAGGCAGGAATCCATCAGTTTTATTGTGGCCTCTCAAAAAATCTGCACTCACTCTTTCCTCTTGCTTTGCACAGGCAAAAGCACCACTCGGGGAAAGTGGCACGAGAGTGCTGTGCCACCAAAGCAGCAGCTTTATTCAGCTTGGATTTCCAAAGGGCAGCGGATGCAGCAGCACAGTGTGGGTTGGGACAGGTGAGGCCACACGTGTGGATTCTTCCATGTAACCTTTGAGGCTGTTTGCTCATTCCAGACTCCGCAGATGACAGGCTGGGCAGAGTCTTCACAGCTACTTAATTACTAAACATTTCCTGCAGATAGTCAGCTGAGGAGGGGAGCGAGGTCACAGTGATGAGGAACAGCCCAACCCTGTGTCAGACTTCAGGGAATCCACACAGACCTGCCTCCACAGGGCCCGGCTCTAGAGGAAAAAAGGCTGCACCAGACACTGTGGCAACAGGAATAAATCAGAGTGAAAGCTGAGCTGGGGGCACTCCTGAGTTTCCCCGCAGGAAAGGGCAGTGTGGAGCATCCTGGGAATCCACAGCTGCACCTGCATCCAGACACAGAGGGCTTCAGTGCTCCATCTTCCCTCCGCTTCCTCCCTCTTGTCTTGCCCATCTCTGCCCTGAATAGGCAGTTTCAGGAGGAGCACAGTGCCCGGATTCTCTGGGGTCTCACAGTGCATCCGGCACTCGGAGCATTATCCCGGTGGGCCCTGCTCCAGGCCCTGCCTGCCTCCTCCCACCGCCCGGCGCATCGCCAGCGTGGCCGGGATGTGGCATCACACACATCCTCAGCCTTAGGAAGTGGCCAGCAAAGGAGTCTCCTCCCTCTGGCCATTGGCCCTCGGCCCTGGGCTGTCCCCAAGGCCGGCACCACCTGCTCTGGCACTGCCCAAATTCCTGCCCAAACACCAGGAGCTCAGCCAAACACACAGTGGCCAAACCCTAAGTTGTCTCTGCGCTGGTGGTCCCTCGCAGCCCTGGGAAGTGTCACCAGGGCATGTTCCCCCGTGCCATGAAGGGACACCTGCCCAAATCTCCCCCCAGAGCAGCAGGGTGGGGTACAGCACCGAAGGAGGAACCGTGGCCGCTCTTGCCACACTGCCAGAGGAAGGCATGACGTGAGCTCTGGCTTAATTGGTTATTAATAACTTCTTTGTTAACAAGCCAGCCCTAAGGAGGAACCGAAATTTGACTACTTCTCTGGTGGAGAGCTCAGCACCCTCTGCCAGCAATCATTCACAATTTCCCCCTGCGTTTTTTTTTTTCTGTTCCCAGGAATCACAGCCCTCCCCGGTGAGTCACGGCGGTGACAGCGCGGTCCCCTCACCTACGCACGCGGCACAGCCTTCTCGGCTGGGTTTTTTCTTTCTAAATCCTAGAAAAATAACAGATGCTGTTGTTGAGGGGGAGCTTCTCAGAATCTGTTCAGGCACCAGGCTGTGTCTGGATGTGAGCAAATCCGCAGTTCCCCTAAAACAAGCCCTGTGGGAGCTGCAGAGCTCCCCTGCCCATGGGTGGTTACTCCTGCCACCCCGTGCTGAGGGCAAGGAGCCTTCCCCCATGGCAAACACAGACAGCAAACAGCCTCCACACCCAAATCCCACACCTCCCTGCCTGCTTTCTTTGCAACTTCCAGTTAAAGGGACCCTTCTGATTTCTCCCCCACCCTCCCCACCTCTATGCTGTGCTCGCAGCATGAAGCACAGTGGGTTCCAGCCTCAGCTGTCTGGGAATGGCTTCTGAGGACCCACAAGAGAGGGCAGAGAATTCCCCACTCCCATCCACGCTGCAGCACCAGTCCATCCAGGAAATTTTGGTCTGGGGACCTTGCCTTCCCCATAACCCGCACAAGCAGCCCAACACTAAGGATGAAGATTGGACGCCAGACATTACAGCAGTTGCTCCCCTCAGAAACCTCCATCAGACATTGCAAGAGCAGGATTCAGCAGAAAACATTCCTTACACAGCTTAAAGCAGAGCCTGACCTGGACAAGGGCACCCAGCAGATCCCAGAGTTACCCACAGGTGTGTCAGGGACCACAGCAAGATCCCAGGACAGAGCCAAGGACTAGACATGGAGCACACAAGATCTCCTGCCAGTTGAACACCAAGTACTTGTCCAGGCAGACCTGAACAGCTCTGTCTTCTCCAGGTCACACATAGGGAGGCCAAGGCCAGCTGGAGGGAGGGCACTGCACAGAGGGACAACCCACCTTCTGCTCTTGGTGTGCCAGGCTGCCAAGGGGAACCATCTCAGGGAGCAGCAGGATCCCAGAAGCATCTTCAAGACATTGCCAGAACACAAAACATCCTCAGCTCCCCAGCCCAAGCACAACTGTGGCCTCCATCTCCTTTTTATAGGGCCCAGGGAGGCCAATATGCTTCAGCGATGCTGGTCCTGGTGATTAACTCATTAATTGTTTACACCTCTGTAACCTGATCCTGGCCCCTGATGGGTTCCCCTCCCAGTCATGCCCTGGACCAAAACAGAGGCACCACCTGTCCCCAGAGCCAGGTACCAGCACTGCTCATGTCCATCAGTCCAAAACTGAGCTCTGGGAGCCCCTCAGGAAGCACCCAATGTTTGTTCCCCAAAGGCTGCTCTGTCTGGGCTTTCCCTCCTCACCTAAAGTGTGTTTGGCCCTTTCCCAGGAGACTGGTCCCAGCCACCCTCCAAGGCTGCAACCCTCTTAAGGAGGCTGTTTGGGATGAGCTGCCCTCTCAGTGACCCTCTACTGCAAGTTTGGGGTTGAATTCCACACCTGAGAGTTCATGACTTCCAGTCTTTTTCCAGATCCATCCTCAGGCCCAAGTGCTGAAAGTGAGTTCCCATCACCAGCCTCCTGCCCTCGGGCTTCCCCCACGAGAGCACAGTCCTGCTTTCCATCCCACCTGTACCACAAGCAATCGGGACCTGCTCTGATTTACCAGCCCAAAAACCCTAATACCAGCCCCAACCACCCATGTTGACCCCAAGGAGATGTAGCTCCATATCTGGAGGCCACCAGCACCTCAAGGAGCCTCTCACGGCCACACTGGGCCAAGCGTGGCCAACTGGCCTTGGGTCTGCTGGCTGCCCCTCCTGTAAATGTTTTCCTACAAGTCCTCTGGGATGATGGGAGTTTCAGAGGGCTCTGATCCTCTCTACTCAGTTACACCAGGGTGTAAATGGTGACACAAGTTCCTCGGTGTGGGCTGGGCTTTGCAGAGAAATAGGGTTCTGCAGAAGATCTGATGCTCAGGAGTTACTGACGTGGCCTCTGCTCCAGGGGGAAAGTGCTGACTCTGAAATGCTGTTTACGGGCACTGACGTGGCGTTTTCTAGCCCAGGATGTTGCTTCCTCTCCGTGTGGGGCCTCAGAGGGGCACCTGCTTCCTCGAGGGACATCCGGATCCCCCTCGACAGACATCCGGATCCCTATCCCAAGGGCCGATCCCGTCCCCAGGCACACAGGCAGCAACACGAGTGACACCTCTGCTGGCCTGTGTGCCTGGGTTTATCCACATGTAGCATCCAGGCAAGAGCTTAAATCCAGGCTGTGCTGCATTCCCAACCCCCTGTCACACTGCTGTGGGATGGGGCAGGATCTGTCCCTCTCCCTGCTCACTCCTGGGAGCAAAGCCTCTCCTGCACTCCAGGGGCTGCGGAACGAGGCAGCTCACCTTGCCCAGCCCTGCACCATCCAGGCCCAGCTCACAGCCCCTCGGGAGGCAAAGCCAGGCTGGAGACACCCCCTGCTCTCCCGTCCTCCCCAGACAGCACCAAGGGCCGTGGCACAGCACAGAGGGCAGGAGCACTGGCCAGAGAGGAGCCGGGGAGCCCGGGGTAGCTCCACAACAAAGCTCCCCAGGCCCCCGGCGGAAGGGGAAGAGGCTCCCCTCCCTCCTCTTCCTCCCTCCCGAGTGGGGATTTTTCAGCCAGGTAAACACAGGATGTTGATGAAACAGGGGCTGGGCAGATTGGGCAACCCGGGAGTCAGCAGGAGCTCCAGGCAGCTCCCAGTGCCCAGAGCAGCCATAGAGCTGGGAAAGGACAATGCCAGAGCCCCCTGCACTTTCCTCCACCTGTCCCCAGGGTCATGGAATTCCTCTGCATGGAGGGAGAGGCTACGTGGGCTGGTGGTTAAACCCAGGGCAAGGTGGGCTCCCACCCACTGCTGCGTGCCCTCAGGTGATCCACTGCACCTCCCTGGGATCCCTTGGCATCTCCTTGCAGGCTGGGCTGATGCTCAGCACCTTGCTCCAGGCTGCAGCCTTTGACACCCGACCAGTGACAACCACGTGGCACCTCCTGGGTCCCTCTGAACACGCAGGGCACAGAGATGGGGGCACAGATGCCCCCGTATCCCAGGCACCAGCTCACGGCTGGCACTGCAGAGACAGGCTCTGCCTGCTCTGCTCCAGGGTGTGCTGCACAAAGTGTGGCTGCTTGACGAGGCACAAGAGGGGAGATGGTGGAAAAAACCCAACCCCTTTGTTTTGATGTTTCTTGGATGTCTCAGGCCCGTGGTTAGTCAACCATTGGCTCCCAGTTGGAGCCTGCAGGGCTCAGCAGCACAGCCTCATGGTCGGCCACCTCTGGGATCCAGGCTTCTCCCGAGGGCTGGTGAGCATGGCATGGGGCGGATTTGGAGCAGGCACAAGGGTTTTGTCAGGGAATGACACAGCTGGGCGAGAGGATGTGACAGGCATCTCATGTTTTGCAGTACCAGGATAAGGGGTTCCCTAGAGGCGTTCCCTGGAGGCAGCAGATGCTGCACAGGTACCAAACGCCTCACTGGGCACTGCTCCCCTCCTGGCACCAGGGAATCCTGTCCTGCTCCATGGCAGCGAGTTGGGATGAGGCACCCAGAAACCAGCTGGACATGGGAGTGTTTCGCTCCCAACCCAGAAAAGGGGCTACAGGCTGCTCTGGCATCACTCCTGAGGTCGGGGTGCTGCTGTCACCCCCACAGTGACCACGTGTGCTCAGGCAGCAGCCAGGGACAGCGAGCCACAACTGGGACACCAGTGAGCAGGAGGGACACAGACCCAGCACAGGGACCACAGCCGGGGCAGCAGGAAGGATGGAGCGAGGGAAGGGGGTCGGGGAGGGGCTGTGATGTAGAAGGTGGCAGGACAGACCTGACAGAGGGGCTGCCTGCTTCCTTTAGAGCATCAGTGGAGGGGCAGGTGGCCTGTCCCCAGTGTCCCCAGTGTCCCTCTGGGATCTGCTGCCATCTGCTGGCAGGATCCCATCCTGCTCCGGTCCTGAGTCCAGCACTGTGCCAAGGCCTGGGGACCCCTCTGTGACCCCACTGCCCTGTGCCCCACGCCCAGGCAGTGTGGCAGCACCCATGGCTCCAGCCCGGACACCCCGGGGTGCTCCCCAAGCCTCCCTACTCCCAGCCCCAGGAAGCTGAGCCCCCAGACTGCTCCCGGTGTCCACCTACAGCACAGGGATTGTCACCCCAAAAACCCTCTCCCTGGGCTGCAGGTTTCTCCCACACCAACCCTCCCAGTGCCCAGTCATCCCCCCCCACTGCCCTATTGTTCCTTACCAGGGAAATGGAATTCCATTCCTCCACCCTGGAATGGACTTCCTATCATCCAGTTTGGGCTGATGGACACAGGGACAGGATCAGGCTCTTGGCCACAGCAAGGATGGAACAGTGGCTCTGCTGGGCTGGTTTCCCCTGGGAACATCCAGCTCCATCCTCGCCAAGGCTGCCAGGGGGTAGGGGAAGCTCTAGAGAGCCGTCTTCCTGCTGCATTCCCATCCCCTGGGTCTCTTCCTGCTGCATTCCCATCGCCTGGGTCTCTCCGGGACACAGGGATTCACCAAGTCCAGTCCTCCATGTGACAGGCAAGCTTATATGGAGCCTCTTCCCACGGCCTCCCTGACCTTCCAGGCCTTCCCAGTGTCTCCGCTTCCCCTGGGACCAGCAGATCCCAGGGATAACCACTGGGGACTGGGGCCTCACTGTTTGTGGGGACACTCAGGGCCACCCTACACATCCCTCTCCTCTTCCCATGGGCGTGAGAGCCTGAAAACGGCCTCAGTGGGGCCTTATATGGGGTTTGCTTTTCGAATGCAGTCAGGAATTGGGATTAAGGTTTGGAGGAGGTGAATCATCGAGCCCGTGTCCCCACAGTGGCCCTGCAAGCACCACGGCTCATCCCACCCTGGGCAGATGGCAGCGGCATCCTGCTCCTCGCTGGAAAGTGCCCAAATCCATGGGCAGGGCCTGAGCTGCAGCTGTCCCTGCTTTAATTCCTCACAGCAAAGCAAGCCAGTGTCTGGCGGATTTTCCACACTCTTCGTGCCCCAGCCCACACACAGGAAGGCTGCACAGCATCGGAGACCTTCCCGCTGGGAACCATACCCGGTGGGCGAGCCCTGCACGCTCAGTGCCTGACGCCCACGAGAGCTGCGGGAAGTCGTTTCAGTCTAAAAGGGATTTTCATTCCCTAGCCCTGCAAAAGAAAGCTGGGAAAAATCAACCCACCGAAGGGACACGACCCAAAAAGCCAATGACGGTTGTGCTGAGATCTGACTGTTCAGAGCTGGGACACGGAGTGTTCGATCTGAATTCCAAAGAATCCAGGTGTGTACATCCGCCCACCGCCCTCCGCCTCCGCCTTTCCCACCCTCCGTGATTTTTTTCTTCCGGAACAACCATTCCCACCAAGCCACCTTTTGGCAGCTCAGCCTTTACAAGACATCAGAGATTCCCATACCCCAGCACTGCCAGCCTGCCCGTGCCCTCCAAACACACTTCCCAACATCCTCAACCCGCGTCCAGCCCATCACCGTCCTGTTTCCATCCAAATCCCCACCGCTGCCCACCACCCACCGCGGAGGGGATGCACCCGGATCCCTTGGGAGATTCCTTTGTTCCCCTGGCACCCAGGTGGGCTGGCACAGCTCCCCACCCCTCTGAGCACATCTGGGCAGCTGTGCCTGCTGGCAGCACCCTCGTGGTGCTCCGGCAGTGCCGTGACATCAGCGCGGTTTCCTGCCCGCCGGCACCGCCGCGCCGTGTGCTCGGCCCGGAGCCCAGAGCCCCGCGGGGTGCTGAGCCCCAGGCAGCCCCCTGGCACCCCTCCAGACCCCCTGGTGACAGCCATGGAGTCGGTGGCTCTGTACAGCTTCCAGACGACGGAGAAGGACGAGCTGCCCTTCCAGAAAGGGGACACCCTGAAGGTACCGAGGGCAGGGGGTCACCAGCCATGGGGGGTGTTGGATGCTGTTGCTTTTGGGGGACTGGGTGAGCACGGGGGACTGGGTGAGCACAGGGCACGGGATGACACCGGTGGTTTCACTGCCCCTGGCTTTGTTGCCTCTTTGGGGCCCTCTGTGGGGTATAAGGAGCCAACCTTGAGGATTTTGGGGTGCGGAACAGCATTCCCAGCAATGGGTACCGCTTGCCTGTGCCACCAAGCACATCTCCAGAGAGGGACATGCCCAGCTGGGACATGGCATGTGGCCCCCCTGGCCATTGGTGCCACCAGCTGTGCCCTGCAGCAGCCCCCCAGGGCTGGAACACATTTTTCCTGCCCCACCGAGGCACTGGGGGCTGGAGGGATCCAGCAGCTGGGAGCATGTGCCCAAACACCCACCCTGATGCCAGGGCACTGACATCAGGACAGGCTCTTAAATGCCCCCTGGGAATCCCAAAAAGCATCAGGGGGGCTCAGAATATCCCTGGGGGGGCTGCAGCCCTGCTACAGGGTGAGAGCACCCACACCCTCCCCTGCTGTCCTGTCCATGGGGCTGGTGCTGCAATGCTGGCAACTTCTCCTGGTCCCCCAGCACCTTGTAGCCCCCCATTAGGTGCAGCCACCCCCAGGAGGGGCGAGGGCACGGCCTGGCTGTAACCCGGGGCCCCAAACCCCTATGCCCGTCCCTGGTGCCCAGGGTGTTTTCCCCATGGCCCCAGACCGTGACCCGGGGTTTCAGATCCTGTTTGCACAGCTGTGCCACCCCCGGGCCCCTGCGTGGGACGCTGGAAAATGGTGTCACACACAAGTGGGTGTCAGCACCCTGCTCTCACTGGGGCACTTCCTCCCACGGGGCACCCACTGCCACTGTCCTGGGAGGACGTGGGGCCTGGCTGATGTCCCGGCTACTCCAGGGACAGATTTCACCCTCTTCTCTCGTCAGGGGTTTGGGACAATGCCGGGCACCTCCCAGCTGTTGGCATCCCTGGCAAGTCAAGGAGGGCTGGGGGGAGCATCCAGGTGCCCCCAAACCCCCCCAGAACGTGTCACTGTTGGCAGAGCCCCCTTTCCCCAGGTTTTGGGGGGTGACGTGGGGTCTAGGGCAGCAATGGGGGTCCCACTCGGCCCCTCTCCCAGGCTGATGCCTCCCTGTTCCTCTCCCCCCTTAGATCCTCAACATGGAAGATGACCAGAACTGGTACAAGGCTGAGCTGTTTGGCTGTGAGGGCTTCGTCCCCAAGAACTACATCAAGGTCAAGCCACACCCGTAAGTGCCATCCCACCGTATGGGGAAGGGGGGCTCGAGCACCCACCACCCAGGCAGCGATCCCAACGGTGCATCCCAATTCCCAAAGGTCTGCCACGAGCCAGGGTAGTCCCACACGTGGGGAAACTGAGTCAGGGAGATGGGGTCTGACTGCTCAATCAGCCTGCCATTGCCACCACAGCCCCAGGGGACGGGAGGCAGAGGAACACCCACATACCCCCCAACACACCAAAATCCAACCCTCACACCGGGCTGCCACTAAATAAATGATAATTGGGGAACAACAAAGCGTTATGGGATTACAACTGCATTAGACACAATCCTATTACCGTGTTATTAAAGCCCACTGTAATCCATCCCTGATTTAACCTGTGTTTTATGTATCATTAGCCCCCGGTAAACCACATTTAAATGCCAGAGCAAAGGCGTGGGCTCGAGGCAGCCTGGGGCACATCCAGCTTCGGGATGGCTGAGGTGCAGCCTCTTCCATGCAGCACCTGGAGGGTTGACTCTGTGCTGAAGTCCGTGGCTGATCATTCGTGGGACAGGTAGCAGAGGGTGCCCACGGCCTGAGGGTGCAAAATGCCCGGACGCAGCCTTGGCAGGGATGGGAGATGGGGACTCTGCTCCCCCACCTCGTTTTGGCAGCTGCCACCAAAGCAAGCAGGAGGGTTTTATCCTGGCACGGAGGGTTTTCTGCTCTACACCTGGAAGGGCTGCTCCCATGAGGGGCCAAGGGACACGGAGGAGGGGACAGGCAGCAAAGTGGGGGACGAGGCACGTGATGTGAGCGGGCAGGTGACAGGATGCGGTCGCGGCTGTCAGCGATGCTGCGCTCACCCCGCACGTGGGAAACACCTCTGCACCCACAGCACCCTGTGGTGCCTCGCCCCACGATAAATCGGGAGGGGGAGGGAAGGGAGTGACTGCTGTGGGGGGCTCCCGGCCCTGTGTGGAGCCCTATGGAGACCCCTCTCCTGCCAGCAGCGGGGCTCTCGTCCTGCGGGGTGGGGACGTGGCACTGGGGTGTCCCCGGGTGTCCAGGGCTGCCCCTGTGGCTCAGCCCGGTGTCCCTCCCAGGTGGTACTCGGGCAGGATCTCCCGGCAGCTGGCAGAGAAGCAGCTCCTCAAACGCAATCACGTGGGAGCCTTCCTGATCCGCGACAGCGAGAGCACCCCGGGGGAGTTCTCCATCTCCGTCAAGTGAGTGGCCCTGGGACACGTGGCAGGATGGGGGTCCCTGCAGCCCCCGCTTTGGGCACTGAGGCATCAGGCCACCCTTGCGTGGGGTCCCCGTGACAGTGCTGGGGAAGGGGCGAGCACCCTGCCCGGTCCCCGCCACCTCGAAGGGGTTGGGGGCTGCGGAGCCACGTCCCCAGAGCGTCCAGGCACAGCCTCGCATAGGGCTTTCCTTTCCTTCCTCTCCTTCCTCCCCCCCATATCCCCGCGCTCCGCCTCCAGCCCCGCTGCTTCCTGCTGCCTGCACCGCTGCCTCGCCCGGGGTCCCTCCCAGGGGCACCCCTAAACACAGCCCTGTGGGTGAGGATGGAGCTGGGGACAACCTGCAAGCACAGTCCAGGGGACACGGCCCGCGGGAACAAGCTGCCTCCCGGAGCATCCCCAGGGATGAAGGGCTGCAGCATCCTGATGCCTTTGGCATCGGCAGCCAGGGCAGAGCCTATCTCCGGGAATCTCATCCCATCGCTGCCCCTTCCCTGCCCCAGCTGGGGGAGCAGGAGCAGGCCGCAGGCCAGCCAGGCACTTTCTCACACTGCTAATCCCTAATGAAACGTTCTGGGAGGTTCTTGCCCATAATGAAAGGGAGCCGTGCTCTGCTGTGCGTCACCAGCATGGCAGGTCCTGCCCCTGCCCGGGGGCCTGGCAGAGGCAGGTCCCTGCAATGCAGACACCCCAACCTGGCACCCCCAGGTACACTCCAAGGGATGCCAGCATGGGGGGCTGCAAGGGAAATCCTGGCCTGTCCCATCCTCCTGCGGCTTGGGGGTCCCCAGGAGTGCAGGGAAGCTGGGAGCCCAACCCCAACATTTTCAACCTCCTCCCCGTACGTGCTGAGCTGAGACCTGCAGCTCTCACCACACGTTCCTCAGATGTGGCCCTGGACAAAGCCACCTGCCCTACACACGGCTGGCACACTGCCCTCCCTGAGCCCACGGGCATCCTGCTGTGCCAGGGCTGGGACTGAGCTTCAGCTGCCTGTGGGATGAGCTGTAGCAGGTCTCAGCTGTGAGCCCTTGTTTCAGGACTAGGAGCAACCCCAGTCATCCCCACCATGGCAGGATGGGTATAGTGAGACCCCCGGGCTCCTTCCAACCTCCTCAGCACCTCCAGGTTTTCCTACCTTGCCAGAAGAGGGTCTGGGTGCTGCCAGCATCCCAAGGCCAGGATAACATCCATCCTCCTTCCACAGCTACGGGAAGCACATCCAGCACTTCAAGGTGCTCAGGGAGAGGAACGGCAAGTATTTCCTCTGGGAGGAAAAGTTCAATTCCCTCAATGAGCTGGTGGATTTCTACAGGACGACCACGATCGCCAAAGAGCAGCAGATCTTCCTCCGGGACGAGGACCAGAGCCAGGAGGTACAGCCATGGAAGGGGCCATGGGGACATGCAGAGCTGGGGTGTGGGGTGATGGCCTGGCTGCTCCCAAAGCCCTCAAGCCCCCTCAAGCCTCAGCATCCCCACAGAGGGGGACAGGGACATCCTTGGGACACCTGGCCCTTGGCTCTCTAGGGTGGAGAAGGAGAGGGTGCAGCAGCACTGCAGGGAGGAAAAGCCCCCAGAGCATCTCAGCAGGGTAGAACAGGGCAGGGCAAGGCAGGTCACCCCGGGCACTTGCCACCATCCCTTGGGCCAGGGATGATGCCCAGGGTGGGTGGCAGAGCCTGACCAGCCCAGGACAGGGCACAGCCAGCCTGGGGCAAACTCCAGCAAAGCCAAGCCCTGGGGCAGTGGCTGTGGAGGCAGCAAAACTGGACCTTGGGAGCTGGGATGGGAGAGGCTCCAGCACCCAGAAGGGCCTGGGAAGAACGTGGGAAGGATAGGAGTGCCAGCTGCCTCCAAAGGGAAGGGGTCCCCTGAGCACCCATCTTGGCTCTCCCAGCAGCAGGAACAGGGAGTTTCCTGGGCTCTGGGGTGCTCCCCTGCACCGCGGGCTCTTCCCTGCATCCCACGCTGCTCCTCTGCACCCCAGGCTGTGTCCTGCACCCCAGGGTGTTTCCCTGCACCCCAAGGTGCTCCTCTGCATCCCTGGCTCTGCCCTGAGCCCCAGGCTGTGGCTGCATCCCAGGATGTTCCCCTGCACCCCAGGGTGCTCCCCTGCACCCCAGGCTCTTCCCTGCACTCAGGGCCATCCCCAGCATTCCATTCTTCCCATGGCAGGATTTCCCTAGTTTCCTTCTCTCCCCTCAAAGTAGACACCCCAAGCCCTCCCAGGGCTGGTCCTTGTCCCACAGTGGCACAGTGTCCTTGTCACTCTGGGGACCCAAACAGTGCAACCTGGTGCGGAGGGGCTGGTGGGTGGGGACCCCTCTCCCCACCACCAACCCCTGCCCTCAACTTCCCTCCAGGTGGGCAGACCCCGATTCGTGCAAGCCCAGTTCGACTTCCCAGCCCACGAGGGCTCCCAGCTGCCCTTCCTCCGCGGGGACATCATCGAGGTCCTGGACTGCCCTGACCCCAACTGGTGGCAGGGGAAGATCTACGGCCGGGTCGGCTTCTTCCCCCGGAATTACGTCCACCCCATCCGCAAGTGACCCCCCCCTCCCGACCCCGCGGGCGCGGCAGGACCCGCCCCACTGCCCCCACCCACGGGAGCCGCTTCGTGCCCACGCGCGGACTGTGTGTCCCTTCATCCCCACAGCCATAAAAACTTTTCCAGAGCCACAGTCCAGTGGGATGACAGCAACAGAGGGGGAGAGCAAGTGTCCCCCAAACCTTGGCTCCTCTCCGGGCCCTGTAAGCGAAGAACCCACCTCCAGGGAGGGCTGCAGGCAGCCAGGATGCAGCTGGGCTCCGTGACCCCGTGGAGGGATGCCGGGACTCAGGGTTCCAGGGAAGGCTGATCCAGGGGGATTCAGTCCTGTGGGTGCTGTTCATAGCTGCAAATTGTGGCTTTATAGTATTTTTTTTTTTTATTTAGAGCTAGTAAAATTTGTTGGGGTGACACCCACGAGTGTGACTGCTCCTTTCCCACCACTGCCAAGATGGTCCTGTCCTGAATTCATGCCCCCGCTGCTTTGTTGTGGATTTGTTCCAAGTGAAGCTCCCATTTTCCCACCCAAATCCCCGTCCCAAACCCCTCCCAGGGACTTGCTGCCCTCACAAATGCCCCCCACACCTCACACCCCCTGGGATGCACTCAGGGTCCGCAGTGCTGAGAATGCCCAGCTCACTGCACCAGTGGATTTAAACATCACGTGTCCTAAGTGTGACAAATAAAAGCTATCACCCAAATCCCCATTTCCCCCCCCTCCCAGCAGCTTTCTCCCTCTCCAAGGGCTGGCTGGGCACTAGGCAAAATAGGCATAACAGAAAATATTGACACACATCAGGACAACAGCGTTGATGTCGCAGACACGGGCCCAGAATGGAGGTTCTGTGGTGTCCTTGAGGGCCACAGCTGGGGGTCCCACAGCCTTGGATGGCTGCTGGATGTCTGGGTAGGATGAGCAGGAACCTGGAAGAGAAATACAGTGAGTGTGGAGGACAGACAGCCCTGGGGACCAGCCAGGAGGAGGTGTCCATGCCATCCTGCTGCCCGTTACAGGCAGGGAGTGGGGGGCACTGCTGTGCCTCCCCTGCCAGACACCCCCGAGGACACACTCACCATCGGGGGGTCCCTGGGATGTGCCACACACAGAGGGCTGGGGGGGCTCCTGTGAGAGGGTCCACCAGGTGAGATCCTTCAGCTGGAAACCAGGGTGAGATTTACTGAGAAAACCCCCCCAGGCCAGACCCCTGTGGGGACCCCCTGGCCGAGCTCGGGGTGCACAGGGTGACACTTGATGTCTCCATCCAAGGAGATCCGGTGGGGGGACAGGGTGAGGGGTCTGGGTGCCCCACTCACCTGGGCTGGGGGCGGTGGGGGGGTCAGCAGGCTGCCCCCCACCACGACAGCGGCTGTGGCGGTGGCCAGGAGCACAGCAAAGTGCAGGTAGTGGATGTCAGTGAGCAGCCAGGGCCGCTGGTCGGGGACCCCACAGCGGGGTGTGGGGTGTGCCAGCTCCAGCCCCAGCCTGGCCAGTCCCAGCGCCAGCCCTGCCATCAGGCCCCAGAAAGCTCCCTGCAAAGCCAAGATCTGTGGGGGGGTGGCTGGAGCAGGATGGTCACCCCACAGCAGGGACAAACCCCCTGGGAGCTGCTCCTTCCAGCCAGCCCTGGGAGAAGGTCTAGTGGCCCCTGTGTGTTGGAGCACGGCTGAGCTCTGCCCCCCCCTCTGCAGGGGATGCCCCCTGCCACCCCCATTGGCCATGCCACACCTGGTGGCCATGCATGGCAGCACCTGCCACCTCCTCCTCCTCTTTTTCGCACCAGGCACCCACCAGCTCCCAGGGGAACACCAGCCAGGCTCGGTTCCTCTCACCAGCCCCTCCAGCATCGCCCCCTCCCTTCCTCCTCCTTCCGCCTCACAACCCCCCAGGCCCTGCTGGGTTCCTGGGAGCAGGGCAGACAGGGGGGTGTTGGTACCACCCATGTCCCCAAGCTGTCCCCAGGGCCACCCCAGCCGTGCACCTGCTCGTTAGCTCGGGGCCAGAAGACAGCCAGGACGAAGACGGCGGTGACGGGAGGAGCCAGGTAGCTGGTGACAGCCTGGATGTAGACGTAGAGCTGGCCACCACTGGAGCTCTGCAGGATGGGGATCCAGACCACGCTGAGGGCCACCAGCACCACCGTGACCACCCTGTGAGGGGCAGGGAGGTGGTGCAGGTGATGTTCCTGTCCCACCTGCAGTTCTTGGCACCTGCAGTGTCACCGTGGCAATGGGGGTCCCCAAAACCAGGGTCCCAGTGCCAGTGCAGGAGATGGAGGTGGGTCAGGGGGAGGACACTCACTGCTGGGTGACATCCCCAGGGCCACAGAGGGTGCTAATGATGCCTGTGCTGGTTCCATTCTGGGGAGGTGAGCACTCCCCAGGCCCCTGCCCAGCCCCAGGGGGCTGCTAAACTGGACTCCCCCATGGGGAATCACCAGGCAAAGGGCACTTTCACTATGAAAAGCCACCAGCTGCAGGTGTTGGGTGCTCTGGCCAAACTTGCTCTCAGCATCCCCATGTCCAGTCAAGGCACCCAGCTGAGAACTGGGGACCTGGGCTGAGCTGCCCCGTGCTCAGCTGCCCTGGCCAGGCTGTGACAGAGGGGTGTGTTAGTCCCCAACATCACCCTGACCTCATCCTCGCCCAAATCCCAGCCACACCCCACAGCATCACCCTCCTCCAGAGCATGAGGTGTTGGCCAGACCCCAGATTTTGGGCCCAAGCCCAAAATGGGCAGGACCCATCCCAAAAGCTGCCATATTTATAGCTCAGCCCGGCTTATTTACAGCTTCGCAGAATTTCCTACATCTCCATCTGCTCATCTTGAAAAGCAGAAGTAGGAAAAAATAAGAGAAAAAATAAGCCATGAAAGCAGCTCTAGCCAGAGGCCCCACTGCTGCCAGGTGCTGGGGAAAAGGGATCCAGCCCAAGCGTAAAATGCACACCCTGACCCACGGGGTGGGAGAAATCCCTCTGTTTGTGAGCCACAGAGGAGAAAATCATAGAATGATGGAAAGGTTTGGCTGGGAAGGGACCTTAAAGCTCATCTCATTCCACCCCCTGCCATAGGCAGGGACACTTCCCACTAGACCAGGTTGCTCCAAGCCCTGTCCAACCCTGTCTGATGCTAAAGGACCGTGGAAAAACACAGTTGTGAGTGTGGCAGGAGCTGGGAGTGCCAAGTGTCCGTGCCCTGCTCCACACGCAGCCCGAGGTGGGTGTCTGGGCAAGCAATGGAGAGCAGCAGCTGGCACAGCCTGCTGCAGGGCGCTGGGGGAATTTGGGAAGGATCGGGTGTTCCAACCACCACGCCACCGCCTGGGCACGGAGCACACATCAAACACCAGCGGGGATTTCCAGCCAGGCACCACGGCCCAGCAGGAGCTCAAAACGCCCAAGTCCAGGAACTGGGAGCTCTTTCCGATCCTACAATCAAAGCCCTTTCCTCCCTGTGCTGGCAGGGGGTTGGAATGAGATGTGATCTCTAAGGACCCTTCCAACCCAAACCATTCTGGGATTCCACGATCCCTGGATGGGGCGTTCCCACCCTGGTGGGTCCAGGTGGGCGGTTGCGCCCCCCTGGCAGCTCCTCAGAAATAACCCCGGGCCGCCTGTCTCTGTCTATGCTGGCAGGTAGGAAAACATCAAACTTGCAGCTTAAACAGCTTTTTTTCCCTCTCCAAAGCGCTTATCGTTGGCTCTGTCCCCGCGATCCGCAGCGTCCTGCTCTCACTAATCACCCGACACGCTAATGAAGCGCCGGGATCCACCGCAGCAGCGACTCCCGCCCCGGGCGGGCAAAGCCCTTTGCAAACACTCATTATCCATCCTCGGGAAAGCTGTCCTGCGTTGTCACACCCTTGTCACCGGCAGCGAAGCCAGTGCCAGGGAGGGGCGAGGCAGGCCCTGAAGCAAGAGCCCCTCTTCCCACGGGGGGAGCACGCGAGACCACTGTTCCCCAGCATCACTGCCCATCTCCTTCCCACCCTCCGGAGGTGGAGGATGCCCAGAAACAGCTGCTCCTGCAGCCGCTGCACCAGCCAGCTCTCCCCGCAGCCCCAGCACAGCCCAGCCAAAGCCCTGACCCAGATTCCCTCCTTGTTATTGTCTGCCCCGCGCCGAGGACGCTCCCGGCCCCGTGGGCACCGCGCCGGGCATTCCGCAGCGCTGACTCCGCCGCCCCGAGCGCGGCACCGCGGGCGGGTTCCCGGGCTGCCCGCGGGCACCCGCCATCCCACGGGAGCAAGCCGGGGCATGTGTGGGCAGCGCTGCCCTTCGCCACGCGGCCAAGTTCCCCCCGTGTGCTTCGTGTGCGACCTCAGCCCCGGGAGCAGCCGCGGCTTCCCGGGGGGAACGGGCTGGAGGCGGCGGGGAGAGGCTTCACACCGGCCAAACCGTCTGCATTTCCAGGGCTTTCATACATAAAATAACACAAGGGCTTGTTTTCCTTGCATAAACCAGGCTGAGCACAGGCATTTTTCAGGCTGGACTGGCCCCACCAGTCTCCCAGAAACCCCCGGTCACTACCTGCCCACGAGGAGCAGCTCCCGGTCACCGGCCCCTGGCCGCAGCTTCCTCCAGATGTCCATGGTGAAGAGGGTGCTGCTGCTGTTGAATATGGAGGTCAGGGATGACATGAGTGCTGCCATCATCACCGCGATCATCAGACCCCGCAGCCCTGGGGAGGAGAGGGAGTGTCAGGGAGTGGCTGAACCGGGAGAGGTGGCATGGGACAACCCCAGGATAATGCCTGACCCTCTGCAGGCATGCTCTGGGGTCTCCCCTGGGGCAAGGATGGGGTTTGGGAACCCTCAGCTGCACCACAGGATGCCGAGACCCTGCTGTGCCCCAGGGTCACCCACATCTCCTGACCTCACTTTTGGAGCCGCCCTTGGAGGGGCTGCATGGGCTGTCCCATGCACAAACCCACCCAGACCATCCATGGGGTCCCCCTCAACACAGACCCACCCAGACCATCCATGGGGTCTCCCCCAACATCCAAGCCATGGCAGCAGCCCCAGGGTGCAGCAGAGCCCAGTGGAGATGGGGTGACCCCCTCCCACCCACCTACCGCTGGGCATCAGCTCCACCACCAGCTTGGGGTAGGCGATGTTGGAACAGCCCACGGCGGCCCCGCAGACACGGGTGCACTCCTCGGGGTCCACACAGGCCACGGAATCTGGGGGACAGAAGCAGGTGACATGCTGAGACCCCTCACAGGGCAGGGGTCAGCCCTGCACCCCCTCTCACCCGCTCCCACTGCGGCAGATATTGACCCTTCACCATGGCCATGGTGCCCAGACCTTTGCAGGGGACAGGATGGAGAAACAGGGAGCACACCCTGTGTGGAAATCCACCTCTGCCACCCCCACCTTATTATCCCATCAGCCTCAACACAGAAGGATCCATCCCAGCAGCATCCCCTCACCTCCTGCTGCCCTTACCCGGCTCAGCACTGGTTGGATCTACCACCACGTTAAATCCAGTGACAGCTGCCCTGGGGGGACCTCCAGAGCCCCACCAGGACCTGGGGCCACAGCCAGAGGTGGCAGAGCCCCAGGGCAGGCAATGTCCATCCCCCCCCACACGGGGCCAGCCGGGTTCCTGCACCGTTGTGGCAATTTCCTGGGCATGGGCAGCACCAGCAGCTCCCGGGACACGCGTGGCACCGCGCCAGGACCATCAACACCCAATTATTTCTATGGCTCAATGAGCGCTGAACCCTTTCTTTTTTTTTTATTGTTATGCTCATAAAATATTGAAATGGATGGAAATTAACGTCAGGCATAAATATGGATGGGCTGCCTGGCTCTCCGGTCCACACCCGCCCTCCCAGGAGCACGGGGACGAGCACAGGTGATCCCTGTGATGACAGGGAGCATCATCCTGGTTCTCCCACGTGGTGACCCCCAACCCAAGCGGGGGGCAGCCCTCACCCCTGGTTTGCCTGAAACACCAGCTGGTGACACCTTGGGGCTTTCCATAAAGGAGCGTGGGGTGTGCTGGGAGAGGGACACGGTGTGGGCAGACCACAGGCAATGCTCAGCACATCCCAGGGATGTCAAAAACTCCCAGCCTGGGCCGCCTTTCCCCAAGGTGAGAGCCAGCGCCAGGGCTCCGGTGACTCTGTCCCCTGGGAGCTGTGAGTAAAGCTGCCATCACCATCCCTGCCTCAGTTTCCCCTCCAAACCACCACCTTCTGCTCAGCTCCATGCAAATGGTTGGTGGCTGGAGGGTGGAAGGTGCTCCAGAAGGCAAGGAGTTGTCTGGGTGTTATATTCCAGCCAAAACGCCCATCCCAGGGCTCAGCTCAGCCATGGAACCCCTCGGTGGGACCCCGGAGCATGTGGGAAGCGGGAGCCAAGCCCAACGGAGCAGCCAGAGCCCCCAAGCCAGGAGCAGAGCCCAGTGTTGGGCCCCACTGCCTCTTTTAGGCCCTCTGCTAGAGATGGAAAATTAATTAGGAGCTTGTAATGACTGCTCCCATCTGCATCCGGGAGGAGCTGGCTGCAGGAGAGGGGCTGTGTCTGCGCCAGGCACTGCCTGTCCGGCTGGATCAGCCCAGGGACACTGGGAATGGTGGGGACTGACCTGCTCAGGCACAGCCATCTGTCCCTGCAAACAGGGGCTGAATTCGGGGGCTAAATTCACTGTGTGGGGCAAAGACTCCTGGGTGAAGAAGCCCCCAGGAACTGGGGACGGGGGCTCCAGGTGTCTTCCCCCCGTACAGGGATCAGGTGATGCTGCAGGTGTGGAGCTCTGCCATCCCAATCCGCCCCCACCAGCTGACTCCAGGAGCCAGTGCATCACATGATGGACGGGGATGCAGCACTTACACCACAGGCAATAAATCATTAGCGCACACACCCCGCAAAAGAGCCCGTAAATCTCCTGGCACAATAAAAACAGCCGGAGCGGGTGGCGGTGGCTGAGCTGGGGACAACCACAGCACACTCCAGCCACGCCACACACACCCACGCTCCATGCACCGAGCCAGGGCATCTCCCAGCCTACCCAAGGGGGGACAACAACTGGAATGAGGTCCTGGAGCCCTCCGTGGGTGCTGGCTCAGTGCTTGCCTTTGTCACATTTACTGTCCCCTGCTCATCAGGGCTGGAATTTCACCTAAAGCATCCAGTTTTGGCTCCAGCACCCTCAGTCTCTGCTGCACCACTCACTGGCTAGGCCACAGCATGGAAGTGACATCCCACCACCAGGAAATCCCTAAGGGGTCAGCACAGCCTTTCCCTAAATTCATCAGGTCCACCTGAAGCACCTCCTGAGCTGATATTTGGTGGGAGCCAAATGCTTAATTCCCCCCTATACTGTAGATGTGGCACTTGGGGACACGGTTTAGTGTTGGACCTGGCAGCGCTGGGTTGGACTTGATGATCTTAGAGGGCTTCCCCAGCCTAAATGCTTCTATGATCCCAACAGACAGCTGTCACATCCCTGTGTCCCCCAGCCCCGCTGCCGCCTCCTGCACAGGACAAAGCCGGGCTGGGCACAACCCCACACCTGACTTGTCACCGTGGGATGAGCAGGGCCACTGTGCCTGCAGAGAGGAGCACTTTGATGGCCGAGCAGCTGGGCACACGGGCGGCTTCGCCTCGGGAGCCTGACTCAAGCAGGGCCCTCATTTATCCGGCTGCAGATCCAGATGAGCCACACCAACGCCAGGGAGGGAGCGAGACACAGCCCATGGCACTTTCCTTTTTTGCATTGGCGCAAGAATCTGACCCCAATTCCTGAAATTCGTCTTCATCTGAGCTTCCAGGAGAAAGGTCCACGTTTCTGGCTTGTGAGCACCAGCTGGTGAATCCAGGGTGGGTTTTTTTGTCCATCTCCCAGTTATGAATGAAATCTGCCATAGCGAGGTCTGGTGACGTAACTGCGTTCATGTCCATGCTGCAAACCTTATAGAGGAAGGGACTGGACAGGACAGGACAGAATAGAATATTTTCAGTTGGAAGAGCCCTACAATGATCTGGTCCCACTTCCTGACCAATTCAGGGCTGATAAAAAAAATTAAGGGCATTGTCTAAATGCCTCTTAAACACTTACAGGTTCGGGGCATTGACCACCTCTCTAGGAAGCCTGTTCCAGAACTGAATCACCCTCTCCCTAAAGAATGCTTTCTACTATCCTGTCTAAATCTGCCTTCACGCAGCTCCGCCCCGGTGCTGCCCCCTGGGACCCACCTGGGCTCCGAGCTCCCACACCAGCACAGGAGGGGTTAACCACAGGACAGAGCTGTTTTCCTGGAAAATATTGACTTACCAGCTGGCACACCGGGAGAGGGAGGGATTTCAGGGGAGAGGCGCGCTTTTTTTTTTTTTTTTTTTTTTTTTTAAGCCAAACACCTAAACCCCTCCCCAGCCTCCCACCACCCTCCGGCACCCGCACGCTCCGGGGGGTTCCCAGGCTCCGGGTCTCAGGCGTGAGGACACATCAGCCGAAAGAGTTAATCGGGGCAGGGCAGGGAATGTGTGAAGGCAACATGTGACTGCAGGTGGGGCAGGGCGGAGGGATGAATCACTCTTTTCCTTTTCCTCTTTTCACTTCTTGCTGTTACCTGTCCGGCCCCGGCACTGCGCGCTGGCAGGAGCCCCGAGCCACCGACCTGCCAGCCAGGGCGATGCACAGGAGGCTGACGGGGAGCGTTCGCCGCCGCCAGACCCACGGGCTGACCCGCTGCTCCAGGGGGGATAACCAGGGACGGCGTCTCGGCCGAGAAATCCTGCTTCTCGCTGCCCTTCATTAAGCCAGTTTTCTCTTTGTTTCTTTTTTTTTTCCTCCACTTTTTATTTCGTCGGGTGTGTTATCGTTGTCTTGGGAGAGCAGAGGATGAGGAGAGCGTGGACTCGGAGGTGAAGGACCTTCCTGGCGGTGCTCATACACCTGGGGCTGTCTCTGCCCTGTCACACAGCCCCGGCCGTGGGAAGCTCCGTGTTTATCTTGCCTGGAGCCCTCTCACCCCGTGGAGCCGGGAGCAAGCCAGAAACCAAATCCTCCTCCCCAGCAGAGAAGAGCTCCGGCGTGGCAGGAGCCGTTGGAAAAGGGAGCGCTGCCTTTCCCGAGCTGCCCGTCGAGCCAGGGAGGGCGAAGCAAAAGGGGATCGTGTGTTTAAAGACTGGAGAATAATTAATTCCTTATTTATTGCCGACATCCGGCGCTCGGTGGGGGCACAGAGCTCCCCTGGGAGAGGCGCGCGGTCACCATGGCTTTCTCCCAGGTGCAGTGCCTGGATGACAGCCACGTCAACTGGAGGTCCAGCGAGTCCAAGCCCGAGTTCTTCTACAGCGAGGAGCAACGCCTGGCCCTGGAGGCACTGGCCTCCCATGGCCGCGACGCCTTCTACGAGGTCCTGAAGAGGGAGAACATCAGGGACTTCCTCTCCGAGCTGGAGCTCAAGAAGATCCTGGACACGCTGGAGACGTACGACCCCGGCTCTGAGTACATCCCGCGCCACGGCGGCAGCGCGGGGGGGAGCGAAGGGGATGGCAACAGCCAAGGGGATGAGCAGGACATGGCTCCTTCCCTGGAGTACTGGCCCCAGAGGTCCGACCGCTCCATCCCGCAGCTGGACCTGGGCTGGCCCGAGACCATCGCCTACCGCGGGGTCACCCGCGCCACCGTCTACATGCAGCCGCCCATCGAGGGGCAGGCGCACATCAAGGAGGTGGTGAGGAAGATGATCTGCCAGGCTCAGAAGGTGAGGCGTGCCGCGAGGACGGGGCAGGACGTGCCCCAGGGCATCCTGCTGGAAGTCCTGCTCTGCCAGGCAGTGCCTGTCCCACGGGAAGCTGTGCCCGAGCAAAAGCAGCATGGGCAAGCGTTCGGGTTTTTCCGTGGGACCAGTATTTGGGGATCAGGCCTCACTGAGGATGCTGTTCGCCTGGTCCAGCGCTCCCTGGGAGGAACACAACCCTTCCCGTGGTCCATATGGCCGCGTCGTTAATCCCAGGGTCCCCACAGGGCTGTGGGGAAAACCACTGCAGAGAAAAATGGGTTGAGCTGCTTCCCAGCTGTGAGGCCACAATGCCAGGCACCCCACAGTTGTTGTTCCCAGTGTGACAGCACGTGGCAGGACGCAGGAACCTGGGGTCACAATCTGGCCTTGGGTCTGCCAGCTGTTTGGCACATGACCCAAGGGTCATGGTGTGGCCTCTGTCCTTGTGTCCACTGTGTGCCCAGTGCGTGGCCCCAAGACCCAGTGCAGCCCTGGGGCAAAGTAGCCAAAGCCTCTGGTCTGGCACTGACACACACGAGGGTCAAGTTTTGCCCAAGATAACTGTGGTGCTCCAAGCTGGCCTCGTCACGGCTTTCAGAGGAGAAGGATGAGCCGGTGAGCAGGACAGGGCTGGGCAGATGCTGAAGGGATTTGGGTTGAGACTTGTCCTTCCTGTGTCATCCAACCAAGGAGAAGGGAGTGGGGGTGCATGAGCAATGGGTTCAGGCCGGTGTCACGGGCAGGAGGACCAGGGAAGGAGGGAGATGATGGCATGTGTTGAAGGCCGGTGGTGGTGGGCAGAGGTTGTTGGTGTTTCCCAGTGATCCAGTCCCAGCTGGGAAGTGCAGGAGGGGTCAGTACCTGCTGGTTTCTCGGTGCTTTGAAGCTCTCTGAGTTCTGTGCGTCCAATACCGTGAGAGCTCCAAGGAAGGAGTATCCCAGCCTGGGGGATGCTTCAGCAGGAAAACAGGGAGAGACTGCCAGGGTGGTTATGGAGCAGAGAGAGACAGGCTGGGATGCATCAGGTCCACCTGGCTCCTCCAGGGACAGGGATGGGGTTTGCAGATCCTGGCAGGAGAGAGGGAAACCTGGTGACATGCAGCCATCAGAGCTTCTCCAGGACCACGGGACCAGAGGTCTGAGCACGAAGAGCCCCAGCTCAGGCAGGAAAACTAACCTCCCGACACATCCAAGGCATCCAGCTTACAGGAAAGGCTGATGTGGGTATCAGGGCTGCCCACTGTGGGCAGGAGCCATCTCTGGCCACTGTCACCTCACGAAAGTCAAAGTGACCTGTCCTTACCTGTGACATTTTCCCCGCCAGAGCACTTTGCAGTGAGGGCAAAGGGAAGGGAGGGCTGCAGTCCCGCGGGCTGGAGGATGGGAGAACTATCTCACAACAAATAATGTCTCATCCCTGGGTCTTTCCCACTACTCTGACTCGGGCTTGCAGCTCCTGTCTGGCTTTGCCTACTCACCGCTTCCCACCTGCCCCACGCAAACGGCATCTCCTGAGTCATCCCACACCCTCCTCCTGCTCCAGAGCCGGTGGCTGAGTCAGGCAGCTGCACATCCCCACCTCCCCTTGGAGCCTCTCCAAGCCACAGGGCCATGGCTGATGCTGCTGTGATCATCACCAGGACCTTGATGCCCCCTGAGCAGGGCTGGGCAGCAGAGCTGCCTCCTGGCCCAGGCGGTCCCTTGCCAGTGGAATGAGACGTGGTGACACCACTGGTGACATGCAGAAGCCTCTTTGATGCTTATGGCACCCCAGGAAACATAGAGGAGGGTGAGTGCTTCATCCTGCAGGCTGCAGGGTCTGGGGATGGCAGGAGTTATGGGATCTGGCAAGAGGGTTCTTCTGTGGTCTCCTGTATTCAAGGACCACAGTCACTGCAGCTGAATGTGCTGTCACGCTTCGGAGCCTGGGTGACCATTTGTGGGTGCTCCTAAGGGTGGGGACACTGGGATAGACCACCCTTCTCTGCCTGCTGATTTTAGCCAAGGCTTAAGGTCTTCACAGTAGCTCAGAGGTGGAAGAGTTTGGCTGAGGAAGCTGAGGGTGGACAGAAGGACTGTCCTGCTGCCACCCCATCAGATGTCACATAGGCTGGCCATGCACGCTGTCTTCCCTGGGGAGATGCCTGCCAAATTGTCCCATCCCTCCAGACACCAGCAGTGCTCTTCATCCACCTGCAAAGGGGCACAGACTTGGGAGAGGTTCACTGTTGCATCCCAGGGGATGACCCTTGCTCCTGACATTGTCTCAGATCCTTGGCCTGAAATGCTCCCAGGTGCTGAACCCCAAACCCCACCGCAGGAGTTGCTGTCCCGTGGCCAGAAGATCAAAGTCCCCTGACAGGCCCCAGCCGAGGAAAGTTCAGAGCCCACGTGAGAGCTGCTGGTGCTGGGAAGATTGTGCAGGCAGAGCTGGGGTGAGGAAGCAGAGAGCTGGCATGTGGGGCTGCTCTGAGGGTGCAGATGAACCCTGTTGCTTGCAGGAACGAGACCAAGCGCTGCTGAGTTCAGAGCCTCAAACCCAGGTGTGCCGGGCAGGGAGATGCAAATGATCCTCTCCTCTTTCTGGGAATAAATGGGAGAGAAGAGAGGCAGGATCCTGTGGCCACATCCCTGCTCTCCCTGAAAATCCCCATCTTTGTGGCCAACAAACAGAGGTGGTCAGGGATGTGGTGCACCCACCAGGCTTCACCCTGGAGACCTTCACCAGGTCCAGCCACGGCATGGCCGTCTCTTCCTTGCTGCAGATCCCCTCAGTCTGCAAAGCTCACAGGATGGACATCAGGAAGAATTTCTTCATGGAAAGGCTTGTCAGGCTGTGGAAGTGGCTGTCCAGGGAGGTGGTGGAGTCTCCATCCCTGGAGGTGTCCAAGGAAGGACACTCAGTGCTCTGGGCTGGGGGACAAGGTGGGGATGGGGCACAGGCTGGACTCGATGATCTTTTCCAACCTCAAATGATTCTGTGATGGGCAGGAAGGCAGATTTCCCTCCTCTTCTCTAAATTTTGGCTCTGTCTGACCAGAAACCAGAGCAGGCTGAAAACACTGACCTTGGCCCAAAGCCACCGGAGGGAGCAGCGACTCTGACCTCCTCTCTGCACTTGAGGTTCCAGGTTGGGATTGTGGTGATACAATTACCCTGAGCAACTTCCAGTGAAGGTTGGGAGGCCCTATTAATTACTGTTTACAAAACCTTCCTCCATTCCTGGATGAAAGGGTCGACAGGGGAGAGCAATTATTAATGTTACTTTGTCCCACCTCTCCTCCATCCCAACACGCTTCCTCTAATTGTGCCTTGGTGCCTGCCTAATTTATTAAATGCCCACGTGGTGTGCCCCAAAACTCATTATCTGATGATTCAGAGTGAGCTAATAAAGAGCTGCAACTTCCTCTATAAAACATGATCCTGCAGTGCTCATCAAAGCTGTTCAGAAGGATCCCAGCAGCGTTTGCCCGGTGTCCGGGGGGATGTTGTGCTCACCACTCCTCGTGGTTTTGGGACCTGGCACCTGCACATCTGCTGTATCCAGTGGATCCTGGCAGCTCCTGGGACCCCGGGAAGAAAAGCATCACCCTCGTGGGCATGGGGAGCATCCAGCTGTAGATTTGGGGCTGATTTCCTCTGTATCTTCCACATGAACAGCAAAGGGATGGCAAAGCTTCCTGGGATGCCCTTGGCAAAGGGGCTTTGGGAAAGGAGATGTCCTTGCAAGGAGTGCTGCCCTGGTAGAGGTGACAGGGATAAGAGTGCCAAGCTCACTTCCCACAGCTGGATGGCACGGACAGTCCCATTCCCCAAGCTGGAACACAAATAGCACAGAGCATTTCCCTGCTCCGGAGCAGACAGACCTCCATCCTTTGCCGATTGCCCCCGTGCCTGGGTTTGGCACAGACCCAGCCAGTCCCAGCCCTGGTTCAAGCACAGGCAGCCCAGCAGCAGACTTCACCTCAGACAGTCTCCACCTGGGGAGCGCTGCCAGGACCATCCTCGCTCTCCCAGCCCACTCCATGCCAGGGCACTGTTGGCACACGGGTGTGAGATCCTGGAGACAAACCGAGGCCAAGCCTGTCCTGCAGGCGAGACGTGGCGGGGAGGGAAGCGGGAGCTGAGCAGTGACAGGATGCACCAGCTGAGCAGGAGGAATGGGGTTGAAAATGTGGGCAAGAGCCAGGCTACCTCCCCGTGCCAGAGCCAGCCACCCTGGGCCACTGCCTGCAGTTCACAGCCCACTCAGCATCCCTGTGGGAGCGGGGCTTGGCGTGGGGGGTGTAATCATCCCCTGCTTGCACCCCTACAAAGCTCCTTCACATCTTCAGAGCCACAGCAGCAAGCCAAGGCCTTGGGAATGCTGGGGCCACAGTAAGAAAATGCTCTTTTCCTCCCAAAATAAAGGTCAGTGCTATTGTCATCCCCATTTTATGAGCCCTCAGCTTCCTCTGGAGGAAACACAGGGCACAGGCAGAGTGACATGACCACAGCCACCTGGATCAGCGGTGTCAGAGAGAGAAGCAAACCATCTGCCACCAAACCCACCTTCTTAAACCAGGCACACACCATCCCACCACAGGTGCCCCTCACCCAGGACTCGCAGCAGACAGCACAGCTCCTCCCCAGTTAGTTGCTGTACACAGCAAATCCAAGCCCAGAGCTCCCAGAGCAGCTTTGAACCCATCCCACTTTACATCCATGCAAAGCAGGCACCCGGTTTCCTGCCTCAGTTTCCCCACTGGGACAATGAGGACGAGCAAAACACACGAGCAGATGCACAAGGGAGTGAGGATTTAGCCTTTCACAGCAAAACCTGGTGAGAGGCTCTTGGGTGAGGATAAATGGGAATTCAGTTAAAATCCAGTGGCAGAGCCATAAAGTCCTCCCTTGGCACTTCCCAAAACACTTATATGTGGCCAGGGCTGGGGAGGCCAGGGCAGCATCAGAGACAGCAGGGCTGGGGCTCCACACACAGCCTCGCTCCTCACCCCCATCGCCTGCAGAAAAGGAAGAGGCAGCAATGTCATAACGCGCCATCCTCTGCTTAATTAAAGCTCTCCAGGTTGTCCTGTGGCACAAACCTAATTAAAAGGCAGCTTGGTGCTTTGAGTACTCCAGACTGGACGTGTTTGACTGTGCAAGTGCCCAGCACCATCCCGATCCCTTCCTTCCTGAGGGAGGAGTATCCCAGGGTCTCTCTGTGTCACCTCACACTCCCATGCTGGTGTCCCCCCCAGCTCAGCCTCGTGCCACTGCCAGCAGAGCCATCCTGGAAGAGCAAAGGGCTGAGAGCACCCATCTTCCCAACCCAGGGCACCTTCCAGGAACAGCCACAGAGATGGGAGCACTGAGATGTTTCCAACCATGGGACAATGACATGCCAGCACCCTGATGACAAGCTGCTGGGATGAGGGGAGACAGCCATCCCTGTGGGGCTGACCCAGGATGCTCAGCTGGGCTGCAGGCAGCTGCCTCCAGCCCCTTTTCCTGCCATATCTCACACACCACCACTGCTGCTCACTGCCATGGGCAATGCCACCTCCAGAAAGTCCAAATCCACGGGCACAGATTGACCTTTGGTGCTCAGCCATTCCATGACATCCCAGCGCAGCACAGATCCACTTTCCTATCACCTGTGAGACTCATCCTGGCCGTGCCAGGGCAGCAAACGCCCTGGGTACAAAGGCAGCTCCAGCTTGGGAATGTCAGTGAGGTTGCTGTGTGACAAACCCAGCTGTCACTGCATGGCTGGCACGGCCATCCCGGCTCTGCTCCGCTCTTTACAGCCCGGGAGGGAGGAGGGATGTTGTGCAGCTGGAGCAGCACCCCAGGCTGGGCACTGAGACCAGGAGGGGTGTCAGGAGCCCCAAACACTGCCCTGGTGCTCTGCCTTGACCCCACATGTGGAGCTGACTCTGGATCCGACCAGAGCAGCAGCCTCTGGAACAGCCGGGTGCAGGAACTGGGAGCTGCAAACTCCTGGCTGCTCTTAAGGAACCTCGTCAGCTCACACTCAGATCTGGTTTTAAAGGGGATTAAAAGTCACTTTAGCTCCTGAGAGCACCTCAGAAGTATCTCAATACTCTCTACCAAGCTTAAAGTCACTTTTAGCTGCTTTTTATAGTGTTTCTCTCAACACCAGCATGTGATTCTGTATGATACCTCCAGAGGCAGCAACCACCCCACACAACATGCCCTTGGACAGACAGACCCATCATTTAATGGTTGGACTCAATGAACCTAGAGGTCTTTTTTCAACCCTAATGATTCTATGAGCGTTAAATCAGAGGTCTCCCCTTCTGGTGCTCCCTGCAATGCTGATAGCAAAGGGACACCAAACTTCTCAGCCAGAAACTGGATTCTGAAATTTGTGGAGCTCGTTAAAGGCAGGAAAGTTGGATTCACCCTCAGCAACCAATTTTTCCTGAGTATATCATGCTATGGGCCACCACTGGAATCACAGGATCGTTAAGGTTGGAAAAAACATGTAAGACCATCAAGCCCAACCACTAACCCAGCACTGCCGTGTTCACCACTAAACCGTGTCCCCAAGTGCCACATCTACACATTTTGTGGAGATCAAACCTCCCACAGTGACAGCAAAGGAATGGCACTGGGGGCTCCTGCTTTCTGCCCTCGGGCTGGCAGGAGCTGGAAGGGATCCTGGGCTCCCCCACGTTGAATCCCAGCCTCCTACAGAGAGGACATTGCCTTGCCTCTCACAAAACAAGCACCGACCATACCTTTGGGTTGTCCCCAGCCCTGCTGCCCAGACTCATCTCTCCTCTCCCCTCTCCAGGTCATCGCGGTGGTCATGGATATGTTCACTGATGTAGACATCTTCAAGGACCTCCTGGACGCAGGCTTCAAGAGGAAAGTGGGGGTCTACATCATTTTGGATGAGACCAACGTGAAGCACTTCCTGCAGATGTGCGAGCGAGCCCACATGCACACCGGGCACCTAAAGGTGAGGATGGTCCGAGGGGTCCGAGCTGGGAAACCTCTCCAATGCAGGGACATAACCAGAGTTATCCACTCTGCTCCCTCCTGTCTTGGGGAATCACAGCCCCTGAAATTCAGGCAGTGCCAGATGAGTTTAGTCCATTTCTCCTGTAGCCAAAGCTGAAGGTGATGCCCTAATCTGGGAGCGGCAGGATGGAGGGGAACGGATGAGAGACAGGGACGTGGATTTCCACCCAGCAAAGCTCAGTGCAGAAATCCCAGGGGGCTGCTGGTACCCAGCCAGTGCTGGAATTGGGGCAGAGGGATGTCTGGGGAGATGCAGCCCCGCAAGAGCGGGCACAGGTCGCACAGGGCACTGCAAAGCTCATGGCAAACCTGCGAGCTCAGCATCTCCTGGTGGGTTGAGGGAACAAGCTGGCAAGAGGGCAGGACCAGCAGATGCCATGCCAGGGCCGGATCTGTGCCACTGCCAGCCCCATTCCTGCGGCTGCCCCAGGGGCAGGACCGGCAGGAGCAACCGCCGGCCGGTTCTCTCACTTTCGAGCTCTCCCGCAAGCCAGAGGCTGGAATTAACAAACTTGATTTTCCCCTTTTCTGGAGCCTCCACCCCAGCGCAGGGCCGGGAGCAGAGCAGGGAGGCACCCACGCTGCCTGCGGCCCCAGCAGCTGCCAAGGATGCCCTCACTGTGGGGCAGCACACACTGGTGGGACTGATCTGCCCACACACGCCGTGCTCACCAGCCCTGGAGTGCTGGTGGGTGCACATGGAATAGCTCCTGTGCACAAATCCCATGTAAAACCAGGGATGGCAAAGCAGAAGGGTGGGATGTCTGGCAGCACAGGGGTCGGTCCCCAGCCCAAAGTGCCCCAAACCTAAAGGCTGGGTTGGACGTGGCTTGGAGCAATTTGATGTAGTAGAAAGTGTCCCTGCCCACAGCAGGGAGTTGGAATGAGATGAGCTTTAAGGTGTCTTCCAACCCAAACAGTTATGGGATTCTAGGATTCTCCTTTCACCTCCCTGTGCATGCAGGGGTTGCAGAGAAAAATCACCTATCAGGGTGCTCTCGTGCAAAGGCAGAGGAAGATGAAGGGGCGGGGGGGGGTGTATCAGCCTCAGGAGCAGCACCCGGAGTGGGGACTCTCACTCCAGCTACAGGACAAAGTCCCAGGTTCCAGCCACAGGACACAGAGTTCCAGGCTTTCCTCTGGCCACAACACTCCCCTTGCCAGCACCAGATGCAAACACAGCGGAGCAGCCCAGCAGTCTCACTCAGGGCCTGCAGACACCCCTCTCCAGCCATGAGTCGCTCGGCCTCGCCCGTTGCTTGGCAGAAAAGTGATGTTTCTGCTCCTGACGTCACCGGGCCGCGCGACGGCTGCCAAATGGCTGCTGGGAAGGCCCGTGCCTGGGCAGGCTCCCCAGATTTGCTTACGGTGAGGGCGAACCCCCCGGCTGAGCAGGAACACGTCGGAGCCACGACACCCTCGCACCTGGCTGGAATGAGGTGGGACATGCTGGGGGCTCAGGGACCCCCACGCAGGGAGCCGAGAGCACCGGCCGGCCAAGCCTCACCGTGCCCGCCAGCCCGGCTTAATTGCCGCTCCCAACAATTAAAGCAAACTCAGCCGAGCTTTTACCCGCGTCCAAACTCCCTGGAGTCTGGGATCCCGCAGGCTGCTGCCGCTCTGAGACCAGAAAAGCCAGCGCTGACACACTCCGGTGTTTTCCTACATTAGCAGCCCGGTGGCAGGACTGGAAAAGCAGGAGAACATCTGCAGAGCTCGGCAAATGTCTGGAAGTTGGGATTTGCCGCACACTGCAGCCGGTTTGCTGGCACGGGAGGCAGCAGGGCAAGGAGGCGGCGAGGAAAGTAGGGCAGAGTCTGGGAGCTGCTTCCTAAGCCCGGAGATGATAACGAAACATCCCTCCTTGTTATCTCGGTGCCTTTGCTTGGCAATTAGTAACTGGCTTGGGCAAGGAGGTCGCTCCGTTGAGCAACGGCGAGTGCCTGGGGAGTGATTCACCCAGCCCAGGACCCGGCCATCCCACAGGGCACCCGCCTTGGCACAGACCAGACAAGCAGAGATACACCAGGAGCTGGGAGGAAAGGGGTCTGGCACCAGGGAGGGTTGATCCCTGGGTGTTACCTGAGAAAAGCCCACGGCTGCTCCCTGAGTTTGGGCATGGAGTTGGCTCCAAGAGGGAGGGATCGACACCCAGGCACACCAGACACACCAGAGAGCAAAGCCTTGGGTGTAAAGTTTGTGCACCCTGGGCACTACCAATCTCAGCAGCACCATGTGTAGGGATAACACAAGACAGGGATGAGAATTCCTGCTTTCCAGCCAGCCCCCAGCACCACCAGTGCTGCTGCACACCCACGGAAACTGAGATGTCCCCCCAGACACGCCAGGCAAAAAGGCAAACGTTAAGAAAAAAAACCAAATGCAACAAAAAACCCCACAAACTTCTCTGCTCAGTGTGTGAATCTTCCCTGGAAACACGGTCAGAAAAGCCTTTCTTTTCACATCATGCTAAAATCAATGCTGAGTCATTGTCCCTCCTGCCAGGCACGGGGGAGTGGGGACCAGGGAAGCCCCTGGGCTGTTCCTGATTGTGATCTACAGGGAGAGAGGAGAGCCCAGAGAAGCAGATGAGAAAGGCTGGAGGAGGGGAAGACCAATATTTTTGGTGCTTTTCTTTAAAAAAAAAAAAACAGAACGAAAAGCACACAAAAACAGCCATGGAGGGCATGACCCAGTGATAACACTGAGCTTTTAGCAATGGCATGACCAACATCCCGGCAGGAACAGGAGGAATGCAGATGCTTTCACAAGAAAATATTTGCTCCCCACCCAAGGGAGCCCTTTTGCTGTGGAAGATGCTATCTGGTGACTTTGGAATGTGCCAGTGCCCTCCACAGAGACGCTGGAGCCAGAAGCCAGATTGGAGAAAGAAAAGTATTTTGACAGAGACAGAGCTCCCCCTCCATCCCTGGGCTCCCTTGGGGAGGACACCCCACTCCCTCCATAGGAACCTGCTCCTGCATCACCAGGTTTCACTTACTGGGGGTAAAAAGATGTTGCCCCACTGCCTTTTCCCCCCCCAACTCACCCCTAAAAGCAGGACTAAACACTCAGATTTTGGGAGCACAGAAAAGGGGGAGTGTGGTGGACAGCAAACCCACTGCCACCAGGTCCATGTGTGCTGTCCTGGGGTCACCACCTCCCCCTAAAGCCCTTGTACATCTCCTGCTGGGGAGGAGGAGTGGGATCTCCTCTCCCAGGGTGGCATTTCCATAGATCACAGGGGATGGAGAGTGCTTGGCAGCACCATCACACACTGCTCACCCACAGACACAGGCAGCACAGAGTTCAAGAGGTGGAAAACACTGCCCAGCACGTGGGCAAAGCAGGAAATTCTCCGGGCTGAGTCCAGAGTTCACCGCGTGGCCTTGGGCGAGTTATTTTATCTCCCCATCGCTGTGGCCTCCTCTGAGCCAGCCATGAAGAGCGTTCTGTTCCTCAGAGGGGCTGTGGAGCATCCGGGGGGGTGTTGATGGAGGGGTGGATGATGCTCTCAGAGCAGCCCTTTGCTCCTGCTCACGCCTCTGCCTTTGCTCTGCAGAACCTGCGCGTCCGCAGCACCGGGGGGACGGAGTTCTTCACGCGCTCGGCCACCAAGTTCAAAGGGGCTTTGGCCCAGAAGTTCATGTTTGTGGATGGGGATCGAGCCATGTGTGGATCCTACAGGTAATCAGCACTCTCCTCCTGCCCTTTTGCCCCCTCCCATGGAGGTGTTGGTCAAAGGATCGTCACAAACCCACATGGCCTAAATCCTGGTCCCCGCCCAGCATGGCCCCAGACCTCCCTCCCAGACTTGCTGCCCTGCTCCTAAACTGGGAGATGACTTTGCAAGGAGATTTGGAATGGGCCCCAAGGAGTCCCCACCACCTCCCAAAACAAACAGGTCGAGGGCACCTGCCATTCTCAGAGGTGGTGGGACACACCAATTGTTTCTGCCACTTGATGCAATAAGCACAAGGAAGGACCAAAGCACCAAACCACACCACAGCCAGTCCCAACTCTCACAGTAACCTCAGCTTTTCCAGTTAAACATTTCCTACACAAAGTATTTTCCAGGTTGTCCAAATGAAAACTTACTTTGGTAGAAACAGATCACCCCCAGTCAGCTTCTGAGCTCTAAAAGATAAGTTTTATAAACACGGAGCTGAAACATTTCCTACTTTCTGGCTACAACAAATTTATGACTTGCTTTTCTTAACTAACCCGATCTGAGAAAGGAAAAGCAGCCAACACTAAAGTGAAAAACTAACTGACACAGTGCAAATACCTTTTACTTCAAGTCCACTGTGCTCAAGACTTCAGCCCTTCACTCTAATTTGTGATGAGAGCTATTTCATCAATCCTATTATTATTATTATTGATGTTTACAATGAGATGTCCCTGCTGGCACCATCAATCCCCCAGGGAATGCCAGGGTTGGGGAGAGGAGTGTTATTTTCCAGTGAGTGCTCAGAGAGTTTCCAACATGTTTCTGTTCCAGCTTCACCTGGTCTGCGGCGAGGACGGACCGAAACGTCATCACAGTCCTCTCGGGCCAAGTGGTGGAGGCGTTTGACAAGCAGTTCCAGGAGCTCTACCTCATGTCCAAGGGGGTGAGCCTCAAGTCCATCTCCATGGGTGAAGAGCCCGAACCCGAGCCCGTAACGCTGCCCTCGGTCGTGCCGGTGACCCCCGCCAACGCCGTGGTGAAGAAGCTGATAAACCCTAAATATGCCCTGGTGAAGGCCAAGAGCGCTGACCAGATCAGCAAGACTTCATCTGAGAACCAGGACAAGAACCAGAAGGCAGACAACAAAGGCAAAGCCGTGCCCGAGGGCCCGGGGGGTGACCGGCACGGGGACATGGGAGACCTGTCCCTGCTCATCCACCCCGGCCTCCTGAATCTGGAGAAAGCCAACATGTTTGACTATCTGCCCACCTGGGTGGAGCCTGACCCCGAGCCCGGGAGCGAAGTCCTGGGCTACATCAACATCATTGACCCCAAGATCAAGAACGTGAAGCTCTCGCAGATGAACCGCATCAAAGTCTGCGACGTCTCCCAGGCCAGCGCCCAGCACCGGCAGATGCTGAAGAACAGGGAGATGGAGGCCAAGAAAAACTCAGAGCAAGAGCCACCTCTGCTGTCCCCCTGCCAAAGACAGATCCCACAGCCCCCCATGGAAGCCCCTACAGCGCCCACTGCCAGCCACATGGAAGGCATCAGCTGGACAACGAAGCAAGCAGGAACATTTGCCTCTTCACCGTTGGGCCACCACTTGAAGCCACAGGAGGAGACACTGGAGACCATCAAACCACCAGTTCCAAAGCCAAGGACCGTCCCCGTTGGTGTCCTTGTGACCAAAGTCATTACAACCTGTGACAGCAGCACTGCCCTGGAGGGTGACACACAACCACTGCTGGCCGACCATAAGGGTGTGAAGCAGGAGCGGGAGGAGAAACCCAACGGAGCTTCCACGGAGACCTGCCACCTCCAGCCAGACCGGCCTGTGGCAGGGCCACAAGAGGACAAAGGGCCTCCCTGCTCCCACAACGGGCTGGGAGAAGAGGAGGAGGAGGAGGAAGAGGAGTACATCACTCTCAGTGACCAGGAGAGTTACTCCAGCAGCTCTGCTGACCACAGCTACCGCCGCTCCAACGCCTCCTCCATCTCAGACGAGTACTTCGAGGTGAGGGATCGCTACGGGCCGCTCCGGAGAACCAACTCAGACGTCACCCACAACGGGGAGATCCTTCCCATGCAGAGGAAGCTCAGTGACCCCCACATCAGCCGGGGCACCTTCGTCAGCCCCCTGGGCAGCCTCCCGTCCCTGAAGCACGTCCGCGTGGAGGACGTGACGAAGAGGAGGAGCAACGCCGTGGAGATCAGGCGTGTGCTGCCCCGCACCATCCTGGATGGCAACAGCTCCTACCCCAGCAGTGCCACCCAGGTAGGACTTTTTGCTATGACCTTATGTTTCTCCACCCTACAGAGGTTGCAAACCCAGAGGTGACCCAGCCAGCTCAGCCGAGGCGTGGTGTCATCCCGAGCTTTGGTGTCAGGTCCCAGATGCCGAGATAAGACTTCCCATATAGAATAACACCCTACACGTGGCATTGGTAGGAGTTACCCAAGAGGTTCTCCTGGTTGGAAAGGTGGTGGCCATGCCACGGGTCTTGGTGTCTAGCAATGGGAACGGCTGGTAGAGGGGAGGCTTTTGGAAATTAAAGATTGTCCCACAGCGTTGGGCTGGGGATGGAGCCGAGTGGCTCCGGGCACAGCTGTACAGATGTGCCTGGACTCGCTGAGCCCCATCCACAGCCCAGCAGCAGCGGCACCGTGCCCAGCCAGGGACAGACTGTGCGTGCAGGTGTGTCCTTCTCAGGCTTGTTTTCCAGCACCTTGCCAGGGCGATTAGCATCAAAGGAGAAGCGCTCGGACACATAATTAGGCAGAGCAAGACAGCGGAGAAACAGGGACGGCAACCTCTGTGGGCGAGTGCCACAGTCAGCAGCTTTGTGGCTGATCCAGCGGTGACGCCAGACCCTGTCACCGCACGGGTGCTGCAATTCCATGGGGTGCGTGCCTGAATCCCGCTGCTGGAGCACGGGGTGCACAGCAGCATCCCCACCAGGGCCGGAGCATCACCCTCTCCAGGCAGGGGGATCACAGGGGCAATCCCCTGTTTGCACCCAAGCGCTGCAGCCTCTTGCACCACTGCCAAGCATTTTGGTTTCTCAAGGCTCCCCGCCCGCTGTTTTTGGGGCATTCAAACCCCCAGGGCTAAATCAGCAGCTGAAGTCACTGAAACTGCCTGAGGGTACCCTGGCTGAGCATCTAATCTGTATTTACAGGGAATTAAGTTTACTATCCCAGAGTCCACTTGCTTCTCCCTTCCCAGCCAGCGACAGGGAGCTGAGAGCTTTAATCCTCACACATCAAATACCCCCTGGTCCTGCAGGGCAAGGAGCACAGAGCCCTTTGATGCTGTGACCCAGGTCCCAGGTGCCACCCTGCTCGGGGTGGCCGGGTACGCTGGTGTTCCTGCAGTAACTTGTTCTGGCCCTTTGATGAGAGGCAGATAATTAACACAGCATCAGGGTTAGGAAAGCCAGCGCTCAGCTGGTGGAGATGTGCAGGGAAGAGTTTCTCCCATATGTAAAAACAGTAAACCAAAGCAACCCTTGACTAACTCTAGAAAACCTGAATCCAGCAGGAATCACCATCAACCCCCACAAACATCTTTTTCTGGGGTCCACATTTCTCATGTGCTGGCCCATGGCCCAGCATAGCCCAAACCACGGGTGGGGGCTCACTCAGGGCAAACACCATGTTTTCCATTCCATGGAGAACATGGCACCCAAGTTTTCCCTGGAACATCACCTTCCCTAAATACACAACCCCATTCTCACCTGGGTGCACAGCAGGCTCAAGGAGGGCACTGGGGACACCCGTGTCTTCTCCTGCCCCTCTCCCACCCGCAGAGCCCCCAGGTCTGTGCAGAGCAGGGGTTTCCAGACAAACCCCCTCCCACTCATCCCTTAGTGATAAGGAAAATCCCCATCCCACCAGCTCCACAGCTGTGTGGGGAGCCCTTACCTGGGTACAGGACCCTGCTGATCATCCCTGGCATGATGATGACAAACAGGGGCAGCATCTTCAGGTAGCTGGCCAGGATGGAGCCGGCCTTGGCGTGGCTCAGGCTCTTCGCAGAGAGCGAGCGCTGGACAATGACCTGCGGAGGGCCAGGCAGGAGGGGTGAGCAGCACCAACACCACAGCAGCCTCCTCCTTGCCAAACTGCATCCCAAATGTTGGAGCCACTGGGCACAGGGCCCAAGCACAGCTCCCAAAAGCAGCATAGATGTGTTCTCAGCCCACAGCGAGGTTTCTCTCCAGACCAGTAACGGGCTGGTGTTACACCACAGGAGCACGTCCTCCTGACAGTATCAACCATTCCCCACCACTGTTCTCCCCACTCTTGCCCCTTCTATTCAATCTTCTCCCCAAAGAGTGCCCACAGTGACAAGGAAACCGAGTCCAGCCTCCTCCTCCCACAACTCCACTGCTCAGACCATCACACCTCAAAGCTCTGGCCAAGCCATATCCATCCACAACACAGCCAGCCCTGGGGTTTTGAGGCAATGCCTCTTAAATAGGCAACATCTGTAGGAATTGCTGATTTAAAAGAGCTCAGGGTCTCCACAAAGGTTTATAGAGAATGCTCAGCACCCAGCAGGATTCAGCCACTCCTGAGCAAGAACTGACTCATTCCCCCAGTGGACAGGAGGGATGGAGTGCCAAATCCTAGAGTAGGATACTTGGGGAAGCCATGGTTTAACTTCTTTCCAAGAACCAGAGCACGTCAGAAGCTGCAGGACCCACCACCCAAGCTCAGGCACTTTGTGCACCACGTCAGGTACATGATGAGCTCAGAGGGAGAGGAGCTAAATCACCCTTAGTCCTTCCCACCTGAAGCCATCTCAGACCTTAACACTGATTTTAAGCATCTCATAAAATCAATCCAGAACCACCTAAGGTAAACTGCTTTAACACAGCCCTCATGGTCAGCACAGGAGGTGCCTGCTCCAGGACCAAAGAGGCCTTTGGGATACTGGGACTAACTGGCTGAACCCCGAGCTGATGCCAACAGCTCGGTGGAGATGTGGCACTGGCAGCACAGCGAGGGTCATGGCAGAGGCTGGGCAGGTTGGCACAGCCAGCTCTGCAGCCTCCTGGCCCCAGCTCGTCCTGCCATCAGCACCTGCACTCACCAGATCTCATCTCACCTGGTGCATCTGCAGTCACACCCAAAGAGGAGATCACTATCTGGTGACCACAGCCATGTGTTACAGCCTTACCCAGTCCAGAATTAAGATTAGTGGTGCTCAGACCTGATCCAAACGTGTGTCTCAACCAAGCTAATCAGAGCCACCCCCGCAGTGCTGTTGCAGCTCACTGTTGTCTCCTCATCCCACCTCCTCCCCCAGCCCTCCATCCTTTCATCTGATCTTGGCAGTCACCTAATCCCACAGCTCAGGTCTGGATGACTGGGTACTCTTTGTGCCTGATATGAGGGCTTAGATGATTAAGACAGGTTTTGAGGCTGCTGCTGGAGAGAAGGTGTTGAGATGCCTTATCCTGGATCTCCAGGCAGCAGGGACTTGGCTCGGGACAGCCTCCAGGCTGCTTGGGAAGTGGCTGCTGAAGCACTGCATGTGCAGGACTATGTGTTATCACAGTAAGAAATCAGAGCAGCAGCCACGGTTAAGACTTGAGGTAGTTTTGAACTGCCACCAGTCTCAGAAAAATTTGGGCAAGGGACTACACCAAGTGCCAGAGGGATTTGTCCATGAGGACCAAGCCCGTGCCACAGAGGTGTTCTTTCAGGGAGCAGCATCCTCACAACAGCCACAGCTCACCTCTCTCTCTGCTCTGTCACGAACAGGGGACGCACATCTACCGCTACCGACCCAGGACCCCCGCGGGCAGAGAGCAGGGCAAGGAGGTCTCCTGCTCCCCGACGCACGAGAAACCCCTCGGGGCCCCCAAGTACAGAGGGGATGGAGCAGAACCCAAAAAGACCATTGCAGGCAGCCAGCCCTACTGGCAGAGCAAAGCCTTCAGCCCCAGCAAGCCCACGGCACCCGGCCACCTCTCTCCGAGCAACCCCAGGGCGTCGGGCAAACGCTTCACCTCCCTGCCCGAGAGCCAGAAGCCAACCGAGGAGATGAGGACACCCCTCGGCATCCCGCTCTCCAAACTGTCCCAGTCCAAGCACCTCAAGAACAGGGTGGCGGGAGCCCCGGGTGCTTCTGTGGACTCCAAAAAGCAGCCCCCTGAGAGCACGGGCCAGAAGGAGCACTAGGGGCTGGTGAAGGTGGTCCCCGCAGGGCGAGAGCGGTGGTGGAGCGTTGCCTGGAGCCCAGGCCACGCCGTGTTACACGGGGCAGGGGATCCTTGTTTACATTTACCTGGTCGGTGCACCAGTACCACGTGGCCATGATGGACAGCCCAAAAGTCATCCCGGTCCAGGGCAGGTCTCCGGAGACCGGGTCTCGGAAGAGGTGCATGGCATCCGCTCTGGGCAGGTGGCAGGTAGTGTTGGGAACGATCTTGGACGGCACCGCTTTTCCGTAGGCCTCTTCCAGGTTGGGGTAACCTCCGATCTCATTAAAAGCTGGAAAGCACCATTGGGGGAGGTGGTCAGAGTGCAGTAAAACCCAGTGGTCTGTGAGATCAGCTGGCAGAGCACTCACCAGCTCGTTAACCCAGAAGTGCTGCCCAGAGAGGGAGGGCTCGTCCGTGATCGTGTTTTCTTCTAGTTATTTAAGAGACTCTTCTATTACCATTTTGCACAGCAGGTCCCATTGCAGCCCACCCTCCCTTTGGAGGGTGACCCGAGTCCTGGGACAAAGGCTCCTCAAGGGACCCACCTCTTTTAACCTTGTACTGTAAAAGCAACCTGTTCATTAAAGCTCCCTGGTCCCAGGGCAGGGGAACTTCGCCCAGGACTATTGAAATGCAAGATTAGGTGGCCTTCGACTCGATAAACTGCAGCTCAAGGTGCCTTGGCACAAGTGTCCAGCCAAACATTTTGTACTCCCCTGAGCATTTCCCCAGCATCCCCCATGTGCCCCCACCCCCAAACCTCCAGAAACCAGTAAAAAAAAAAAAAAGAAAAAGAAAAAAAAGACCCTTTTCACTGCATTTTTCCTGGGAAATGGGATCCAAGGTCTGAGCCTGAGCCTTGATGAGGAGTATGTGCCATGAACAAGCCCTAGCAAGTGAGCCTCCAAGCCCTTGGCAGATGCCCCGTGCTCCTCCTGCCTGCAGCCGCTGCCAACCAGCCCTGGGCTCTGCCCTGGCCCCCCACCACCTCCCTGCTCCTGGGGGGCACAGAATGAATGCAGCTCCCCCAGGACCTCCAGTGGGAGAATTCTGGAGCCAGAGGCATCACTTTTTGGAGGAGGGTGGGAGGGGAGGCACCCGCCCCACTCCCCCCACACACCACGGCCACCCACACAGCAGCCTGGGGGAGACGGGCAGGGAGGGGCACTGGCACCCCCATACCCACGGCAGCTGCTGGTGCTCAGGAGCAGAGAGGAGGCTCCAGAGGTTTCATGGAGGGGAGGAGACTCCAAGCACGACCCGCGAGCATCCCTCGCTGGGTTTCTCCAAGTCTGGTCCATCTGTCACATCCTGTATCCCTTCTGCCCCTACAGTTCAGACCCTCAGCTTGGGCCCCTCCAGCGCAGCAGAAGAAGGTGGGAATGTGCTCCTGAGCAGTTTCCCTCCCACAGGACCGTGTCCACGAGCCCTGTTGTCTTTAGACCAAATCCCTCAGGCATCAGGTGCTGGGCACTGGGATCACCATCAAATGCCAGCTTGAACAAATCCCAATTTCCAAACCACCCATCCTGCTCCATTGTCCCCTCCTGCCAGAAGACAGCCCTGCCTCTCCAGTCCTCTCATTTCTATGACCAACCTTCAGCCCTGTCCTCATCCCAGGGCAGCCCCCTGACCTGAGGTTTTTGGGGAGCTGGCAAAGGGGCATCACCCACCGTGTCCCCCCCCCTTGCAATCCGTCCTCCCGAGTTTCACAGGGAGTCAGCATTTGTGAACTCCTCCTGCTCTTGCACAAGCAGCCCTGGCCCCCCTCCAGCGCTTGGTTTATCCAGGCGCCGGCTACTCCCAAGCTTTGCATGGGCGTTGGGCACCAACAAAGGCTCTCCAGAGGCAGAGGCCGAGCACTGAAAGCAGAGATTGGTGCCTGGGGGTGAGAGCCTGCTCCCTTCCCAAAGGTGCTCACCAGCAAGTCACGGCACCCACGCCTGCCAAGAAGGAAGAGCGGAGCAAAATCCTCCAGGCAGCGGGAGCTCAGCCTGCAGATGCCAGGATGCAGCCCATGGGCTCTGCTGGGATTAACATTCCCGTGCTGAATGGCAGGATGGCACAGTCTGCCAGAGCTAAGCAGAGTCACCAATGGCACTGCCAAGGTTTCTGTTCAGCAAAATGAAAAAATTCTTCCCTGTGAGGGTGGGGAGGCCCTGGCACAGGTTGTCCAGAGAAGCTGTGGCTGTCCCATCCCTGCAAGTGTCCTAGGCCAGGTTGGGCAGGGCTTGGAGCAACCTGATCTAGTGGAAGGTGTTCCTGCCCATGGCAGGGGATGGAATAAGATGAGCTTTAAGTCCCTTCCAGCCCAAACCATTCCATGACTCTATTGAAGGTATCCTTTATAAGCTGAGCTTTACAGGAGCTGGAGAAAACCAAACACCTTTGGGGCACACCCACCTCCAGGTCCTGAGGTCTCCTGAGACCTGAGGAAAAACCTGTGCAACCAGCAGCTTGTCTTCTGGCTCCCCTGGCTCAGTCCCTCTGCCAAGCCCCCTCACCCCCCTGCACACACCGTGCCACGCTTGCAGGCAGCAAAGCCAAAACAAGCCGGGCTCTGCCGCTGCCGGAGGGGAATTTCCAGGCTTTGCCTACCTGCCCTCCTCCTCTGGCTCTGTGCAGCTGCACCAGCCAAACCTGGCAGAGACAAGCCTCAGAGAGCCCCACGGCCAAGGACAGCTCCAGACAACGATCCACAACATCCAGGCACCACGTCTAAGGCACAGGCTGCAGCCACTGCTCTGTTCTGCCTCGACAGGCAATGAGCTCCTCTGCCTGCAGCAGCTCCGTGCCGCTGCTGGGGGAGTTAATTGTTGTTGTCCCTTCTCCAGGAAGTCTCTGTCCTTTCATTTGTTTCTTGTAAATACACCTTGCTGTGTCCAAGGGCTCGCCCAGGAGCGAACTCTGCTCTGGCACAGGGGAGCAGCCGCGGGACCGGGCTGGGTCACAGCTCTGGGGCTGCTCCCACCTCCACAGCTCTGGGTCAAAGCCTTTCCTACCTGCCTGCCTAAGCTGCCTTCTCCAGGAGATGGTGGAAATCATCTCAGGAGTGCCTCTGGAAATCATCCTCTGTAGTTAAACACCTGCCTTTGAAGCTGGGACTTAACTTTTTGCTTCCTGCTCCTCGGGGCCAAGAGCCCCGATGGCAGAGCCAGGCTGATGAAAGCTCCCGTCCTCGCAAGGATGCTCTGAGGCTGAATTTAGGGAGACACAACAGTGCTGGGGGTTCAGGAAGGGCTGGTGATGAACTATAATCACTCCAACCCAGAGCAGGGCATGACACCATGCTCCACATCCCACCCCTGCAGCCGTGCCTTGTTCCAGTACCAACCTTCTGCTGTGCACGTCCCCAGGCAGCGGGATCCTGTCTGAACAAAAACACCCGGAGCAGAACCGGGAATGCTGCTTCGCTGTCAAATACTTGATCAGTCTCTCAGAGCGAGAGGCAAATGTGGAGCAATCACGTCCACAGGAATGTCACCACTGCTGGGGACAGTCCCACGTGGAGCACCAGGGAGATGCTCCACGGCATCTGCACCTGCGGGAATGGCACACAGGGGAAGCAGGGGGGGACACAGGGGCACCACATTTAGGTGATTGCCACGGACCGAAGTCCTGCTGGGCATCTTGGCCAACAAATGGCTCAGACTGAGTGTTTTTATTTACCTCCACGACCACCTGAGTGAGGAGGGAAGGTCCCCCTGGAGCAGCTCTTACCTCTCACTGCCAGCACGACGGCTCCCAGGACCATGATGAGCGTCTGCAGCACGTCGGTGTAGATGACGGCCGCCAGCCCCCCTGCACGACAGCAAGGCAGGAGGTCGGGAATACTGCCGGATTCCGGCTTGGAATATTCAGAACGTCCCAATAAAGCTTCCCATGGGGATGTACCTGTCGCCAGCCTCAACCTGCTGACGCGGGGGGGGGGCTGCAGCAGGAAGGGGGAAGAGCTCCTTGGTGGCTCTGGTGTCGAGGGGGGCACAGCACCCCCAAAGGTGGGGTGGGGGGAGCAGCCAAAAGCCACAGGGGCTGCAGCCTCACCGGGGACAGGGAGGGGATCCAAGGGATTGCTGGGCAGGCAGGGAAGAGGAGCCAAGGGATGGCAGGAGGGATGCAGCCCCACATCTCCACACAGTCAGGAGGATGCCAGCCAGCCCCAGCCCTGGCTCTTTGGGTGCTCCAGCAGCAGATCAGACTCAGGACATTGATCTCATCATTCACCAACCTCTGCCTAACACCAGGTTTCCCCTTTGTACACCCTCAGCTCTCCTCCAAACCCTAGCTTTATTTTTCCAGCACATGGTGCTTAGTGGGGTCCCCTTGGACATACAGCCAGGAGCATTTCTCCCTTCCCATCCCAAGCTCTCCCTCCAGACCTGCTGCAAACCCAGCACCTGCTTACTCAGCCAGAAGTCAATCACTCAGCACATGAGCAAAAGCATTAAAAAGTAGCAGAGCTAAGGAAGATGGGTCAAAAATTGAATCAGTTTCAACCCCAGTCACTGAATCACATCCCGGGAATTCAGGGCTGCACCATCCCTGGCCTTGCCTGGGATTTGGAGCGATGTTCTCAGGATCAAGGTGATGCAATGATCACACCTGCCTGAGCTCACACCGAGGTGCCTCACATCACAACAAGCCTTGTGGGCAGGAAAAACCCGAGATGGGATTTGCTTAAAACCAAAGTCTTGCAAAATCCACCCTGTTATGGATACACTTAAACCATTTCCCCTTTTGATGGCCGGGGTGAGATAACGAGGGAATTTACTGCCGGGTGTCTCCACCGCCACTACCAGGGGAGGGAATGTCCCAGCAAACATAATAACCCAAAGGGCTGGCAGGGATGCACAGTCCCACGGTCTGAGTGGGGCTGGGAGCCAGGAACCCACGATTTCCAACTCCACCTCCAAACCCTCATCACCTCTGGATCACAGAAGAAACATTATTTGTTGACCCTGCACAAAAATAGCTGGTCCCACAACAGGGAAGCACGGGCAAGAAATATTCCTGAAAGCTTAGTGGAGAGAGGGCAGCAGGTTGCACTGAGGGCAGGGCAAGAGGGAGGGAAAGGAGTTGGGTCAAGGGCTCTCTGGTTGTAGATTCCATAATAATAGTCCTGTAATAGGAGAAGCCCTGATTATTGCTGTTACAAACAGGTGCACACACACAAGAAAGTGCTTAAGTACACGGTGGGGGAGGAGTTATTACAAATGAAAAGATGTAAAGACAAAGGAGAGGTCACGGGCTGAGTCATCACCTGAGCTGACTCTCCAGGAGGCTGCTCAGACACTGGCTGGCTGGGGCAGGGATGTGAACCCCACCGGTATAAACCCCAGGGAACCTTCCAAAAATAACAATAGTAAAATAAAAGCAGGAGGGTAAGTGGTGTGGCTCAATAAAAGAAGCAGAAAAATTGAGGCCAGTGGATGATGAGCGACCTACCTGCGATGGTGTAGAGCCCCGTGACCACCAGCATGAGCACAGTGGAGAGGTAGAGGTCCCAGCCCAGGCACACTTGCACGAAGAGGGCCCCCGAGTACAGGTCTGTCTGTGAGTGAAAGAAGGAACAGGAGGTCTGGGACAGGTGACATCCACCATCCAAGGGCTGTTGCAAGAGCAGCACAGCAGGGAAACAGCTCTGTGGGTTCAGGGAGGACACAGAACCCTGGAATGGTGTGGGCTGGAAGGGACATTAGAGCTCATCTCATTCCAAACCCCTGCCACGGGCAGGGACACCTTCCCCTGTCCCATCCAACCTGGCCTTGGACACTTCCAGGGATGGGGCAGCCACAGCTTCTCTGGGAAACCTGTGCCAGGTCTCACCACCCTCAGAGGGAAAATTTCTCCCTAATATCCAAACGCTCCTCTTTTAATTTAAAACCATTCCCCCCGATCCCGTCACTATCTGCCCACATAAAAAGTCACTCTCCCTCTTTTTTATAAGCCCCTTTAAGTACTGGAAGGCCACAATGAGGTGTCCACGGAGCCTTCTCTGACATCACACGGCACATTCCAGGAGGACACTCCTGAAGCCGAGGGTCCCAGGTGGGTGGCCCTGTCACTGCTGCAGGTGGGTGTCACAGCCCCAGAGGAGCAGAGCAGGCAGCTCCAGCCGTCACTGTACACACGTGGGGGTTGTCATGGTTTGGGGGAAATGAGATGTAAAGCAGAGACTCGGAGCTGGGGCAGCTCCTCCAACAAAAGCAGCGATGCCGTGGTAGGACAGGACCAGGCACAGTGGCAGTGCCACCACCACGTCTCCACCCAGAGCTGAGCTCAGCCATCCCCACGCTCAGCTGGGGCATCTTCACAAAAACCTTGTTTGGAGAAGGGAATGAGGCCAGAAGGGGCAGGAAAAGGCAAGACAAGCCGACTCCACACCCTTGCCCGGGGCCGTGATGGGTTCCCACAGCCAAGACATCAGCTCTGATTTGACATCTCTCTTCACACACCTCCCGAAAACCATCCCCCAGCAGCAGGGCTGTCTTGCCCAATCATGCAGGAGCAGTCTCTTGGGATTAGTAAGGTGTAGGACTGGTGTAATTTCCCATATCACACCTCCTTGCCCCAACTCTGCCCTCCCTCCTCCCAGCACTGCTCTGGGATGCTCCCACACAGGAGCTGAGGACCATCCTCCAGCAATGGAAAGGGGCTGTGCTGCATCATGCAATGCAAAAGCCAAGGTGTGTGTTGGCTCCGTCAGCCCAAAACCCAGTAGGTGAGCCCATGTCCAGCTTCAGCACAGCACAGAAGCCATTCCCCAGCAGGTCAGCCCACAGCATTAGGCATAACCTTGGTTAAATCAAGTCAAACCAACCAGAAGGGCACTTACACCACGATCTTGAGGATCCTAACTCAGGGACTCTTCCATGACATCTGAACCAGGCTTTACACCACAGTCATGCCTGGCATTCCCAAGGGAGGTACTACATGTCCTCAGCTGCACCTGGGATTGGCCATGTGTATGGGAGAGTCCCTGCGAGCACCAAGAGGGAATTCAGCCCTGGAATGACCTCTTGAAGAGGAACTAACTAATGGGCAACCATGCTATAACCTCTACCAGTGGCTCCTTGATGCCTTTCCTTCACAAATGCAATCCAACCACAGCTTGATACCACCAAGAACCCTACAAAAGGACACCTAAACCATTCACACAGTGCAAAGCTTCAGTGACATGAGGCAGAAAAGCCTCAACCAAGGGCCCTCAGCCACCTCCTCACATCACAACCTGAAGTGGGAACACAAAATATTTTAAGCCTCCCTAGCACAGTGCCAGCCAAGCATCCTTGGTGTCTTCCAGAGCTCCTCACGTCCCTTGGAGGGATCCATCACTTGTCACGTCAGTGCCAGCCAGGAAGATTTCTCTCCCCTGTGACTTCCTGCTTCTCCAGCAACCCTTCCCCACAGCCCAGCTGGAAGATTCATCCCTGGACAAGATATTTCATGATTGCTTCTCCTGGCTTTCTCAATGCTTAATCATTTTTGCAGTCGTCTGCAAATGAGTCGAAGGCTTTGCTATGAGGAAGCAGAGGTACCTCCACCTCCCTTCCTGGTAATTCTGCAAGGGTGGGAAAAAATAAAAGCACATGTGACCGAGTTGTTAATAAGACATCCCAAACACAAAAACAAGCTAATTAAAACCAGGTATGACCTATTCATAAAATAAGTCCTTTCAACCTTAAAAGGAGGGGAGAAGCCTTTGAAGTCAGGCTTCATAATCCAGAGAGGTCCCTGCCTCCACCGGTGACCTCACTTGGAAACTCGTTCTTACCCAACGTTGTTAATGCCTTCCCAATGAAAACTGGCTTTGGAGACAGCTTGGGATTAACAATTGGTGAAGCCAAAGCCTCAGTAGAACGAGTTACCCAGGGTACAGAGGAGTCTCCAGGGGCTCTTCGCCAGGGCTGGGGCTCCTCCCGTGTTCCTACCTGAGGGGGTGTGACATCTCTCAGCGGGATTTTGGGCTGCCCTGCTGCAGCCTGCCATGAAACCTGGAAAGATGGGGTCCAACAAAGGGGGGATTCCAGTAGAGGAGGGACTGTCATACCCCCTGCCCTGAAAGAAGAGCCAAGGGAGATGCCGTGTCTCAGCTCTGGAGAACGTGGAGCAGAGATCCGTCCATAAATGCAACATCTGCAGGGAGAGAGGGCAGGAAAAGCCCAGCTAATCCTGGGCTTTGAGGCAGCCCCCAGCAAGGACCAAAGGAACCTCCCCAGGAGACAGCCCTGCCTAATTGCTCAAAGCTTCATACTCCCCTCCCACACTCCCCACTGCGGCCACCACCAGGGACAGGGACATGGGGACACTGGGCCAGTTTGGCAACGCCCCTGTGTCTGCAGACATTCATCCCAACCCACTGCTGGAAACAGCCATTGTCTGTGGGCTTTGCTGTGAATGGAGCCAGATGCCAAGATAATCCCCTTATTAGGCTGATTTCTCTTCTGTTGCATCCTGCCTGACTCAGAGATCACAGAAAGCTCAGCAGACCAAAGAAACTACAGCACTGGCTGAGGAGAGGCTTGGGAAGAGGAGCTTGGGAGTGTCCACCGGGCTCCAAACAAAAGGTTGTGCTGAGAAGGGCTCAGAGAACAGCAGAGGTTCCCACTGGAGCAGGCACTGCCCAGAGGTCATCTACAGGGTCATCTGGTGTTAGGCAAAGGTTGACACCACAACCATCTCCCAAGCTAAGGATGAGTTTGCAGGACATCCCTTCCCCTGGGTAAAGCCATGGAGAGACTGGAAACCAAAGGGACCAAGCACAGCCCCCTGGCATGGTAGGGCACCATCTGGTAAGAGAAGAGGGGATGTGGGTGATAGTCTGGAAAGAGACTCCAAGACAACTTCAAAACTACCAATGGTCTCTTCTTCAGACCATCAAGAACAAACTACCCTGGCAGAAATCCTATCCCAGCTTCCAACTTTTCCTTTTAAACACCAGCAGGGATCTGTGTGAATCCACAGATTCCCTGCAGACCACAGAACCAGGGTCCAGCACCACAGACAAACGTGCTCCAGCATCTCCCCCAGGCTCCTCCTGGGTCTTTGTTGGGAGCAGGGGAGAGATGTGACACAGAAGGGGAATCAGGAACAACAGTTTACCAGACACCAGGGAATAATCAGAGCATCAGTGCCCACACTTGGAAACTGAACTGGTGCTCCAGGAGCCAAGATTTCAGGAACAATGCTGTAGGATTTTCAATAGTATGTATGATTAGGATATAAAGAATATTAGTTTTATGGGAAGAACGCCCTTCAGCAGGACAGGGCATTGTTTTGTGGGGGGAAATACAGGTGGCAGCTGCACCAATGGAGTCACCAGCATCACCTCTGCCACTCTGGAAGCCCTGAGCCAGCAGGGATGGGGAAAGGGCTGCCACCTCCCCTGCAACTTGCCTGTTAAACCCAAAACATAACTCCTTTCCCAAGGTCAGAGAGCAGCTTGGGAAGGAGACAGGGATCTCCTGGAGCCGGGGACATCCCCTCAGTGCAGGGCTCTGTCCGAGGGGGACGCAGCCCCTCCCTTTGCACTAAGTGCTGATGGGTGTGCACAGCGAGCCCTGTTTGTGGGCTGCTCCAGCCCCCACATCCCTCGGAGGGAGACTCAGAGGATCCCCCCAGAGCTCAGCCCAGGGCTTGGGGCTGCAGAGATGCCGTGCAGGGAGGGATGCTGCATCCAGCCAGGCTGACAGAGCTGCCAAGTGCAGAGGCAGGCGCTGAGCGCCTCGACGTGGGGAGACACACACCAGCAGTGCCCCTCCTGCCTCAGCCAGCCTCTGCTCACAGCCAGCCTCATGCAAAAGCGCTTCTCTTGCAGCCAGACACCTGCAAAAGCACTTTTCTTTCAGCCCCAGCAGAGCCCAGGTCGGATCCACCTGCTCCATCAGAGCTCGGTTGCTCCCTCCGGCAGGTTTTCTCTCCAGGTTTTCCAAGCTGTTTGCTCTTGATCTCTGTCTCGCTGTCTCCAGCCCCCCAGGGCTGTCTGTGCCCGGCTCTCTCCTGCTCGCCCTAGACCTGGTATCACAGGCTCTTTGGCTGTTTTACCTCGGATAAACTCTTCCCATGGTTACCAGCGTGAGCGGAGGCTGCACACGGGGAGTTGTGAACGAGGTCAAAATGAGGGGAAAACATCCCTGTGGAAAAGTGCCTGGAAATCAGGCACTATCTGTACAGGCTTGAATATCTTACAGCTGCAGCAAGGCTTCCTTTCCTCAGAAAACCCACCCACGCTCCCTAAAGCAATGAATGCATTCCCAATTCAGTGCCTGGCTCTGCTGGGTCCCTTGGGGATGCTGGAAAGCATCACTGCCAGAGCACGGAGACAAACCCAGACCTCGGAGCACATTTCACCCACAACCTCTGCTACAAGGCAAGTTTGGGAATCCTGACATGTCCTATCTGGGCCACATGGACATGGACATCACTGCTGGATCTGCCTAAGAACTCATGGGGTGCCACAGACAGCACCTGCCCACAAATTCCCACTTTTTGTCCCACTGCCTCCTGGAGCATCCTGCAGCAGCTGCTCTCCCCTGATTTGGCTACACAAGGTTTGAGCCCCCAGAATAACCTTTTGATAGCTGGAAATCAGCTGTGGATTTGTGACAAAGTTAAGGGGGAGCTACTCACTGAGATTTTGGTGAAGATGGAGAGCAGGAGTGACAGGCTGGAAAGGTACATCCTGATCCTCTCCCCTCCAAACCTCCGCTGGAGATACTCGGGCACTGTGACAATCTGCTGGGGGGGAGAGAGACTTCACTGCCCTGTCCAGGGCCCACCCTCCAGGGATGGGGCAAGGGGACAGCAGTATTCCAGAGCAGGACTCAAGAATCCCACGGGACAGTGGTGACAGTCCTCCTGGGAGCAGGCTTGGGACAGCTGTACATACCCCAGATGAGATGTAGACTGGCACGAACACCCAGGCGAGTGCCAGAAGAGCGTAAGTTGCCTGTTGGGAAGGAGGAACATGGCACAGCCAGAAAAAAACATGGATCCTGCTGCAGCTCGACACTGACTGCAGTCCTAGACCCTGTCCCTGCTCCTGGATTACTCCTGAGGGAATATTTACACCCCCAAATGGCTTCAGACTGCAGGCATGGGGTTCTGGTGGAGACCCCCCAGCACCCCTGCCGGCAGGAACCTGCTCCCCTCAGCCCTTCAGCTCCTGACCGGACATTTCTCACCAACTCCTTGAGCACCACACAAGCCAAAGGCTTTTTTTTTTGCTGCAGAACCCAAGGACTTTGAATTAAACATGCAGGGAAGCAGGGAATGGGTGACCTATTCAGTCATTTCCCTGTCAGGGTCTGCGGGGGCTGGATTAGGAAATCGGATCCAAAATGTCCTTTTCCCTGAGCACGTGGAGCTGAGCTGGCTCTGAACTCACCGTACACGAGCTGGAGGAGCTGAGTTAGCAGGGTTCTGTTAATTACCCCCCTGCACGGCTCCTCCTAAACCTTTCGAGACAGTGAAATGGGCCATCTGCTGCGACAAACTCATTTCCTTAATGACACGACACATTTCTTACATTCCACTCGAAGCCGGCGACAGCGATTCCCCCGGCGGCGCCGCTCCCGGCCAGGCCGATGAAGAGCCCGGAGCCCTCGCTGCTGGCAAAGAGCGAGGCCCCGATCTGTGGGAGCAGAGGAGGGGCTGCAGGTGCCCAAACGCTGGATCCCCACGGCTCTGCACGGACCAGCTTCGGTGCTTCCCCACCAGCGCAGCCCCGAGGGGATAATTCAGGAAAAGGAGGTGGGAAAAATAATGCCTGAACGGGAGCGACAGGGCACAGACCTCCCTTCCACTTCTGAAACGAAGCGTGGCCAAAGGCCCCCCATGCGGGATTTCTTTTTTGCAAGAAAATCCCTTAATAGGTAAAACTCAGGTAGCTGTGAGTCCTAGGAACCAGCACGCCCATGGATCCAGCTCATCTGGACATCCCTGGTGGGTTTGGGATGGACTTTCTTGTCTTCAGGAGGATGAGGAGGAGCCACGTGTTGCTGCATTTGCCATGGTGGCCACTCACCCTGGCCCGGTGGCCATGTGCAAGGAGCCAGTACCAGACATGGGAAGGACCTACAGCCAGTTTGTCAAGATTGTACCAAAATGAGAAGGAAAAACCAAACTTGGGACACCCATGATTTGTTGGAGCCACCAGGAGCACGCAGGGACAATGGATCCCTCCCCAGGCTCAGAGAAGCCCGAAAAGCCGAGTGGGCTCCAGCACCCTTTGTGCCACAAGAAGGGAAATGCAGCTCCCAGGACACAAATCCTGGCAGGAGGAGGTGGGCAGGGTGGGGGAAAGCGTGGGCAGTGGAGAAAGCAGGGAGGGGATTTGGTGGGAGGGACAGTGGTGCACAGGATGACCCTGTGCCCAGGGTGCCACGGAGGGACAGAGAGGTCTCTACTTACTGGCCACCAGGCCATGTCTCTGCCAGCAAGGAAATAGCCACTGACCGTGTTCCTGTTCACCCTGCAGGAAGACTGGGAGGAGGAAAGATCAGCACAGAGCACCCTTTCCCTAAAAACCCAGACAAGACACCAAGACCCAAGTCTCCCAGACAAGAAACCAAGAGACAGGAGACTCGATAATTAATGGGAGCTCTGCAACTCGAGCTTAATTACACGAAAGGGTGGCTGCACCCCAGGAACCATGGAGCCATGAATGGCAAAGGAAGCTCCCTGAGAGGGGGAAGCACAGAGGATGTGCCTGTCCTTGTGCCATCCCAAGCAGACAGGTTGGCTAATAGGGCCCAGCTTTGGCCAGGATTTTTCTGCAAGGCAGAATAAATGGGTTTGGAGAGTCTTTGTCTGAAACTGCTGTAGCTGAGGGTTGTTTGTGTTATCAGGGCATCTGGCTCAACACCCTGTAATAGGCAAGGGGCAGAGCTGCTCACACCCAGCACACAGAGGCCAGGGGAGAGGTTTGTGCCATGGCTGATTCCACCTTGTTCCCAAGCTATAGGAGCTTTTCTATAGGGGGTGAAAAGGGCAGAGGGTTTGCACAAAACAGAGCAAATCACAGAATCCCAGAACAGTTTGGGTTGGAAGGGACCTTAAAGGTCATCTTATTCCATCCCCTTCCTAGACCAGGTTGCTCCAAGCCCTGTCCAATCTGGCCTTGGACACTTCCAGGGATGGGGCAGCCACAGCTTCTCTGGGCAACCTGTGCCAGGGCCTCACCCCCTCACAGGGAAGCATTTCTTCCCAATATCCCATCTAACCCTGCCCTCTGGCAGTTCAAAGCCGTTCCCCTTCATCCAAACTCCCTCTCCAGCTCTCTTGGAGCCCCTTTAGGCACTGCAAGGAGCTCTAAGGTCTCCCTGGAGCCTTCTCTTCTCCAGGTGAACACCCCCAGCTCTCCCAGCCTGGCTCCCCCCAGCACAAAACACACAAATGAAAACTACAAGAAAATAATGGAGGCTTTCACCGAAAAGCCAGCCCGGAAAAAAACCCACCATTCAAACAAGAAAGCAGAAATGAACAAGAGAAAAGACTCTCACCCATATTCCCACGCCAACGTTTAAGGAAAAATAAGCCACTACCACAACAAGGTCAGCAATGCTGAACTGCTGCAAGGGGAGAACAGCTCCAGCAGTGGAATTGCTCTCCATCATCCCTCTGCCTCCTTCTTCATCCTCAGCCTCACACGGACAGTCACTCAATCAGTAACTTGTTAGCAGCCCAAGGGCATTTATCATTAAACAACCTGGCAGCAGGAATTGCACTTCCAAAGGTGCCTGGGTGGGCAGTGTGGCCTCTGCTGCCTCCCGCCCCTCCGCTCCCCAGGGAGCTGAAACACCTCTGTTTTGGTGCCTCACAAATGAACAGGTACAAAAAATGTCCCAGCGATGCTGTACACGCTTCAATCCTTTTCTACCACTCCAAAGAAAAGCTAAAGGACAAGCAATCCAGGCCCATGGATGAAATCTGTCCCCAAATTCTTGAGCCCTCGTCAATACCATAATTGCTTTGCATGAAACGAGGCAAGGCTGGGGGTTTTGTGTTAAAGGAACGATTGAACACAGGAGTTGGGTGAATGCCTGAGGTGGAGCCTCAGCATGGCAGCAAAGAGTGACCAGGAGAAACCCTCATAGAAGGGATCATAAATCCTGGAATCATTTAGGTTGGGAAAGCCCTCCAAGATCATCCGGTCCAACCATTAACCCGGCACTCCCATGTCACCACCAAAACCACGTCCCCAAGTGTCACATCTACATGGCTTCTAAATCCCTCCACCGCTGCCCTGGGCAGCCTGTTCCAACGCTTGACAACCCTTTCACGAAGAAATTTTTCCCAATATCCAACCTAAACCTCCCCTGGTGCAACTTGAGGCCGTTTCCTCTTGTCCTGTCACTTGTTACCTGGGAGAAGAGACCACCAACTGGCTGCGCTCTCCTTTCAGGGAGCTGTCGAGAAAGGAAGACATCGTTATTCCTTAAAGGCCAACACGAAACAGACACAGGAAACCACCTTTGAATTCCACATTTTTGGGTATTTAGCCATCAGTTTGCTGTGCTGGAGGCTTGGCTGGCTCCTTCCCAAGTGGCAGCACGCTTCCACAAGGTCTCACTAATAAAATAAACACAGTGCAACTAATATACCCATCACCGAGCCAGGTCAGCGTTCCTCCTCCCTTTGAAGGAGCCGCCGCGGCAGCGGGAGCAGCTCCACACATCCATGAGAGGAGCCGACCTTCCCCCTCACTGCCCCGCTGGAATTTGACCCGCATTAACACATCCAAAGTACTGACAAGTGTGAATACATCAGCCTGGTGTACCCATTAACGTTAAGGAAAACACCTGCTTTTATCCTCAGAAGTCAATGAACCCTCCAAAGCCCTCGGAAGTTCATCTCAAGCAGAGAATTGGTGTCGGCAAAGGTTAACTTTCCCTTCTGAACACGCAGAAAGTTTTATACTCATTTGTAGGACATGACGGGGAGATTAAACCAAACCACCTTTAAATGCTCATCAATTCCACTGCTGTTTTCTCTGCAACAGGTGAGGAACTTCAAGTCTCCAGGACCAGAAGCCGTCTGGCAGCTGTCCGGCCATTCCACCCACACCTGCCCAGGGATGCTTGGGAAAACAAACCTGAACAAGTTCAGCTCTGCACTACAGAGTATTTTTTAACTCATCCACGCTTTCGGGCCAGGCAAGAAATCTCAGAAAAGCTCAGTTTACCTGTGATGAGCTGAGTTGGATTTTACCAGCTTGAATTACCACCCCTCACAATATTCCTCAGTCACAGAATCACAGAATGGTTTGGGATGGAAGGGACCCTAAAGGTCATCTTGCCATGGGCAGGGACACCTTCCACTATCCCAGGTTGCTCCAAGCCCTGTCCAACCTGGCCTTGGACACTTCCAGGGATGGGGCAGCCACAGCTTCTCTAGGCAATGTGTGCCAGTTTCTAAGTCCCTGTTGCTCCCTGATATCCACCTGTAACACCTGCCAATATTTAAGAGGACAGAGTCTGGAAGACAAGGGACTAGCACATGAATATTTTTAGAAAGCTCACACAAAACAAGTCTTTATTCTTTGTTGCAGAAAATAAATACAGGTGCATATTCCATATGCTTTTCTATAAAAGCACTCCTACAAAATCACTGAACTGCATACAACAGTACAACTTTTTTGGCTTTTAAAATGCAAATATTATACAGTCACTTCATTTTGTTATCATTTAAAGCACTTGTAGCAAGCAGCTTTGGAAAAGGAATGCTTAATTTAGAAGCCAATTTCTTGCCTCAAGTGTTTTGTGGGATTTTTCCATCGTGTATAGTGCAACTAACCTAAAAGCAACTAGAACAGTTTTTTGTAAAATGTTTATTCCCACCCACCCCCCCAAAAAAAAACCTGCAAAGAAAAAACAAAAAAAAAGCTCTTAAAAACTGTTCTACCTTGATACTTAAACCAAGAGAAAAGAAGAAGTGGCTCAACGGAAAGATTAAGGTAAGCACGATGCTTCACAGCTCGTTCTCTGTTCGCTTCCAGTTTGGCCTGGGGTGTTTCTTTAGGGTAAGAAGCATTAATCATCCAGTCCTATATTCCTGAAAAGGTACGACATGGACTCCCCGTTGTGGATCCTGCGAATGGCTTCTGAGAGGATCATGCTGATATCCACAGTCTTGATTTTAGGGCACTGGAGTTTCTGTATTTCATGTGGAATTGTGTTTGTAACAACCACCTACAGGAAGAAAAAATGATCAGGAGGACGTAGCTCCATAATGTTTTCCACCTTCCCTATTGGAAGTGTGAAAGGGAGTTTCACAGATCCTATCAAGCCACCACTGCTGGTAAGATTTTACATTTTTGTCAGGGTCAAATTCCTAGGAAAAGCCGCATGTTGCCATGGATACTAATGGCACTGTCCTTCTTTCCTTTCACTCATTCTGCCACGCAGGGCCAGAGGAAGGTACAAAAATATCCCCCACGCTGAGGGGAAAGCTCCACTGACACTGACAGTCCAGTATCTCACCACTTCCCACGTTTCCCTCTCCTGCTGTAGCTTAAGGACATGTAGATGTTTCCTTAAAAAAAAAACCCACCATCATTTGATCAGGATTCAGAATCCACACTTACTTCATCGATGGCAGACTCCTCGATCAGCCGGGGAGCGTCTGAAGACAAGAGGCCGTGGGTGGCCATGACAAAGATCTTGTAAGCCCCCCTCTCCTTGAGGGTCTCGGCCGCAGCCAGGAAGCTGTCGACATCATCGATGATGTCATCCTGCCAAAACACCACCGAGTCACCACCGAGTCACCACGGCCTCACACACAGCACTCAGACTGACAGGGCAGCTCTAGCAAGTACAACAGAACCCAAACTATCAGAAGATTGCCCTGTTTTATGACAAGCCCAGAGATAACATTCTGCTTTAGAGAAACCATGACTGAATCATACAATTATGGAATGGTCTGGGTTGGAAGGGATCTTAAAGATCATCTCATTCCACCCCTTGGTGTGGGCAGGGACACCTTCCACTATCCCAGGTTGCTCCAAGCCCCATCCAACCTGGCCTTGGACACTTGCAGGGATGGGGCAGCCACAGCTTCTCTGGGAAACCTGTGCCAGGGCCTCCCCACCCTCAGAGGGAAGAATTTTTTCCTAATATCTAATCTAACCCTACTCTCTGTCAGCTTAAAGCCATTCCCCCTTGTCCTGTCACTCCAGGCCCTTTAACTAGTCCCTCTCCATCTTTCCTGACGGCCCCTTCAGGCCCTGGAATGCCACAGTTAGGTCACCCCGAGTCTTCTCCTCTCCAGGTTGAACAATCCCAATTCTCTCAGCCTTTCCTCACAGCAGAGGAGCTCTATCCCTCTAATCAACCTGGTGGCCTCCTCTAGACTTGTTCCAACAGCTCCACGTCCATCATCTCAGCTTCACTAAAACTCCTGGACAGAAACACAGTGATTCTCCCCTGCTCTGATGTGCACCTGAAACCCCTCTCCTGCAGGTAAGCATTGAACAGAGTTTCACCTGCCCTACTCATGGAAACAAGGTCCAAACTCTGCTTTTCAGCATGGATCACTTCACAGTGTGCTCAATCCTGCCCCATGGAATCAAAAGTCCACCAGCAACCCAAGTTTAGTGGCTGATACAGAATGTTTACTTGATTTCTTCAACTTTAACATGTTTAATATCATTGATGAGAAGTGAGGACATCTTACCACGATGATAGCTATTCTTCCTCCCACATCTCCAACAACTGTGATGGGTGGCTTTTCCTTAGGAATCAGCACTGATTAAGGGAAAGTTGGTTTAGAGGGATGGAAAGGAGAAAGAAAAGAGAAAGTTTATATAATTTACTTTAATAATGTCTGCTGGGTCACCACAGTTAAGAGAGAGACATGGACCAACAACTATTTCAACAGCATTACTGGGAAAACCAGCAGGACTTTAATACATAAATGATCTTTTTAAGCTTAGTTAAAACATTAACTACATTCATTTACACTCAAATTGTTAACCAATTCAATGAATTCTTAATTTTAGCACAGAAACAAAGTGGCTGGCAGACAGCACCAGTTCCTTTTTGATGGCCCATCACTGCCAGCCCCATTCCCCAAAAAAAGGACGGGTAACACTTTCCCACACACACTTACTTACTGGGGATCTCCAAACTGGGGTGAATAGCAGCTACGTATTTGGCTGTAGGTGGGGAGTGCCGACCATCCACCATGTCAGACTCGGCATCCTGAGCTTCCCCATGGATCACAGCGATTCCCAACCGCAGGCGCTCAGCAAACGACTGTGCCCTGCAGGGAAAAGGATTCAAAAACACCAGGAATGCGTTAAATTTAAAAGAATTCACCCACATACAATCCTAACCTATTTCCGCTTCATTTCTACCGTTTCAGAGGAAAATGAAATGATCCTATAATTTTAGGAGAACACATGGAAGGAACCACTTGCCCCTTAATATCTTGATTCCACCAGGTTTGTGAGTCAGCATAACCCTGAAAGGGCCCATATGGGCCTTGAAGCAACAGGATAAATGTTGCAAGTCACATAATTCTGATTACTCCCTTCTGCTTCGCCCAACAGCCAAAAACCATTCCCTGGCCTTCGGCATCCTTGGGATTCCAATGCTTTAGGAATCTCATCTAACAGTAACCAAGAATAGTCTTGATGTCTGGATTGTCTACATTTAATAGGAAAAAATATATATTCACATGAAAAAAAGTGCTCACCTATTTATTTTTAGCACTAAATAAAGACAATATCCCTGACTTGCTGACACAATCTGAGATACCCTGTGGAAAAGGGGATCCAGATGATCATTCTGCCTGGCAAACCACACTTCAAGTTGAACAGCCTGGATTTTATTATTAGCTGACATAAAGTTCCTTCACAGCGCAGTATTTCTTTGACTAAAATTAGAAATTTCTGGAAAGAAGTGTGAAGTTAGCTGGGGGAGTGGGCAAAGCAGAGAGCCAGGAAAATAGGAATTTCACAGACAGTGCTTGTATCCCAGATACTGGAAGCAGCAAGTGTAAATTAGCACATCTATCCCACCTTACCTTGCACACCCAAAGTCTGGGATCCTGCCCAAGCCACCCCATCTCACCTCCTCTGGTCCAAGTGAATCCAGCACATCTAAAGTGAGTCACTCTGCTCTAACATCAGCACCTCAGACCTGTGCCTGAATCATCTCCTCTATCCTTAAGCCTTGTTTCACTATCCAAACAATCCAGAGTCCAGAGAATAATTTGCCCATTGTGATACTCAGTTAATTAAAAATGAAGAATCTTCCACCCTGTGGTTATCATACAGTTACAATATTCTTGCAAGTAGTTAATTACAGGTAATTATTATTCCAAACATTAGGAGTTAGGACTTAGCAGGCATAATCCTATCAATAAAACCATAATAATTACGTTAAAATGCAATATTAAACTGAACAAAGTTCAAAGTAGCAGCAAAATGATTTATTAATTTTCCAGTGAGCTCAGAAACCGCAGAAACATTCTGAACTGCACCGAGCACGGGTTCTTTTTCACAAGTAGGCATTCATCACAAGTATTTTCCTGGATTGTTTTCAGCCTGGATTAGGCTGAAACATCCAATCCCCCTTTCCCCAGTACAATGCACCTCTTCAAATACTGCCCTTAAATGCTCGTAGGTCCACATGAAGAAGTTTAACAATACAGCTCTGGGAACCTCTCCTCCCCAAATCCCTGTGTGTGCAACTCATCTGCCTGGTCAGTTTGAACAGACTATTTGCTGGCATTGACAATTACTGGATGAGTGTTAAAATGCTTCAACAAAAGCCTGTCTACACCCAAGTGGCAACACTGACACCGTGGAAAAGAAATGGGAGAGAAACAAATGGAAAATGACTGGCCGAAACAAAAGAAATCACAAGAAGTACTGCTGGAGAACAAAGATGACACAAGTTGAATTGTTACATAAAATAACAAAAACACAAAGTATCACAAATTCCTTGGCATGAAAGTCTAAATAACTCTTCAACAAACTCTTGGTTTGTCACCACAGCAAATACAGCATCTCTTAAACCATTGTCCAGCTCTTACAGCACCTGCTGACAGCAGTGTAATTCCAAAGCATCTGGGAACAGTCAACTAAAAAGCTTCATGGATTAAGAACAGTCATTCAACCACAAGGACTTCACAATCAAAATCTTCTCAAATATCAAATCCTGTTTCACCATCTGTATTTAGGATCTGATCAACCATGTTCTTATAGTTAAGCCCACATTAAGCAATTCCCTTGGATGAATGGCATTACATTTCCAGCCATTTTTTTTCATTTACAGCAGGAAATTTATAATGTAAATGCACACAAATATAACATGATTAAAAACCTTCTTTATCATAAGCACTGCGCTGATTTACCTCATCCTTTTGTTTGTTTTTTTCAAGTCTCCTTAGATTTATTGTGATTACAGAGATGATGTAAAAACTACACAGCTGACAAGGTAGAACTGGGAGGGGTTTGAAGGCTGCATCTTCTAATTATTGGATATCTGTCCTTCACTTGATCCTAAGAACAAAATCCCGACAGAGTTTTCCTGCTCTAAGGCAAGAGAGCAGATCTTACCCACCTCTTTGCAGACGCAGGAGATTTGGCCACAATTACAGCATTCCTGTAGTCTGGTATCTGTAGTAAATAACAGATAGCAATGTCCACTTCATATCTTTAGACAAATTTAAACTCAGTAAGAATCAGAGAACTTTATTTTGCCAGAAGAATTTTAAGCATTGAACATTTTCACCTAAAAAAGCAACCTCAGGAATCCATGGTAAATGATCAGAGTTGACAGCTCAGTAAAAACAGGTATTTAGAAAATTCAGATATTGGAACTGTACCTTTCATATACCCCATGTTATAGTAGAGATTACAGAAAAGTAACTGCTTTAGAACATCAGGGCTAGGCAGACAAGTGTTGAAAGAAACAGGAAATCATCAAAATTAAAGTTTCCTGTTCAACTTTAATTGTCTTTCATCACTTGAAAACAGCATTTCACCCATTTCCTATTGCTTTGGAGAGTACACTGAGAAAAGTCACACCTCTCCATCACGGAACACCGACTATTTCTATGGACAATCAGAAGGGACAGAAGTTCCACGTTCACTGCACTCTCCTGGAGTCACCGTCTCACAGTGCTGCAAACATCAACAGCACCAGAGGGGTAAGGCCAGGAAGTCTGGGTTTCTTTTTGAGGTTTGACAGAGACTTCAGTCACGTTTCACAAACACAATCTACTCCTCAGTTTGCTGCCCCTGCCCCATTTTCACACTGTTTTTTCACTCCAGACTCCTGCTCTCTGTTTAACCACCATTTTAGTCTCCCCATCTCTCAAAAGTTTCTTATCCTCATCTCCATTTTCCCTGCAAACAGCGACTCCACATCAGACTCATCTTGCCTTGTCCGTAACTTCTCAAGCATTCCACTATTCACACTTCCAGTCCTCCTTTCCACAGCAACCCACGCTCCCTCTCATATCTCATCTTCCCCCATTCCTTGAAAACTCAGTAGTTTCCTTCACTGTTTTTCCCTGGGATGATCCATCTCTGTGGAGAGCAGCTGAAAGAGAACCTGGCTGGCCCTCTCTCCATTGCCACAGTTCTCAGCCAAGCAAAGTCCTACAGAGCAGGTCCATCCTCAGACTCCCAGAGTTAAGGGACCTGCAAATTGATCTGTTACAGATGTAATTGCACAAATTTGGGGGGCTGACACCCTGTCATGCTGCTCACCACCTTGCTGTCAAGATGTCAAATACTCATCTCAGGGAACAGAAACAAGCAGGTGTTCTGCAAACACAGGCAAGGTAAGTTCTTCCACAATCTTTTCCTCAAACGCACAAACTGCTCTGGCTGAGTATGTCCAAAAGCTCTCCCTGAAATGAGCACGGGAAAGAAAAAAAATTGGGCAAGGATCTAATCAACTGAAAACAAGAACTTTTCTGAGGACGTTGTCGGGCAACGTTAATAACCCACAATGTTACTAACTCCACCTATAACACTGGGAATTCAGCATGTTCTGTCCTTTACAAACACTTAGTTATACAAGAGGCTACAAAGATTAACATGACGGAAGGTATGGACAAGGCAGGGCCTGTCACTTGACATAACAGAGGCTTTGATCTTGTTCAGACACCATTGCCTCATTTTTCCCCTGCCAAATTACCGAATTTGTTCTCAGCTCTTCAGAAATGAAGTTGGAAAGCCAGAAGTGTCATCCACAAAGCAGTAAGGTATCAACAACAACTCGAAACAAAGAGCTATGTCACTCTGGGATTAACTTGTACACACAGGAAAGAGAAGACACCAAGTATCCAACATTTTCTAAGCAATACAGAGGAAACCCAACAAATTATTTTCATATCACATGAGTTTCACTGATTGCACTGTCTTCATCCCACAACACTGAGTAATTCTCTTCACATCTATGCATAAATTCCCAACAGGGAACAACCACAAGTCCTCATCCTCTCAACTTTCAGTTAAATGCTTTTTAAATGACCTCCACTCTTACCAAGCTGGACTCCATTTCATGCTACTCAGTGCACCCCATCATGACTCCAACTGCTTTGAAAGCTCTGGCATTCCCAATGAAGAATATCCAGCAAGTTGTGGCCACCAGGAACTTGGGATGAATACTAAATTCCTCCTGAGCAGCGCTGGATCACAGTTTTAAGATACTATAAATGACCTGGCTGGTCAGGGTACTTGCCAGTGTAGATCCCAAGTGACCAGATCCAGTCAGTCAACTCCAGTTTTGACAAGTCCCCTCATGGACGAGCAGAGGAATGAAGAAATAAAGAACTGAAAGTATCTTTTAAGACTTCAGATCCCTCTGTAAATGTTCATTTGTTAGACTGCACAGCAGTGCCAGACTCAAAAGCTGCAACAATTCTTTGTAAGCCATTAAAAGCTCATGAATCAAAAAGTGATTCAAGACCAAACCAGGACCATGATCTTGCTATCGACTATAAATCACACACTGTAGCAACATATAAAGGCACAACCTCTCTTGTGTCTGCATACTTGGTTTTCCACTTTTTTTTCCTTTTTTTTTAACTTAGGAAGTCCTTACAATGTGCAATACTTCTCTCCTGGAACACAAGACGAATGACTGTGGCAAAGCCAAAGCCTGGGGTTTTGTTCTGCCACCCTCTTTGATTCTATTACCAAATGAAATGATAAAGAGAGCTTCAAATGGTAACTGATTCCCCAAACAGATTTTAACACTGTCATAACAAAATCATGTGGGTTTGGGTTTTCTTAGGGGGGTGGGGTGGGGCGTGTTTCATTTTGGTTTTTAAATTGGGGCATTCACAGCCCTATAAAAAGAAATAGCTTGGAACCAAAAGTAAGAGTGAACCCAACCTTTTCTCTCACTAGGAAGAAAGCATTTGCTTTATTCCAAATTATCATTAGTCAGAGGCTTAACGTGTATCTTATACCTACAATTATCATTTGCACAATTTGCATGGATGAATCTACCAGTAGCCCTTCTCAAAGCACTTGTAAAAATAAGATGGAGAAATGGAAGCTCAGAACGGCCCAAGTTAAGCTGCTCAAGTCAAGACATGCTGAACGAACAGTGGGTGAGATTTCCACACAAGAAATCAGCTGGGCTTGCTTTCAGAGCATGATCAATAGGCTCTCTCATAGCTTACAATTCCCAAAGTGGTTTTTATCATGAGACATTAATTACACCCACACAAGCACTCCATCCTATAAACATCAAGGAAACAGGAAACAGGAAAGGAAGAGGACATCAAGAGCACAGAAATCCTAACTTTTTTTTTTCAATATTAGGGGAATACATCTAAGAAGATAGAGCAGCATTGCTGCACAGGTAAGAGAACACCAGCTCTCCATGGAAGTAAAAGTTAAGCACGTGGGGAGGAAAATAATCAACTGCCCCAACACCATTCCCTGCCGCAAACTGATCCTTTCCCCTTAAAATTCTGTTTGAAGAGTTAATCTTTTCAGAGGAATTTGTTTCAGATGTCTTGAGACATGACAAAAAAGGTAATTTAAAAAAGCAACTGTAACAGCAGGCCCTCCTCACCTCTTCTTGGATGTACTGTAGTAAAAACGGGGATGCTCTCAAGTTATCAACTGGAATGTTGAAGAAGCCCTGAATTTCCTTCTGATGTAGATCCATGGTAATAAGATGAGTTAGTCCTTAAAAAAAAAAAAAAGGAACAAGACATAGAGAGAAGCACATCAAGAAAAGGAAGAGAGAACAAGACAAGACAGTCTTTATTTTTCTAAGTTTCACTGAAGCTTGTCCAGAAAATCTCCAAGCTGCACGAGAACAACATTACACTCAGTGAAAGCACATAACAAATTAACTACGTCCCTCTTAAGCACATGGGCATTAACTTGTTTTGAGACTTCTACAGTGACTTTTTAAAAGAACCTCCGAACACTCCACATAACTGACTCAGCAGTGCCACACTGAGGCAGGTAAGATCCTTCTCCACGGGACAAAATGGAAGCACTAATTTGCCCTGTGTCACAGACCCCGGCACACTCATTGTAGTCCTGAACTCCTGCAAAAGGGGGCCCAACTCCTAAACACCAAAACCCACTTCTCTCAAAACAACAAACCAGCTCACACTGGGTTTGGTATGAATGCCTGTTTTTTCCCAGCGATGGGAACAAAAGGAAAGGAGCAGAAAATGTGCTGAAGGTTGTGGAAATGAATAGTCTCATTCTCCCACATCATCTCAAATGTAAAGGACAAAGTGCATTCATCCAACAGGTAAAAAAACAGGCCAGAAATGACAATGCACAACTGTTCAAGAGTGTTAAAAACATGAAGAACGGTATTAAGAGATGGATACCATGGCAGCTGAGCCCAGCAGACTCATTTTGCCAACTCAGTGTAAAATGGCTGCTTCAAGTTTGGGTTTTTTACGAACTCATAGTTCAGAAACATTTCTAATTAGAAACAATCTCTAATGAGAGAATTTCTAATTCTCCTTTTTATGTGAGTTTTAAACACATAAAGTTTGAAATTTTTAGAGTCCCAGTTTGTGCACAGACCTCTCTAAACCTGGAAGCTGACAGCAGGAACCCCCTTGGCCTGATAATTTCAGAACAGCCCCCACTCTTACCAGCTTTGCACATCATTGAGGCCAGTAACTTAGAGACAATGGAGCCCCTTTTCCTCATCTTGCACTGTTTGCTGTATGGGAAGTAAGGGATCACTCCAATAATGCTTTTGGCACAGGAGGTTTTACACGCATACACCATGATCAGCAGCTCCATGATCGTAGTATTCACATCCCTGCAATGACAAACATCCAGTTCTGTATCCCGGGCATAAAAATCTGGTATTCAGCACAGGATTTATACCCACTCCAGGAATTTCATGCCAGGGTAGCTCAAAGTATGGTGACTGAGCAAACTTCACTAAGCTTCCAGCTCTGGACTTCAGGATGGCAAGTGCCCTGGGCCCAGTATTTGAATTCTTCACCAGAATTATACTTCTTTACTGTTTTCACTCAGCCGTTTTGGACAATTCAGCTGTTTTTGTTGGACGGTGTTGCTATAAAAAAGTAGCCCATAGTTTGTCCCCAATATCGCTTTCTATTGTCCACAAAACAAAATATATGTATTTTCCCATATAGATATGCTTTTTTAAAAAAAATACTTTGCACTTTACAACAAATTCTTCTCTTGTTAAGCCAAGAGCAAGCTAAATACTTAACAATTAGCATCTATTCCCTAAGAGAAGTGATCATCAACTAAGATCTATTATTTCTGTTGCCATTAGCCTTAGCATTTGTAAAGTTCACTTAAAATAAAAGATGCTGTTTTCTGAATCATGGGACACATTGCCCAGGAAATTTTCCTCCTACAATTACAGCTTTGTGATGGAGCTAGAGATGGGCAGTTGAAAAGGGAAAAATTAAAGAGAACGACATAAGGAAAAGAATACACTTAGGGAAAGAATGCAGGGACCCAGGGGAATATTTTGTTGATATATTCACTGAAAGTTAAAATAAGAGAAGTTTGCTTATGCCAAAGTTGGCTTTGTGCACATATTAAAAGAAAAACACAAGACAAATAACAACAAAGAAAAGACTATCTAGTTAATCTAAGCTTATTACACTGTATCACATACATAAGAGATGACTAAAATTAAAACCAGAAGCATTCCTATGGACAGCCCATGTCAAATGCTAGCACAGGGTCTTTAAACAGTTACTCACTTTGAAACTGTTTGGATGATAAATACATCCTTTCCTCTCACAGACTCCTGAATCTGCACTCTTGTTTCTGCCAAGAAGAAAAATATGTAATATTTGCAATAGCAAAACTCAACAGAGTCTAAGAAAAGGGGAGCCAACACATGCACATCAGGGTTGGGTACAATTCCAGTTTTGCTAATTAAATGCTCACCTCTGTTTGGCTCCTGATAAACCTGAACCTTCCCCATCTCAACTCCCAGGCGCCTGCAGGAACAGAAAACAAGGAGAAGTCATCATGGGGAAAGGAAGGACAAAACAAATGCAAATCCCACAATGCAACAGTTACTGAAAATGCTGTACTCCACAGCACAAAACCAAGGAAAGAAAATCCCAAACCATAAAACCAATAATTACAGTGGACATCTCTTTAAAAAGCACCTACAGTTTTCATAAGCTGCACTGCAGACTAAGCTAAACTCATTTTCAAGTCAAGCTCAGAAGAACAAGCAGCAGAAGAAAAATGCTTGAATACTAAATCGTGCAACAATTTCTAATTTTTAATATGTATTTCCTGCCCTATATATATATATATATGTATATACACGTGGCAACATACACATACACAATACTTAAAAATACAACTTTTAAGTTGTTCTCCTCTATAGAAAACAGTCAATGTAGACTGAAGAGGAAATACAGCAAGCACTATTCTATGGATAATGGAAGACTAATGTCTGCTGTATTTATTCCATGTCAGGATTAGCACAGATCCCCATGACTACAAAAAGGAGACAGTTAACAGAATATGACACACACTCATGCCCAAATTCTTGCCACACATAACCTGAGCTCCTTTGCCCCCTTTCTCCTCCTGTCCACACCTAACTTTGGGCACATAAGTCTCGGGAAGAAATCCATAATGTGAAATATTCCCAGTAATGTTATGCATCCTAATTAGCACAGTGAAAATTTACTTAAGCCATAAAAGTTCTGCTGAAGCTATTCACGGATTTAAGCTAAAGGGATGTTCCCATCCAAAATATACAGTGAGCAGGAGAGATGTAGTTTTGCTGCCTAAGAAAACCATACTACAAGGAGTAGTGATGATAAAATGATGATAAAATGATAAAAACTTCTGCCATGATTATTTAACACTATCCAAACATTAACTTTGCCCACGTGTTTCCTATAATATGCTGCAGCCAATCCCAGCCTGCCACGGAACAATTCCAACACAAATTATTCTCCTTCGACTCCAGTTGTTGAAATATGCTGTGCAATAGAGCACACACCACGCTCTTGCAAACCATGGCAGTTTTCCCATGTAATTCTCCTTAAACAGAGAAATCAGAATTAATAAAATAAGACTGTACTTACTCAGCAATCCTCTTGGACAGTTCCATGCATGACGAATTGGAATTAGCCGAAAACAGCACCAGCCCACCCTTGGTGATATTCATGATGGCCCCAATTTCAGTTGATGACACACAAAACATCAACCCTAAGTTGTTTTTCCACTTCTAAAAGACTGCAAGAGATCAAAAGTCAGTTAGAGCCACAATGTTAAAAACAAGAAACAAATTTTCCCTGTTTCGAAAGGGAAGAATTTCCTATAAGCCTGTATTTTCCAGCATCCTTAGTATTTGTTTTCCCCACTTCAATAGCTTCCCTAGAGCTCTCCAAAGGTCCCCCTGAAAATCTCCTAACTTTACAGGTTTTTTCCTATTTTGAACTGTTTTCCTCAGGCTATCATCTAGTAACAGAAATCTTCTTTTCCATCAGCTTGTCCAGTTCATTTAACAGAACTGAGCAACATTTATTGACTTTTCCAAGATCACAAAGCCAGTCAGGGGCAGAATGGAGCTGAAGAGAGCTCCTGGGTCCTGGCTAGAAGAATCTGTTTCCATACTGTGTCTCTTTTCATCACTTTGCAATAAATGATAAACTTACAAATAGGGATGAAACGTAAGGAAGAGTTCAATAAAGCTGGCAGCTGTAAATAATGACCTCTTGCACAACGAATCCACTTGCTGAAGCAGCTGCTGTCATTCTTTGAGATTAATAATTCTCCTGTGAAAACAGGAGAAAAATATCACGAGGAATTCGATACAATTTTTTTTTGTTTCAAATAAAGGAACAAACCACTAATCCCACCAAAGATTTGATGGGCTTCCATCTTTTTATTACTGTTTAGAAATTACATTTTCCTGACTTCTTCTGCTGTAATATTTTAGTCAAATAAAAGAAAAAAAATCACATTGTCCAGCAGCCCCTGACAGACCAAAATAGAATTCAACTCAAAAAGTCCTAGGCTACTGTACTTCACTAACTTCTGTTTAAGAAATAGAATCCTTCATCATCCATTTCAGCATTATGTAGAGGACTGGAAATATTAAATATGAATGGCTTAAATTATGAAAGAAGTTACAGATAAATCAGTAACTTCTTTCCTGATAAACATCTCTCTGCTGAGAAACATAATTATCTAATAGTCACAGGTAATTCATTAGAAAAAGCTGATGGTTTATCAACTATTAAGTACTCCAAAACAGCAATAAAAAGAAAAAAAACCAACCATTTTTGTATTAGAGGGATAGCTGGCTGGCTCTATAAAGAAACTCTTCACCTCATCTTTACAACTTGCCATTCTCTCGGTCAGGTTGATTTTGTCACAGAGGAATCTGATTCACTCTCATGAAGAGCCAAAGTCAAGCCAGGAATTTCCTAACAACAAATCTCTTGATGCCCAGTCTGAGCTCTGCTTAACTGCTGTGAATGAAAACCTGCCTGTCATCAGAACCTCCAAAATGTGCAGAGAGTGAGCACAAACAGCAACAATTTCAGCCTCAGAACTCCGAGATGTTTCACTCTACTAGAAACAGGTGAACCCCCGACACCTCAAAAGCCAGACCTGTATCCCTCCCAAACGAAGTGCCCAACAATTTAAGGATAAACCTAATTCTAGGCTAGTGTTTCTCTGTTCTGCTGCTCAGCTACTCTCTGCAACTCCCAGCTGTTAACTAATGGCCATCACCCATCAAATATTCATAATAGTGTTCAAGATCCATCTCAGCTCCAAAGAAGGCATGGACTAGAAATGCTTTTAGGTCTCAGAACACCACCTGAGAGCTTGTGTGGCTGGATGGGAACAACGTGGATACAACTTTCCCTGTTACTAAAAGCATTCATACAGAAGGCACTCCTTTTTCCCCCCCCTCAATTGTGTGTCTTCTTCCTTCCATGGGATTAGGGAAATGAGAAGCATTAAGAGATCTGCTGAAAGACAATAGTTGTTGCTGCCCATTATTGCTCAAGGTGCATTTTACACCACCATAAGATAATGATGTATTCAGCAACACTAAACGCTGCTCTTCACATCATAGGTCAAGGACTTCTTTGTGGTCGTACTTCAGCAGCTACAAGTGGGCCACGGTGTGTGTGGGGAGGGAAGGTGCATTTAAAGAGTAATCAACCTTGAAACGGGTGTTGGGATGACAGCAAGCTGGCAGAACTTTATTAGATGTGCAAAGACGTGACTCCGCATGGGTAACCTGGGACCAAAACCCTCTGGTTTGAGGTGGGCGAGGTCTGGGAGAACACAGGCACCACCTGAGGCTGAAGCACCAACTCCTGCCCTGCCTTTTGGGCTGCACACAGTTACACAGACACGCCACGATGAGCACAATTACTGGGTACACATGGCTTTACATCTCCATGAACTGAGCATGTCCGCACAGAAAGCAACAGAGGCAGGAATAACTGTATGGGATAACCATGGTACTAAGCAATGGATCCCCGTGGGACGGAGGGAATCTGCACCCTCTCACCCATCTCCCCACAGGGAATTTTCCCGGCCCTTCCACACTCACCTATCCCCCTGGGCTAAGGGACCCTTCCAGCCCACGCCTCCCTACAATCCTTCAGCTGCTCCAGGTGGGTTACACAGGCCCTGTGGTCCCTGCGGATCCCATCCCTCCTATCCTGGAGCGGGCAGTGCACATCGCAGCCCCACGCCGCTCCTCCTCACCTGTGGGGCTGCCGGGGAGCCCGAGAAGCCCTGCAAAGGGCCCGCCCAGGAGAGAGTCCCCATCCCCTGAGGGGAGGGCGACGTAGCCCGTTCCTCAGGCGGCAGAACCCCGTGTGTGGGGAAGGGGGGATGTCCTGCCCACACAGCCAGCTGAAGCGGGCTGAGCGGGCGGGAGCGCCCCTCGCTGAAGGCCTTACCTGCCGGCTCCGGCCCCCCGGCCCCGGGAGAAGGCGGCCCGGCCGGAGGGGAAGGAGGGGGTGAGGCAGAGGGAGAAGCAGAGGCGGCGGCGGAGCTCAGCCCCTCCAGTTCTCCGCGGGCAAGATGGCGGCGGGGCGTGAGGGAGGGAGCGCGGGCGGGAGGGGCGGGCCCGGGGCGACGCCCCCCCCCCCTTCCCGCCACGGGCTCGCACCGCGCTGAGGGGACCCGGCGCCATTTTCCCCCTCAGCCCCGCAGTGAGGGGGGGACACCGGGACGGGGTCATAGAATCACAGAACCATCAGGGTTGGGAGAGACCTTGAAGATCCTCCAGTCCGACCGCCAGCCCAGCACTGCCACTGTAGCCCCTAAACCATCTCACCCATCGCCAGATCCAGGCGCCTCTGGAAAACACCCTCCAGATACAGTGACTCCACCACCTCTCCCTGGACAGCCCGGTCCAATGCCTGACCACCTGAACAGTGAAAAAAAAATTTCTGGTATCTGATCTGAATTTCCCCTGTCGCAGCTTAAGGCCGTTTCCTCTAGTCCTCACTGCATGCACGGTAGAAGAGACCAGTCCCCCCCTCAGTGCAACCTCCTTTCAGGTTGTTGTGGAGAGCGATGAGGTCCTCCCCGAGCCTCCTCCAGGCTCAAACAAACCTTCTCCAGGTAAACAAACTCAGCTCCCTCAGAAAACACGTTTTCTAGACCCTTTCACCAGCCTTGTCACCCTTCTCTGCTAAAGAGAAGGGCACTTCTGGGTCCCCATCTGGCATGATGTGGGAACCAGAACACCAACGCCACAGTTCAGCTCCCACCCACCAAAAAAGACCCTTGCCAGGGTTGGGAGAGCCCCGGTGCAAAGTCCACATGGAATAAAAGCAGTGGATGTCCGCAGGGTGCCGTGTTTTGGAGCTCCCACGCCTGCAGCCCTGTCGGAGGGAGGGACGGGCGGCTGCCATGCTCCTCCAGGCACCTCCATCGCTGTGGCTGATCCTCTCCATCTCCGCTGTTCCCCAAGGCACCTATGTGGTCTTTGCCAGCAGATCCAGCAGTGTTTGTAGGGAAAGGGGCACTTCTGGAAAGTAAATTAGGAAAAGAAACAATCAGTGATGTCTCAGTTCCCTGTCACCAGCACGCATGATTAATAATCCAGAGTCCCCTGTCAGGACTCCCCTTGCCACGTACATTGATTAAACTGCATGAAGATTCTTTTGACATCTGCAGTGAGACTCTTATTTTAAACACCCTGTTTAAAAAAAAACCAAAGAAACAACAAACCACCGGCTTTATCCCAGGACACCCATGACAAAACTGTCCTTTCACTGCTTTGAGGAAGTTACAGTCATCCCACACAGACATAGGAGAAGAAAGGTCCCTGCTTTAAATAAAAACCCAAACATTGTGGTTTTCCCTCTAACTGCAGCATGGCTAGAACCTGTTTTAAATTATGCTTCTCAGTATGCCCAAGATGAACAGTGTTTTATGGATCAGAATTTTAGCATTTAGTATAAAGGTACAAATTAGGTACTTTTGCTGCAGCTTTTCTCACAAAAAGCAATTAAACTTGATTATTCTTGGCCTGCAGGGTGCACTGGAGCAAAGCCTAGCATCCCAGCAGGTATTTCTGTCCACGCTGGCCTTAATGTGAAAGAGGAGGAAAAGCCATTGAACGCCTCACTTAAACATGCCTGTGAAAGGACAACGTTAAATTCATAGTTTGAAACCATTATGAGCTGCATTTTCCACCTTAAATACTCATGGGCGAGCGTTTTCCCTGTATTTCACATTTCCTTCTTGCTTCACCCATTCCAAGGCTTCATCAATTGTCTCCTCTTTTTGCTTTTTTCAGCAGACTGGGAGCTGGGGAAGGAGAAGCCATTTAACCAGGAGCAGCTGCCAGATGTCGAGCACTCCACTTGCAGGCTCACACAAAGCCAAGACATCTGTTTGAAATATGTGAGCAGAGAGGCCATCAGCCTCTTTGTACCCTCAGAGATGCAGCACTGATCCTCTGACTTTCCTACAGCCTCTTCCAAATTACAGTGGAGGGTAAGAGAATAGACCCCTCCCAGCACCTCGCCACCCCCACTGTTCCCAGTCTGTGTTTTCCTGTTTCCAGGCTGATGCTTCCACAATTGATTCGGGGTCATTGACCCCAGTAGGTTCTTGTTTTGTTTCAGGGCTTTTAGGACAAAAGGGAAGGGGGTTTGAGCTTATTGTTGGCCTCTTCACAGAGCAGAGGAGATTTCTCTTGGCATCAGTCTCTGTCGCAGGATTTCGCTGCAGCCTGGTGGGGCAGAGCAGTTTGATGCAGAACAACTAGAAACGACACTTGGTGAAACACTGACCCGTAATGCAATTAGCAGCCTTCCCCAGAAGCATTTTTCAATACCCCAGGGCACCCAGAACTTGCTGACTGTTTGATTTGTGCTGCCCCAAATTCCTGACATTGCTCAAGCAAGCCACAGGACCAGGAACTAAGAGATCCTGTCTTCCGATCCTTTTTATAACGGCACTGCCTTTGTTTTCTTAGGGAAAAAAAAAAAATCAATTTCTCACCTCTGTTTTCCTGATCAGAGGAATGTGAGTTTAAATCTCAGCTCCCAAGGGAGAGGGATTTGTTAATCTGATAATATGCTACCCAAACACTAAGGGTTTAACAAACAGTTGCTCCAAGATGAGCACACGGATTTTATTTCATTTACAATGATTCAATTAGCAGTCATCTAAGGAATGCTGAAAATTTGCTGGGTGTGAATACACTGTCTCACAGAGATTTGTTGTCCTTAATCCAGATGTGACCCTGGCAAGCAGAGATGTGCAAAAAAACCCCTCCATACACACCTAGTCCAGCCAAGGTGAGGAGCACTGCTCATCCTCATCACTTGGCTGGACAACAGCCTGCATCCATCACCTGAGAGAAGATAAATGCTGCTGTCAGCCAGGCTCCTGTGCTCCATCCATCACTGCTCAGACAGGTTGGCTTTTTTTTATTTGTTTGTCTGGGGTTGTTTTGGTTTAAAAAAAAGATGGATATTAAAACTCACCTACCAAACCACCTGACAGTGAGAACTATCAGACATGGCACGCCAAAGAAACACTCTGATTTGATCCTGACAGAGTTCTGTGAATAGGTTTGGTCTCCCCCAACAGAAGGAGGATCCTACAAGGCATCCCAAAAGCATCCTCTATCCTACACAGTCCCTCTGAGCCTGCAGGGAGGTTCTGCAGCACAGACACCTCCACACTGAGTGCAGCCCAAAGGCCACCACCTTCCTGCTCCCCTGCCCTTGGCTTTTCTGCCTGGGGAACAACTGAGTTCAGTTTCCAGAAGATTCTGCCTTGGATATTACCCAGCTAGGGAGGCAGAACTCAAAGTGGCTATAAAATGCATTTCAGAACGGAGGGAAGGAGGAGTAATTTTATCATGTCTTGGGAGTGATCTGGAAATAGCATCCCCCATGTCTGGGAAGCAAAGTGCCTTAAAAAAGGCCCTGGAGCAGAGAACACGTCTTCTCTGTGTGAAAGGCTGTGGCTGTAGATAGCACTCATTGCTTTATCAAATATTACTGCCTGGCTGTCTGCAGAAAACAGGCACCCACTCATTTGTCACAGTCCTGTTCCCCCTGAGTCACAGAACTTTGACTGAAGGACTCCCTGGGCTCAGCGTGTTTTCCTGTTTCCAACTGTGCTCCCAGTTCCAGGTCAGTCTGTAATGTTTAACAGATCTGCCACACCAGCTCCAGCATGGACACAGGGTTCTCTCCAGCCAGCCTCCCAGCAAAGAGATGAGAAGTTTGTGGGAATACTCAGTGTGGAACAGGTCCTGCAGACACACAGCTCGAGCTGGGTGCAAGGGTTTGGACAAACACTGCCCTGAAACAAGAGCCGGTGGTAGCCGCTCTTGCTTGGTTCCCAGACTGTCTTTGCTTTGCTGTGTGTGGGCAGCTCTGTCCTGCAAAGTCTGCATCACATCCTGCTCACATCCATTACCTGATGTTTGTGGCTGTGGTTTGCCCTTTGATTCGCATTTAGACAAAAGTGGTTGAACTGGGCAGTGAAGTCACGCCATTTTAGGGAATTTGAGCAGCTGCTCAGTTCGTGCCAAACACTAGTTAGTGCTCTGTTCCTCCCTGTCCTACCCACTGGGTCCCAGCATGGTTTGCCATTTGCCTCACTAAGCTACAGCTCCTCTACAGAGAGCACCCAGGCATCATGCCCTGTGCAAACATTTAGTGAGCACACAGGAAGGACTCGAGTTGGTCACTGCAGAGCAACTTTGCAAATTAAAGCAGAATTCAGTGCAGGAGAGCAGGTCCTGTGCCTTGGGTGCACAACTTGGGGGTGTAAAGAAAGATTTGGTACCAGCCCTGCCCTGTACACTGAGCAGGAGCTGGGAGAGGTGCAGGGAAGGAGCAAAGGGCAAGCAGCAAAGAGCACCCTGTGTCTGCCCCAGTTCAGTGCCAACCAGGACCAGCCCTGGATCAGGAAGAGCAGGTTAACCCCCTTGCTGGGAGTAGGACCCTCACCCATCAGCTATGCCAAGAAAGGCTGAGGAGACCTGGGTAAGGCCCAGCCTATATCACTTATTCACACTATTACCAACATCTCTCCTGCACAGAGAAGCTTTTGACCAATACAGGTCCTCTAATTTGCCATATTATTTCCTGCCTGATTTCAGCAAGCTGTGGAAGAGGTTCTGCTCTCAGACCACTGTGCACTGTCTTTCCTTAACCTTATCTAACAAATCAATTCCCCAAGCTCAAGAGTGGGACACTTAAAGATTTTACTCACCAGGAAAGTCTCACCAGAGGAGAGGCAGGGGGACCGTGAGGCTTCCCAGAGGCTTTTATTGTCTCATTAAGCTCTCATTAATGAGAACTTCCTCACCTGCTGCAGTCTCCCTCCCATTCATTTGTATTCACTATCCTGCTGCTGGTACTTTCAAGGCTTAGTTCCCACTCCTTCCTCCCTCTTTCCTCTGAACTATTCTGAGCCCAGTTTCTATCTCCATGCTCCCATCCAGGTCCCAGGGAGAAAATACTTTCTCCTCTTGAGTTACCGCTTGCCATGTCCTCCTCAGCTGGTTTCTTCCCTGATACCTCTGCAGCTTCTCCAGCTCCAGAGTCACCTGCAATAGTCTCTCCTCCAAAGCAAGGCAGCAACAGCTCCTGGTGAAAACCCTGGTTAGATGCTTGCTAAAAACTTGCTTGTTCTCCCAGCTAAGGCTCTCCACGCACAGCTTGAACCCCCACACCTCAGTGGCTCTGCCTGAACCCCGCGCGCTCCAGTGGCTCCGCACGTCCCAGCCCACTGTTTGTAGGAGCGGAGCTGTCGGATCAGCCCCTCCGTGGGACCAATGAGGGCCTCACACCAGCAGGGCAGCGGGTTCAGAACCTTTCTCAATGACTGCAAATACTGGGGGGTTCAGGCTGTTCCACCCACCCCGTGGCATCTGAAAGAGCCTTGAGAGCAAAGCTGCGTCAGAAGGGGGCACAGCTGCCAAAGCGGCCGCTCAGCCTCGTTGGATTGCTGGTTGGAGAATTCCTCCCCCTTTTATTTCATTCAGGCTTTTCTAGATAAGCATATGGCAAATGCGAGTATCAGAGAGAATGAACAGCCTGCCTCCTAGTTGGGAATGAGGGACTACCACAATTATCCCTGTGATAAAGGGGTAGTCTGAACATGAGGGAACTCAATACAACAGGAGATTTATCTTGAAAGAAGTCCCTTGGCAGCCTGGCCCATATTCTGTCAGCACAGTTTCCCATTGCACAAAGGGCAGGGATCAGACTGGGGATGACAGATCCACCCACATGTCAAGCACATCCTGCTCCATAGCTTAGTTACCTACTGCTATTCCAGTGGCAATTCCTTGGATCACCCAGACACTCTCCTTCATTCAAATCATGTTGTCCCTTGGGAATGTTTACGCACCTTAGATTTCTAAATGACCCAGAAAATTGCTTTCTTCCCTACCACAGACCAGGTCAACACTTTAAAACCTGACTCTCAAGGCTGCCAGGATGAGGAGAGAGGCATGACAGGAGTCTGAGGTCTTGGTCCAGCACTCGTGGAGTCTCTTTGTCACAAGGAATTACGTGGGATCTGCAAACAGATAAGGAAAACCAGAAAGAGCAAACGCAGGACTGCACAACCTTGACACGGCAATCGATGCTGTAGTTCACCACAGGAGCAAGTAAATAGCCCTGGAGTTACGTGCTGCATAGCAAACACTGCAGTTTTATCTGGATGACAGGCAGCAATTTGTGGCAAAGGGTAAATCTCTCTGTTCACTCAAGCTTGACATATGGATGGTCATGTTACATTCCCTGTTCTCAGCGGGTTTGTGCATGAATTTAAGGTTAAGTACATGTGTGCCTTTAGGATCACGACCTTCATTCAATATTGCATGGCCCAGCAGACCCATAATTAATCCCCAGCATGTCCAAGTGACAGCTCTCACTCGGTAACGTCATCCATGCAGAACAGTGAGGCACGTGTAAATTCATATATTCCAGCTGGGAGTCAGAGATTTTCCAGCCATCAGAGCAGCGAGGCTCCAAGGCAGATTTCTGACAGGATGAACAGGACAATTGGTGGCTTGGGCTGTTTTACAGGTGAATTGGGCACGGCAGGAGAGGGGGGTGTGATACCCTGAGGAGGGTGGGCTGGGAATGACAACACCTCAACACTACCGTTCTCTGATACGTGACCAACATTTTCTACTCACAAAAATTTAAGAGTTTCAGAAGCTGATGAAGCCTGGGAAGAAAACCTCCACCATCTTCCTCCAGGGAAGTTTGCAAATGTGAAATTTGACCAGACTCAGCTCCGCTACTTGCTCTTCTTTCTCCTCCAAGTCACTGTTTTTCAAAGGTACCCAAAGGTCTGAAGCCCAACAATAAGCCATAAGCAGGGTCTGGCAATCAGATCCATGTAGTCCAAGTACCCCAGGCAAGTCCTCACACCCAGGTCGTGTCCTGTCTGCTTCACTCAAGACAGCTGCTGCTAATGCCAGTGGTTTGTTTCCAAATTCTGGGTATTTAATTTTTTTAATCTAGTTGTTCTATTACCAAAGATGAACCTGCTCAGTCAGGTTGGGTCAACACGTGTTTTATCCCACAGGCAACACAACAGGCTGGGTAAGTTTTACAGAAGTTTATTGGGGTTTAATGTTCTCACCAACAGCACAAAATATCAGATCCCCGCTATTTAAGGGCTGGAAACATGTCAAACACAAACACAAACCATCATTGCTCAGAAATAGTTATGCTGTACATCAAACATGAGTAACAGGAGCACAACCACTGATTTGTCCTTCCTGGAGAGAGAAAAGATGAGTGTCTTACGAGCTGTCACCATACAAAAATACACAGAGACACTGCATTTAACTCTGTTTCTTTGAAAGATGCATGAACAAGAGTCAAAAGGCACAAGGAGTAAAATGCTGCTACTTTAACCCACCAGAAAGTTCTTTCACTTCCATTGTGTCACAGTATGTTTGAGATACCCCCAAGACACCAAATTATACCTCGCACAGCCCTTCACAGCCCCCAGTCCCGCCACTAGAGCTCTGAAATAAGGGAAGCTGCAGAGAAACACTCAGAGCCTTGGGACCTCTGCTTCCGAAGCAGACCTGGACTTCCTCCGGCTGCCCAGGCTGCCCAGGACCGACTCCTCACTGAAGGCTCCTTCGAAGGTGGACAGGATGGACTGGCGAAACTTCTCCTTGAAATCCGGCCCCACAAAGACATACAGGATGGGGTTGATGCAGCTGTTGAAGAAAGCAAGGCTGGAAACCAAGGGGATCCCTATGAAAAGAGCCAGTTTCATCTCATGGCTGGAAGAGTTTTTGGATATTTCCAGTAAGGAGAAGACGTGATAGGGGAAATAACAGAGGAAAAACGAGACTGTGACAGCAATGATGATTCTGTAGGGTTTTGCAGAGCTGGCCAACTGCCTTCTTTTCAGCCTGACAGCAACGACGCTGTAGCAGATGAGAATCACCAGGAAAGGGATGAGGAACCCGCACAGGAAGCGCGTTACGATCATGGCTTTGTGCCGCACCCTCCACAGCCTCCGCGTCGCCTCGGATGAGTAGTCGTCGGACAGCGCGAAGTTGTTATAGCAGCTGGTGACGTTCCTGGAACTGACCACAGTGTCCCGAAAGACCAGGTACGGGGAGCTGAGGAGCAGAGCCAGGACCCACGTTCCCAGTGCGATCCTGGCCGCCAGCTCTGGGCTCCGGTGGTTGTGAGACCAGACGGGAAAGGCCACGGAAACGCAGCGGTCGATGCTGATGACGGTCAGGAGGAAGACGCTGGCAAACATGTTGAGGAAGGCGATGGTGCTGTTCAGCTTGCACAGCAGCTTCCCAAACGGCCAGTGGAAGCCCAGGGCAGTGTAGGCGATGCTGAGGGGCAGGAAAAAGGTGAAGATGAAGTCAGCAACGGCCAGGTTGAGGAACCAGATGGAGTTCACAGTTTTCTTCATCTTGAAGCCTGCGATCCAAATGACGAGGCCGTTCCCCGTCACCCCCAGCACACAGGCGATGCCGTACACCACCATGGACAGCATGTGCATGGTCTTCTGGAGCCCGGAGTAGTAGTCCTGGTCAGTGGCATTCTCAGGCAGCTCAGTGGGGCAGCTGGCAGGGAAGGGGGAAGGGGAAGAGGAGGCGCTGTCCATCGCTTCAAGCCAAGACCTGAAATCACAACAGCACACAGCGCTGTTATCTGCAGCTCCTGCAGTGCAGGAGAGGTGGAAATCTTTGTGAGCAACCCTGCACAAAATGTGTGTGCAGAACCAGATTAGACAAATTAATATATCATTAATATAAAGTCCTTCTCTATAGCATCTGCAGCTGCACCTCACACAAACCACCACAACCAGAGAAACAACCCTGGTTTTGGTGTTGGTGCTCTCAGAGGAACACCTCCATCAACAGCCCACAGCAGCAATCCACTTGGGATTGCTGGAATCCCACGGAAACCCAGATCCCCCTGCCTTGACAAGTTGTTTTTGGATGACCAGTGACAAATCAAGACACCAAAACCCATCTAGGCTGGCAACAATTATGTTAACAGACCATTCCTTCACCAAGCGCTCGCCAGGGAGGTGCACTCTGAGAGCACACCACCACCCGAGCTGTATCCAGGTGTAATCCTCAGCCAACCAACACCCTCCCAGTGAGCTCCCCCATTCTCCTCGCCCCTCCTGCTCACCCAGCTCGGTAGGTCCTGGCAGGACTCACCCTGGTGCTTGTTCCTTGGCCACTCTGCCCACAGCGGGTGGTCTTGCCTCCTGGCTGACTCCCCTTCTGCTGCTCCTCTCCACAGTGACTCACACTGCCTTCCCATGGCTTGGGATCACGAGGAATTTAGTAGGATCACTTATTCCCTAATCTTGTTCCTCAATTTGTGGTGTGTTGATTTAACTCCTGAATCCCCAGCAGCCACACATTCCCTCGGGCTGGTTGGCCAAGCCCATCCAACTTGGACTTGAAGAACAAAGGAAGCACAGCCCCTCTCGTGCCTGTGCCACGCATCTCCTGGCAGCTCCCTCCCTCCCGAGCACCTGGACATCACTCTGGGCACCGGGGCTGCCCTGCCACGGTGGAGGGACAGGGCCAGCTCTGCTACCCACAACAGTGGCCCCATGCCCAACCCCTGCCGTGGCCTGGCACACCGGCTTGGTCTCCAGGAAGGGGGCTTTGGGGGTGGCCGGAACTGCTCCCTGCCCGGTGTAGGGTGGGGGGAGCTCCCGTCTTATGGGGGAAGCGAGAGGCATCCCTGGATGGCGGGACACCCCAGGGCTGCGGGAGAGGCACCTCGGGGTGCACGGCAGGCAGGGCTGGAGCTGTGGGTGACAGGAGGGGTGACAGGAGGGGTGACACCCGCGCTCCCCTGCCCGTCCCGCCCCGTCCCTCCCAAGGTCACCCGCGCCCCGGGCGCCACGTGCAGACCCCCCGCTGGCCCCCGCCCCCGGTGCTGGCCAATGGGGCGCGGGGAGGGGGAGGAGCGCGGCGCTGATTGGCCCAGGCGCTTCCGGAGCGCTGCCGTGCCTGACGGAGGGCGGCGCTGATTGGCTGCGGTGCGGGGGAGGCGGGGCCGGGCGGGCTATGGTAGCGAGCGCGCGGGATCTCGCGCGGCAGGGATCGGGATCGGGACTGGGACCGGAATCGGGATAGGAACCGGGATCGGGATCTGTGCGGCGGCGGTAGGAGCCCTGTGGGGCGGGGGAGGGAGGGCAAGGGTGAGAGCCGGGCAGGCAGCGCTGGTCTCCGGGTCAGGGCAGGGTGGGCGCGACACCGGGAGCCGCTCGGGGATATGGGAGGTGATGGAGCCGGGATGCAAGAGGTGCAGAGCCAGGTGGGGATGGAGCTTCAGGGCTGGGGTTCGCCCCTGCAGCAGCTGAGCTGCCAGGGCTGGAGTGGTGTCCACCACGAGGGTGGGCATGGGGCTCTCATCCTGACTGGGGAATAGGAGCTCTGTGCCCCTCGAGCTTTCTGTGGGTTTACCGAAAGCAGTGGGTGCTGTAACATGCACTGGGGGGACAGGCAGGACCCAGCCATCCTGCTCGGGGCCAGAGCAGTGCACTCTGCCCTTCCCCTCACAGCCCTTTCCCCAGCAAAGCCCCTCTGGCAGTGGGGATTCCCACCCTGCCAGTGCAGCCCCGGGCTGGATCGCAGCCGAGCATCCCTGCCCAGTGAGGGCAGCACAGCAGGCCCACAGCAAATGGACTTCGGCAGCTTGGCACAAGGAAACCATGTGAAATTGCTTAATAACCTGCTCACGGCCCTCCGCTGTCCTTGCAGGGTTAATGAGTAAAAAGATCCACTGTTTTCTGCCAAGGCAGCAGCTGGGCTGTTATTCCTTCCTGGAAGCAGCAGTGGCATCAACCAGGCCAGAGAGCTGCCAGGCTTGGGCATCACATGGAGCCAAGCAGAGGCAGAGCTTGTGTGTTTCCCTCACCCAACAGCCCATGGCCAGTCCCTCTGTGTTCCCAGGGAAGATGTGGGATGGGAGCAGGCAGGACACGGGGACCAGCCCCACTGCCATCCCACAGACCCCACAGACTCCCCTCTCCACTGGCAGGTGACTCAGCCCCAGCAGGAACATGGCAAACTCAACACAGGGCCTCCCCAGCGCCGAGCTCTGGGCCTCCCATAACAAGATGGTGATGGAGCCGCTTGACACCAACGACCCGGAGGTGAGACCCCCTTCTGGAGCCTGCCCAGCCAGGGATGCTGGGGATGCTGAACTCCTTGGGCCAGGGACATGACAAGGTCCAAGGCTGAGCTGCTGGAACCCATCCATCCTCTATGCCCTGTCTGTGGGATCAGCTGCACCAAGAAGGGATCCTGTCTCCCTTCAGCACCTTTCCAGGCCCCTCTCCATGCCCTGTCCCTTCTAAGGGTGCAGACCCTATGGTGGAGCACCCATGTCTGCTGAGAGCTGTCATAGTGAAGCTGTTTCTCCCCTCTCCCAAAGGTGCACAGCATCATCAAGAAGGAGAAGCAGCGGCAGAGGCTGGGGCTGGAGTTGATTGCGTCGGAGAACTTTGCGAGCCGAGCGGTCCTGGAGGCCCTGGGATCCTGCATGAACAACAAATACTCCGAGGGTTACCCAGGACAGAGGTACGGGGCTGGGCCGAGTCCCACCAACCTAAACCCTGACAGGGAGGGGGAGGGACCACCCACCCTGCCAGGCCTCACCTCTGGGAAGGAGGTGATGTCCGTGTGCTGGCAGCCAAGCTCTTCCAGGGCAGGATCCGATCCTCTTGGCTTCTGTCCTTGGCCACACATGGGACAATCTCAGCAGGGTCAAGTGTGCTGTGGCTGCCACTCCAGGTTCTCCCCATCTTGGTCACAGGGACTGTTCTGGGTAAGGAGTTTGGTTTTACTCCCTGCCCCATCCTTCGCCACAGGTACTACGGCGGGACAGAGTTCGTGGATGAGCTGGAAAGCCTGTGCCAGAAGCGAGCCCTGCAGGCCTACCGGCTCGACCCCCAGAAGTGGGGTGTCAACGTCCAGCCCTACTCAGGTAATGGGGTGCTCAGCAGAGCCAGGACAGTTGCCCTGGTCTCTGTGTGCCCCAGCACTCACAGCCACGTGGTGGGCTCTTACTGCAGGGTCACCTGCAAACTTTGCGGTATACACGGCCCTGGTGGAGCCCCACGGCAGGATCATGGGGCTGGACCTGCCCGATGGAGGCCACCTCACCCATGGGTTCATGACAGACAAGAAGAAGATCTCTGCCACCTCTGTCTTCTTTGAGTCCATGCCCTACAAGGTAGGGGGAGCTGCTCCAGCTGCAGTCAGGATGTGGCTATCATAAGTGTTGGTGCCCCTTAAAGTTAAACGTTCTGGCATGGGGCTCCCGGCACTGCATCCTGCAGGACAGCGCTGCAGCTGGTCTTCACCACACCAGGGGGGCTGAACCCTCCTCTTCCTCTCCCAGGTCAACCCCAAGACTGGTTACATCGACTACGACCAGCTGGAGGAGAACGCCCGGCTCTTCCACCCCAAGCTGATCATAGCAGGTAAGGGCACACCTGTACCGACCTCCTGGGTGACACACCTGGCTGGGGGTGGCTCCCAGAATCCAGTAGCACTCCAGTAATCCCAGCTGCAGGGCTGGAGCCTGGGCTGTCCGATTCCTGGTGCATCTGCTCCTGCCTCGTCCTCATCCCATCCCCCTGCAGGTGTCAGCTGCTACTCCCGCAACCTGGACTACGCCCGCATGCGGAAGATTGCAGATGCCAATGGCGCCTACCTGATGGCCGACATGGCCCACATCAGCGGGCTGGTGGCCGCCGGCGTGGTGCCCTCGCCCTTCGACCACTGCGACGTCGTCTCCACCACCACCCACAAGACCCTGCGGGGCTGCAGGGCCGGCATGATCTTCTACCGCAAAGGTGCCCAGCCCGGCTGCGCTGCCGGGAGAAACGCTGCCCCCAGGCTGGGGGGTGCAAGTTAATGCTCCTTCCCACTCTAGGTGGGAAGAAAGATCCTGGGAGCATCTGGGGAGCATCCCTGGGCCAACCCTGGCTCAGATTTGAAGAGGAGCAGCCACCATACTCTCTCTGAGTGGTTGGGGGTGAAAGCAGCTCATGGGAGGGAGAAGGGTGGCTGTGCTGCCTGATGAGTGACCCTGCCCTCCCCTCCCGCAGGCACCCGCAGCGTGGACCCCAAGACAGGCAAGGAGACACTCTACAACCTGGAGAGCCTCATCAACCAGGCGGTCTTCCCAGGGCTGCAGGGAGGCCCACACAACCACGCCATTGCAGGTATGCACACAGCTCCAGCATGGCAAAGGTGTCCTGGCAGGGCTCTGACCCCTGGCAACAGCCTGGACATACCACGGCAAAGGGCAGCCGGGTGATCCGTCATTGCCCGAGGAGTGACCAGGCTTGTCCGTCCTGCATTTTGGCTCCTGGCGATGTCACCAGCCTGGATATGGGGAAGGAAGGGACTGTCCATCAATTTGCTCAGCTTCTGGGATGACTCGTGCTGGCATCCCCCAAAAGCTCACCCCAGCGTCCTCCCACCGCAGGGATCGCCGTGGCGCTGCGCCAGGCCATGACCCCCGAGTTCAAGGCTTACCAGCAGCAGGTGGTGGCCAATTGCAAGGCCCTCTCATCGGCGCTGATGGAGATGGGCTACGACATTGTCACAGGTGAGGAGGGGTCTCGGCAGTGGGATGGGGTCCAAGCCAGGCCAGGAGGGCACAATGGGCAGAGCTCTGCCACCGTGATTCCTCAGGACATCCACAAACCTGTTCTGAATCCGCCCCAGTTCCCAAGGTCAGGCCCCCTTTAGCCCCCCACACTAGGGGCAGGCCCTGGTGCAATCCCAAGCCTCTTAGCTGATGTTTCCTGTGGGAGCAGCATTTCCCCAGTCTCACATCCCCACCAAACCCCTCTCCTTGCAGGGGGCTCTGACAACCACCTGATCCTCCTGGACCTGCGCAGCAGAGGCACAGACGGCGGCCGGGCCGAGCGGGTGCTGGAGATCTGCTCCATCGCCTGCAACAAGAACACCTGCCCCGGTGAGGGATCCCACGAGCTCTGCCGTGTCCTGCCCCGCATGCTGGGGATCTCCCGTGGCCTGTGCAGAGCTCCCCACAGAGCTCCCAGCTCCCAGTCCACCCCGGACGCTGGGAACCAGGCTGAAATGCCACACGTGGTGGTTTCGGTGCCGGGTTTGGTCACGTGTGCCCTGTCCTGGTGCAGGTGATGTCAGTGCCCTGCGCCCCAGCGGGCTGCGGTTCGGGACACCCGCTCTCACCTCCCGCGGCTTCCGGCAGGACGACTTCCGCAAGGTGGCTCAGTACATCCACAGAGGTGAGCGGGGCTGGGATTCAGCTCCAGCAGCATCCTGGGCCAGGGCAGCTCCCCTGGATGAGGAGGCACTGGCTGGCAAGGGAGCACACCCACAAGTGAGGAATAACCATCCACCTGCACATCTAGATGTGGGAGAGGACATCTGGCCACAGCTGGGACCAGCCAAACCCTTCCCTGTCCCTCGCAGTCTTGTCCCAGTTGTCCTCAGGCATCCCACACTGGTTTCCCAGGGCAGCAAGTCCCTCACATGGGAGGGAGGGAGCAGGGCTGTGTCCTGGGGAGCAGCAGGGCTGGGAGAGCCGTGGGATGCAGCAGCTGCAAGGGCTGACCAAGGCATCTCCCACGGTGGCAGGGATCGAGCTGGCGCTGCGCGTGCAGAAGGACATGAGCCCCAAGGCCACACTGAAGGAATTCAAGGAGAAACTGGAGGAGGAGAAATACCGTGCGGAGCTGAAGGCACTGAAGGAAGAGGTGGAAGCCTTCGCAGCCACCTTCCCACTCCCAGGACTGCCTGTCCTGTAAGGGGAGACACCCGTGCTCTGCTCCCAGAACCTCGGGAGGACCCGGGATCACGGCACGCTCACACCCCAACACCCCAGTGCCTTCTCCCAGCACCTCCCTGCTGGAACTGCAGCAGCAGCTCATCCTTTGCCTCTTACTCCCCTCTCCCTCCCGTGTGGGGCACAGGGACCCCCTGAGCACAGCCCCTGTAGGGACACCAGCCCTTCACCACTCAGTGTCACCACTGGGACCGAGCACCAGGTCACCCTCACCTCACAGCCAGGTGCCACCCAGCTCCTGCTGCCTGTGGGAGCAGCACATGAGGCCGGTCTGTCCACATTCCCTGGACACACTGACCACAGCAGCGGGAGGAATGGAGGGTCCAGCTGCACAAGAGAACTCACAGCCACTAAAAGCCCCCCTAGTTTCAACCTCAAGGATTCCCCTTCATCCTATGTGCCTTCCCACCTCCTCTGCAGGCTCTGACAAGGCCAGGCCTTATCCCTAACATCCCTCCTGGGATTACCCTCCCATCCTAGCCAGAGCCTCTGGTATTTTTCTCAGACCTCTGAGCACAAAGCTTAGGTTGAACCATTTTTTAATAAGCACGGTAAAATTAAGAATTTAACCACAATGTATGACAAGAATTATAAGCTTTAAAAAATACGACCGATTTTTTTTTTTTTTTTGTATTTCAAAAATATCTGAACCCAAATAAATAATTTTTTTTTTTTAAAAGTACATTTCTCAGACTAGTCATTTGGTGTTATTAACATCTGTTAAAGTCTTGTGCAGTAACACTTACAGCACGACACTAAGACATGCTTCTTGGATTTCTCCCGCTCACACTCGCTCTAACTACGGACGCAAGCATTCGGCACGCACAGGCACACACACGGAACTCAACATGCAGGAATAGGATACAGTGCTTTAAAACAAGATGAGAATTCATCACAGCCTCCTGGCAGCCCTCAGAGGCAGCTCCGAGCCCAGCCCCATCCCCGTGCCAGCGGCGGTGCCGCCGGCAGGACCGGGTACCCTGTTTCTGCCTTCCAGTTAAATCCGTTTCGGGGAGCAGCGGGCGGTGGGTGTGCGGCCCCTCCGCCATCGGGTGCAGTCTGGGGCTCTGACATTGTGCTCTGGGGCAGGTGTTCTCCTGCAGCCTGGGCAGCTCCCTGAATTCCCATCATACCCTGTTACGGGAGCCTTCTCACAGCGCTGCTACGAGCCTGGGGGCCTGCCCAGCTCCCCAGAATCCACAGCGGAATCCGCAGCGTGGGGTGTCATCCACCACCAGACTGGGGGACTCTGGGACCCCCCCACTCAGTGAAAACCAAAGAACTGGCCTGAGGGCACAGAGCCATCAGCTCCTGCCCCTGGAGTGCCTCTCCTACCCCTCCCAACACGGTGAATATTGCTAGAGTATAGGCAGCACCTCCCTGCCAAGGCAAGGCGGCTGTGGAGCTGCCCTGAAGGGATTGCTACTGGATGAAAGGAAATCTGAGCACTGTTCTCTGAGAAATGAAACCTGTGTAGGGTTAAGATCACCTACGGCTATGGCTGACCCTCCTCGGGTGGGAGCTGGAAGCGGCAGGTTAGTAGAGAGCAGAGCAGGGGCTGGCAGTCGGGAGGAAACGAGAGCCCTTCCCTTGCTCTGATGAATTCTCGGTCAGGTTTAACACCTCCTCTCCCTGGCAGCGAGGAGGGAGCCGGCGCGGCCGTGCAGGAGGAGGGGACATGCTGGGCTGGCAGCACTCACGGAAGCAGGCGAGGGCCATGCCAGGGCACTGCTGGCTCTGGCAGCAGAAAGGCTGGTGAGGATGGCACTGCCGCTGCCAGGAACCAGCCCTGCTCCTGGTGGAAGGATGGCTCGGGCAAGCCGACAACACGCGTGCCAGGACTCATGGCAGGGGCTGTCAGTGCAAAGGTGGTGACTTGTTGTAAGTCTGTGAACATCAGAAACGGGTGAGGTACCACAGCGAGATGGGGAAAAGTCCTAAAGTGCCGATACAGGGATCTGTACTGTACAGGAGCAGAAGGTCAGGCAGAGGAATCACTGAGGAAAGAGGAATTCAGCCCCCAAGCATCAGCTGCGCTCGGAATCCCCCTCATTTCTGCCACCACAAACAGTGAGGGCAGGCTGGGCTCTGGCTGCACCGAGGTGCCACAGCCAGGTGTAACTCCCACTTTTCCAGTCCAAGCTCAGAGGTTACATGGCCAAGAGGAGGACAAGCACTCCAGGGCATGTTTCTCCACAGTTCCCAGTTGCAGATAACCACTGAGCTCCCGTTTGGAATGGGGTGATGTCCCAGCCAAGCCCCCGGGGCATCCTCCCAAATCAGAGCTGCTTTGTGGTGCAGAGGTGAAGCAGGTCAGACAGGTGGTAGTGCAAGTATTGCTCAACACAGCCTTGAAAATCAGATACTACAGGTTTGACAGAGGGAGCAATGAGAAGTGAGTTATTTATCAATTTGTGAGCACAGTTCAACACCAGAGGTCGAGACCACTGTGACTAAGAGATGAGCCACCACTAATCATCCTCCCGCTCTGCGCTGTCAGCCTGGAGGAAGATGGTGAGTGAGTCAACAGGAAAAAAGTTCCTCCCTCCCTCCCTCCTCAAACCCAAACAGCACCGGGTTGTTTTTCATCAGGAAACAAGCTCCTGTTCTGACCATAGCTCCAGAGCAGGACACTGGGAGCTTTCATCTGCCTGGTGGCACCTGCATTACTCATTTGCTGAGATGCCTCTTCCCCCAGGGAGTTTGGGTGCACATGGATCAACACCTTGAGTCACTTCAGGAAGCAGACAATTTGATGGACACAGAGGCCTTTCACCAGCAGACCCAGTTCACATGCGACAGGAGGGCAAAGGTAGGACAGAAAAAGGCTTTAAACGTGCTTTAAAGGCGAGCAGCCCCAGAGAGACACACAGCTCACCTTAAGCAAAGGCCACACCACACTGCTTCCAATTTTGACCTTAAAATACCATCACAAACAACCTCTGGCCTGGGAAATCCCTTTGGAGAGTACCACAAGCTCAACTGGCTCAGCTGAGCCACCAGAAACAGCAATAACCTTAAAACCAGCTTTTCTGCACTGTTGGCCTATACCCCAGAGAGCCCTTTCCAGGGGAGAGGAAGAGGTGGCAGCAGTACTGTAGAGCTGGTGCCAGACAACGGCCTCCCCAGGGAGCCTCCCTGCCTTTGGGACACGGGTTTTGGAGCAGTGCAGGTCTCACAGCAAGTCTCAGCGAGGTCTAAGCCACGCTGGGGAACCCCAGGCTGTACACAGAAACTTCCCAGGCTCAGAAGGAGGATCACATTCATTTCCAGTGCTGCCTCACATCGTCACCAAACAGAGGTTTAAAAAAAAGCAACAAACCAAACAACGCATCGGCTCTTGTACGATCTCAGCTGTTCTCACCCCAAAATCAGTGTTAAAAAGAAATAAAACCAAGATTATCTTTCCTAGCAAGGCTTTTCTGGCTCAGAAGGACCACAGGGGCTGCTACTGCCACATGGCACTGGGCAGAGCAGCCCGGGCTCAGCATCTCCAATGAGACACCGGAGGGAAGCGCTGCGCCCGGGCGCAAAGCTTTCGGCACTGACAGGAACAATCTGAGAGTGTCACCGTGCTGGTGGCACATCCTTTATGGCACAGAAGCTTTAAAAGAAGAAGTTCTTAGTATCCAGGCTCAGAGAGCAGTAGTTCTGCCCTGTCCAGAGCCATCCAGGAGCCCCAGGAGAGGTAGCTGTGACACGGCAACGGCTCAGCCAGGAGCAGCACGCAGCAACGCCAGCCTTGTTTTACCACAAAGCACAAACGTCAACTCCCAAACAAACAAAAAAAAAATAAACTATTACAGATACAACGTGGAATCCAGTACATTCATCCCTGATCTCTCCTGAGCACTAGTTCCTCACCAGCCAGGCAGCCTGTGCTAACAGCCTGCTGTTTCACAGCGTAGCTCCAGCTGAATCGCATCATTTCCCCATCACAAAAAGCACCTAAAAATGAGGGCACTCGCCCTCATTCAGTTCCCTTCTCTCCTTTAAAAGCCACCCCTGACATCACATGCTTTGAGGAATCCCAGTCTCCCTCCAGCCTTCTCAGAGGTCGCCCAGCAAATAGGACGTGACAAATGAACAAGGCACAGTGCTCTACATTCACGGCAGCCGGCGCCTCGGGGCCCAGCGTTAGGGAGCGCTTCCACCTTCCTGATTTTAACAGAGCTGGGGGAAACTGGCAAACACTTCCTGGAGAGAAGCACATGTGCCTTCACCGTGCTCCCACCCACCCAGGAAACTCAGAAAATGCAGGAAGGGACACCATCCGCACGGCTGCACACAGACGGGTACCTGCAAGCTGCCACCCTGCCAGGGAGCTCCGAGCTACACTCACATGACACACCAGTGGATTAAAAACTTCACGTGGCCTTGACATCTCCCCTCTGGTCTCTGCCCTGGCTCCACGGAAGGGACTGGCAGCGCTCAGGGCTCTGGCAGAAGCGTGCAGAGCACTGTGTTATTTCGGGGGCTGCACACTAGTAAGCGTTGATCCCCGAGACAGCCCACCTCTCTCCATGCCACAATCCCCCTGGGATGCTGCCAGGATCCTCTTTAAAAGTTAACAGTGCCCCTTCTAACATTTACAGAGTGCCCGATGGTTTATGTGATGGAACACGTACGCTCTTGGCCACAGGGAACACCCAGGAATCGGCTCCCGCAGACACGGATTTCTGCGGAGCAGAGACACAAACCCCTCGGCCCCTTCCCGGCGCGTGAGAGCTACTGCAGACAGCGGCAATGTCAAGCACGGATGAGCTCTGTCAGACTCCGAGCACGCAGGCACACGGCCTGGGCAAGGCTAGATTTTGTACAAAAAGCTGGGGACATAGTCAAATCTGAGCAAGGGGCTCCCCCCTCGCCCCGGTTCCTGAATGTAGTGCAGCTTCAGCAGCTCGGCCAAATACTGCACGATTTTGACATCTTCATTGGCGAGGCCCAGTTGAAGCTTCAGGAAGTTCATCCTGCGGTTCACGACGGATTCCTCCGGTTCCCTTTCGCTGATGGGAAGGTGCAAATGATGGCAGAAGGTGAAGAGGAAGGCTTTAGAGCACAGCTGGGTGAGGATGCTTTGGACGTGCATGTAGTAGGTGCTGCCCCGCTTGATCTGGGTGCGGTGGTCGGCCAGCCGGGCCACCACGGTGCCCTTGTAGAGGGGGCAGCGCAGAGTCTTGCTGTCGGCGTCCAGGATGCTCAGGTAGCGGCTGTACCGGCTCAGGGCGTGCAGCACGTTCACCCCCGCGGGGGACACCGTCCTGGAACAGCAAGGAGAGAGGTCACGGCTGGAGGGGAGCTGCATCCGTGCCCTGCATCTCATGAGCTTTCCCTCTAGTTCACGAGCTGGTGTGAGAGCCTCTGCGGGAGAACAAAGTCTAGCATAGAAGAGAGGGGACAAACAGCCTCTCCAGCCTGCCAGATCCCAAAGAAACCTCGATTCCCTGGCCCCCACGTGCCCTAATCTGCACTACGTGTGTGCTACTGCATAAACCACCCCACTTAGGGTCAGCTTCCTTCCTCAGCAACACAGACAGGGAGTGATAGGACATCTCTGGTGAACAGACACAAACCCTACAGCAGATGGAAGCTTCTGGATGTGACAACAGGGACTCAGAAACCCAAACCAGCTCCCTCTTTCCATGAGCTCCTCTTTCCCCCATGTCACTTTGGGATGAAGCTACTCTGAGGTGGTCAAAGCCCTGAGTGGAGCAGAACCTTCCACCTTTCCTTTAGAAAAGAGAATAAAACCAGAATATCCCCCGGCAGAGCCTGTCCATTTGTCACTCAGGTGCAAACCCACAACACACAATTACCCACCAAGCTTAGCCTGATGTTATTTAAATGCAAATCACGAGCCTACGCAAACCTTCAGCTCCTCCATTCTCTGTCTCTGTGGTGACAGTCTCTGGGCTGAGAGTTCCCAGCCTCCAACTGGGAGCCCCAACTGGTGTAAGAGCTGCCCCCGTGCCCAGGCAGCACCTTAGGAGAGGCAGGATCCTTACCAGAATAAATTATTTAGCCTGTAAGTTCCTTCCCAGAGCCCTCGTACAAATGGTTCACTGAGAGCACCCACGTTAAACCCAACACTTAATTAACATTCCACGGAGGAGAGCTGAAATGACTGACACACGTTACAGGCAGTGCTTAAAAAAAGATTTCTGTTTATAAAAATTGCATCTAACCACAAACATTGAGCAACGAGTAAACACTTGGGGCTTTTAAAAACCTCACTGACAGACAGAGAGCTCGTGAGCAGCTGTTGCAGAGCTGTCATCCCGCCTCACGAGCACAGAAATGAGGGTAAACTCACAGCTCTGGGTAATTTCCCCATCCACAACCCCCAGCAATGCAATACTCTGCAGCCCAGAAAGCAGCTTTCTGTGGCTTAAGTTCCACGCTGCTCAGGAACACTCTTTCAGGAGCTGTTCCAGCCTGGCTCTGAGCACTGGGCTGCCACTCTGACTCATGTTTTCCACACTGGTAACAGCAATGGCCATTCCCTGTCACACCTGCACCCAAACACGTCCTGCTAACACGCAAAAAAATCCTTTTCATAACAGCAACAAAGGCAGGGCTGAAATCTTGAGCTGAGCAATCACTGTTTGCTAATAATGAGCTGTGAAGCCACAGTTCAGGACTGGGTGTTGGGAAGGGGTGCTTGGTTTTGGGATGGTCCTCGCCCCAAGCAGAGGTTTCCTGCAATCCCAACACTGCACCTGCACAGCTCTGAGGGCCTTTTTTACTTGCCAGCACAGCCCAAGGTGCTGCACTCCAATTTTTGACCTACAGATCTCAGCACTCTTCATTAGGGTCCACAAGGAAAAACTCTCTCCCACAGCAAAGCACCATTTAAACCCCAGAAGTCCAGCTAGAAACATCAGAAGGGTTCCAGCAGGGGATTGGAAAGCGGAGCACACAAGGGACTCCTGGAATACTTGTATCAGATCGACCAGGAACCCAGCAGGACTCAGGTGTTTGTTCTCCACTTTGCCAGGCAAAGACCTAAACCAGAAGGAAACCTCCTGGCCAAATAACTCACCTGAGGCAGGCAGCAAACACCCAGCAGACTTTTAAATATTAACTCTCGAGTGAGGCTGGACACAAAGAGACAAATCTACCCCTTTTCCAAAATAAATCCCACAAGCAGAAATTCGTGGCAGCTGTGTAGGTTAATTAGAGACCTCCCGTGCACACCCCTTCCTCTTTGAGATGGAAGTTCTTACCACACACCTCGACACCACTAAAGCAAACAGATCCTTGGATTTACCTCTGGAGTCCGATCAACTTCCACTTCTGAAAATCCACCAGGTGCAGAGGGGAGGTGACCCAGTGCTTGACGGGCTTGGCGTACACGCTGCAGTTGGGCACGAAGATGGAAAGCGCCGTCACCAGCTTCTTGACCATGGCCTCGTCCTCCCCGAGCACCACCAGGGTCCTCCCGCTGAGCAGGGAGTAGATGGCGGGGTGGGCGAAGGGGTACTGCCGGATGAACCGCAGCGCGTTCTGCCCGGCCCTCTTCTTGTGCCTCTCTCCGGCCCCGCAGGCGGGATGGGCAGGAGAAGGGGTCCTGTCGGAGCACGTGGAGGCAGCGCTGCTGATGTAGCTCGTGGAGTCCGAGCACTCGTCCAGGCTGCTCTTGCTGACCTCCCTGCTGCCCGACAGGTACCGTGAGTCGAGCTCGTAGGGCAGGAGCCCCCCTGGGACGCCGTCGTGGGCGGGGAAGCCCCCGCGCAGCCCCTGCTCGGCCGCCCGGTACGGCTGCGGCGGGATCCGCACCACGCCGTCCTCCTCGCACGGCTTCTGCCCCAGCTCAGGCAGAGGCTCCAGGAAGTTGGGGCTCTCCTTCCCGATACAACAGGCAGCATCAACCTGCACCAAGCTCTCCTGCTTCGAGACGTCATCCTGCTCGTCGGCGACGCCCGGGCTCAGTCTGGGGGCGAAGCGAAGGCCGCGCTCGTCGTCGTTGTCCGCGTAGGGCTCCTCGTTAATGGCACTTGGGTAGCTCGCCTTGAAATCCTCCGGGATGAGGGACTCGGAGGGACACGTGCTGAGCACCTCGATGCTGTCCTCGCTGACCGTGCGCCGGCTGCCCACCTTGCTCCGGCCCGCCTGGGGGCTGGGCATGACGGGCAGGCTGGCCTGGCTCTCCGACTTGGTCAGCCCTGACCCCGACTTCTCCGTGCCCAGCACCTCAATGCTCTCCCCGCTGCTGATGCTGCCTTTGATGTCTGCATCCAGATAGTCCAGGTTCTCCTGGGGCTCAGACGTCACGGACTCGGACATTTTGGGTTCTTCGGAGTCCTCCATCTCCTGCTCCATCTTGATGGGCACACACTCCACACTGGACTTGTAGGAGCCCAGGCTGATGACCACTTTAGGGGTGAGGGACTCTTCCAAACACTTTCCATCCGTGGCATCTTGGCCAAGCCCCTGGCAGCCTCTGTACTGTTTTTCAGGAGGTTTTTCATCCAGAAAAGACACATCCTCGAAGAGGAAGTTGGTGACACTCTGCTGTTTCAGGAGTGCCCGGCTAATCTGCTCTGTCAGGAGGTAACACACGTCACCTCGGAAAGTCCTCTCGATATGGTGCAACTGGTCAAGGGTTTGGGTGAAAAAATAAACATCACAGAGCTCCTCCAGTGTCTTCAGCTTCTTGTCAAAGCACTTGGCAGACTTGGCTTTGATGAGCTTGGGGGTGTAGGATGGGATGTGGGTGTAAAGGTGCATTTCACCGGGCTCTGCAGGGTCAGAGGGAGCCAGGTCCTGATCACAGCCCGCGTCGGCCCGATCCAGTGCACACTCCGGCTCGTAGGGGTGGAACTCTGACTCCTTCAGCTTCCTGTAGGGATAGGACCGGATCTGTCTCAGCAGGTCTTGGTGCTCAATGATGGACTTTTCCACGCTGGCCAGCTCGTTGGCCTTCTCGATGGCCTGGGTTGTGTAATACCCCTTGTCGTTGGCTTTCTTCTGCGCCTCGGTCTCGTTGTGCAGGACAGTCCTGGTGTAGTCGAGGTCTTTCAGTTTCTTTTCCAGCTCGTTGGCAAAGGCTTTCCGGTTCCCTGTCTTGAGGCATTCGGAGGCTTTGGAGAACTCGGCGGAGAGTTCCTGAAACTGCTGCATGATTTTGTGCTCGTCAGCAGAGATGTAGGCCATGCAGAAGGGCCTCACAAAGCCACGGGCTTCCAGGTCATACAGGGTCAGGTGGTGCACATAGGCGAAGGCCCCTTCCTTGGAGTCCCCCAGCACCACCTTGGAATCCTCCACGAAGTTCAGCTTTGGGTAGGCAGAGCCAGGGGGGTGCCCCACGAAGGACGCCTGGTAATCCACAGACATGATCCGCAGGGAGAAATAGTTGAGATCGAAGGTGCCCGACACCTTGGCGTCATCGGGGATGGTCAGGAGGGGCTGGGGCCCCACTTGCTCCGAAAACTCGGAGATGAGGATGAAGTCCCGGGTGAACTTGGAGCCGGCGACCTTGGCCCAGGGGTTGGCGCCGTGGCCGGCGAAGGGGAACAGCGGCACCGAGTACTCCTCGGGTAGGGGCGGCTCGCGGTACAGATCATCCTCCAGCTCCTCCTCCCTGGTGAAGGCCACCACGTCAGGGGCGCTGATCATATTTCCCGCAGGACGGGGCCGACATGGAGCAGCGCCGCGCCCCCGGTCCCCTCCCGCCGCGGGAGGCGCCGCCGCAGCCCCGTGTCGCCCTCAGGCCGCCGCCCCGGCCCGGCCCCGCCGCCGCCGCAGCCCCGTGTCCCGCTCACGCCGCCGCCATGGCCGGAGCCGCCTCCTCACGGCCCCGCAGCCATCTTGGGGTCACATGACGCGCGGCCTCCGACCCCGCCGGCAGGAAGCGACACCGCCGCCACCTCCCCTTCGCCCTCGGCTGTGGCCGATATTTCTACCGTGGTCGTCCTTTGTCGTTACCGATCCAGGGACGGGTCCGGCGGAGGGAAAGGGGGAAAAACCGAGGCGGGGCGGCGGCGGGGGGACACTGAGGATGAGGCGCGGGGGATCTCGGGAGTTGTAGTTCCCTGGCGCCGCGCGGCATCCCGGGAGTTGTAGTTCTCTTTGCGGCAGGACGTGACGGTGAGGGAGAGCGACCGGGAGAGCGCGGGAGGGAGGGAGGTGAGGGGGAACGGGGGAAAAGGGGCAAAAAAGGGAGAAAAGAGCAGAGCCGAGGGGGAGAGGGGAGGGCAGGGGGCTGCCCTGGGTGAGGGGGAGCCCGGGGCGGGCCGAGGAGGGGCTGCCCAGGGTGAGGGAAAGCCCGGCCTTAGGGGGAAACAGAGCGGGGGAACCGCGGAAAACGGGTGGGAAAAGGAGGGGAAGCGGGGAGGGAAAGGGCTGCCCCAGGTGAGGGAGAGCCCGGGGAGTACCGGGGGGGGCTGCGCTGCCGCGAGTGCGGGGGGCCAGGGCAGGAGAGGCCCGAGGCCCCGCCGGTGCCCGGAGGATGCGGGACCCCCGGCAGCGGTGTCTGGAGGGGGTGTCACCTTCCCCAGCCCCATGCGGGCCCCGAGGGGCTGCCCTGGACCCTCCCGGCGTGGCTGAGCGGGGACACCAGCGATCTCTCTCCATGCCCGCAGGGACGCGGAGCAGCACCATGCCCTGTCCCCGCGGGAGCCGCTCCTGCCCCCCGTGATGATCCTGCAGGTGAGGCTGTTGGCCAGGGGCAGGATGCTGCCCCAGCCCTGGCGCCTCTTCTCCCGGGCCGCCGAGGACAGGGCTCTCCAGAGGATCCGGAAGGTGCTGTGCGTGGCCGAGAAGAACGACGCTGCCCGAGGGATCGCCGATCTGCTCTCCAACAGCAGGATGCGGCGGGTAGGGACACGCCACATCCCGCTGCTCCCTGGGACATGTGGAGACACACCACATCCCGCTGCTCCCTGGGACACCTAGGGACACACCACATCCCGCTGCTCTCTGGGACACCTAGAGACACACCACATCCCACTGCTCCCTGGGACACCTAGAGACACAACACATCCCACTGCTCCCTGGGACACTATCCCACTGTTCCCTGGGACACCAACAGGTGGGGCTCAGCTGGCTGGGGAGAGGCAGCAGCACAGCCCTGGGCTCAGCTGTGCTCTGTGTCCTGTGTGGGAGCCTCAGGTCCTCCCACCTTGCTGAGGCTTGTGGAAGTTTCTAGGTTGTGCGTTTGTTGCTGTTTTTCTACAGGAGCAGGATGGTTTCTTCCTTGATTAGGACTGTCAGTGCTCAGGTTCTCAATAACATCTTGCAGTCAAATAAAGGAGGTTGTATGAGGTGGGGGGTTGCCCTCTTTTCCCTGGTAACAAGTGACAGGACAAGAGGAAACTACCTCAGGCTGATTTTTGTCTCTGGACACTTCTGACCACATGAGGGTACAAGAATGGCCTTCCTTGTTCTGTGGACAAACACCACTTGGCCAAATGTTTCTGAGAGTCTCAGATCCCTTTTCCATGTGCTGTGAGTGCTGTTGGAACTCAGCTCCCTCTGCCCAGACTGCCTTTCCCAGACACTGATCTCCATGGTGAGGACTCCCTGTGTCATTCCTAGATTTGCAGCGTGTGCCAAAGGCTTCAGGAACTGAAACCATCCGTTGGCATTTCCCAGTCAAAAAGCACCAATTCTGCAGCATCAACAAGTGTCAGGGGTTTACTGGAGTTTACAGAATAAAGCAAAGATGGGCTGTGGTTTGGAGAAGAGGAATTCAAAGATCTGTCCTCTCTGCTGCTCTGTTTTGTGACCTTTAACAGTTTGCATAATCACTTCGTTTCCCAACTAAGGAAGTAGAAGGTGATTCTAGACCAGAATCAGAGAATCATTAAGGTTGGAAAAGACCTCCCAAGATCAAGTTCAACGTGTGACCAATGCCCACCTTGTCACCCAGCCCAGAGCACTGAGAGCCATGTCCAGTTTTTCCTTGAAAACCTCCAGGGATGGTAACTCCACCACCTCCCTGGGCAGCCTCTTCCAATGCCTGACCACTCTTTCCAGGAAGAAATTCTTCCCGATGTGCAACCTGAACCTCCCCTGGCACAGCCTGAGGCCAGTTCCTCTTACATGAGAGAAGAGCCCAACCTCATAGAACCTCCTTTGTTTGACTGCAAGGTGTCATTGAGAACCTGAGCACTGACAGTCCCAATCAAGGAAGAAATCATCCTGCTTCTGTAGCAAAAAGCAGCAAATACACAATCTAGAAACTTCTGCTAGTCTCAGGTTGGAGGTAGCCTTGGGGACCCGGAGCTGGGACACTACTTGTCATTTGGAGCAGGACAGGTGTTTGTCAGGAATTTCTGTGATTCTATGGTCATTGGCCAGCCCTGTTAAACAAATCAGTTCTTCATTATCCATGGGGAGATAACCATCCCTGAAGGTGACTTCAGGGTTTAAAATACCCTTACCTTGAAAATCACCATTTCAGCATCTTCATAAATGATAACAGGCAATTTCCATTCCACTGCTGTAATTCCCATTAGCTCCAGGACCTGGTTCTCCATTGCCCTGTGCCTCCTGTGCTCCATCACAGCATGTACAAAGCGAGGCAGGATGGATTTGTTTTCTGTTAAAACAACAAAAACTCAGGAACTCTCCTTTTCCTTCTAGAGAGAAGGGTTTTCCAAGTTCAACAAGATCTACGAATACGATTACCAGATGTTTGGCCAGGTAAGAGTTTCCTTTCAATCTGCTGCTGGGTTAATGAAGTGCAAATGCTAATTAATAAAAGCCATTTGTCAGGAGTTATGAAACACATCTCCAGTGCTGGGGATGTTCTGCCCAAAGATGAGGAAATGTCAGATGTTGTTTTCTTGGCTCGACCACCTATTTTGTTGTTTTAAGTCTTTGAACTTTCTGGTTTTATATCCATTAAAAATACATTGTGGTTGTTTAGAATTGGGAGCTTCCTGTAAAAATTGAGGATAAGGCCTCAATGGATTTACCTGTCAGTAGAGAGGAGAGCTTGTTATGTTGTATTAGTTGTGGTTGTCCCATCCCTGGGAGTGTTCAAGGCCAGGTTGGCAGGGGATGGAACAAGATGAGCTTTAAGGTCCCTGCCAGCCCAAAGCCATTCTGAGATTCTGTCATTAACAGGAGAGAGGTGTCACTGGTGGTGTCAGTTGAGAACTGGAGGAAGATTTTGGGGCTGTGGGTAGTTTTTAGTGAACGATGGGCACTAATTACCTCGCTCTGTCTCTTGCAGAACGTTACCATGGTGATGACATCCGTGTCAGGACACTTACTGACTCATGAATTCAGGATGCCGTTTCGCAAATGGTTGGTACCTTGTGCCCTTGGCAGGGAGGGGTCTGTCACCTCCTGCTCCTCACAGGAAGGGGTCTGTCACCTCCTGCCCCTCCCAGGAAGGGGTCTGTCACCTCCTGCTCCTCACAGGAAGGGGTCTGTCACCTCCTGCCCCTCACAGGAAGGGTCTGTCACCTCCTGCTCTTGGCCCTGAGCCGAGTGGGGCACTGCAAGCTCAAAGACAAGGGGGCACGGAGGGACTCTGACGTCCAAATTTTATGGAGAATACTAAAATATTGTTTCAAATTCCTGTTTTCAGAGCGCTGTTTTTTGATTCTGTTGCTTTTAAGTGTTACTCAGCATTTCACGTGAACTCTGTGTTGTCCCAGATAGGCCTGTAATAAAATACATTATTAATTGCAGTACTTAGGCAGCACTAGTTATGTCTCACAATATATGTTTCAGTTTTTGTAATGCACACTGTTTATCCTGTGTTTCCCAGGCATAGCTGCAACCCTTTAGCTCTTTTTGATGCTGAAGTTGAGAAGTATTGCCCTGAAAATTACCTGGATATCAAGGTACGTCGTGGTCAAGAGTTGCCCTGAAACTGAGTTCGGGGGTTGGTTCAACAAATACTGTGCCAGGCAGAAGGATGATTGTACCTTTGTCCTTAACATCCAGATTTCTAGTTTAGCAGATTCCTCCTGCATTTCCTAGGACTATTAATGCTGTTTGTTTGAACATTGGAAGTCTCCTGATTGTGCACAAGTAGTGCAGTAAAGGAACAACAACTTTGCTAAAGATAGAAATGGTTTTTTCCAACAAGGTGGGATTGGTGATTGTGTCTCAGTTTTACAAAAAATTACATTTTTAGAAAACAGATTGCAGTACAACCCGCTCTTGGCCAAGCTTTTTAACAGAATTAGATATAAATAAATGACTCAATTCTTTTGAAAGCTGCCTAATCTCATGAGACACACAATTACCAAATGTTATTGCAACAATCCATCTCCATGGATACACGCTGCATTTCGTGTGCAGTGAGTCATTCCAAAATTAAATGACAAAGCGAGTGGCCTGGAATGTCTCCCTGTGTTGTTTTCTCCTCTCAGAAAACCCTTGAACGAGAAATCCGGCAGTGCCAAGCCCTGGTGATCTGGACTGACTGCGATCGGGAAGGGGAGAACATCGGCTTCGAGATCATCCATGTGTGCAAAGCTGGTGTGTAGTAGAGTGTCTTCATCAGTCTGGGTTTAACAGCCCCTCAGGGATCTTTTAGCAGAGGCATATTGTCAATCTTCCTGTGTCCAGGTTGAATGCTCACTGTAGTTCTGATAAATAAATGTGGCTCTGATAAACCAGAAATACATTCAGCTGTCGGAGAGCTGTAGAGCAGGTTGGCAGCACAGTCTTTTGAAGGCAGCTGTTTATTAGTTGCTCCTCTCCGTTGGTGTTTGAGTCAGTCTGATTTCTTTTTTGTGTGTATCTGGCAGTAAAGCCAAACCTCCAGGTTTTCCGAGCCCGTTTCTCGGAGATCACCCTTCATGCTGTCAGATCAGCCTGCGAGAACCTCACCCAGCCGGACCAAAGAACGAGCGACGCCGTTGACGTCAGGCAGGAGCTGGACCTCAGGATAGGTCTGTAAACATCTCTTCCTGTATCCTCAACACAGGGCAGAAATGCCCTCTGTAGTGTCACATATCTGATTTTTTTATCAGATACAACTTAGTGACATCTCGTGTTTTACTGGAGAACGTGCTCTTTGAATGAGAGAATCGTTTAGGTTGGAAAAGACCTTCACGATCATTGAGTCCAACCTGTGACCAATGACAACCTTGTCAACTAGACCAGAGCACTGAGTGCCACATCCAGTAGTTTCTTGAACACCTCCAGGGATGGTGACTCCACCCCTCCCTGGGCAGCCCATTCCACTGTTTAACAACCCTTTCTGAAGAGTTTGTTTCCCTCCCAAAAGGAGGAAATTGCTCCTTGAAGCAAATATTAAGTTCATAGGCCACACAGCACTGACAAGCCTCTGCAACTGAGTATTAAACAGAGTAAAATTAATACTCAGAGTATGAAAGAGAACCATCTGAAGTGCTGTGATTATCATTCAACATTGTTATATTCAGTTCTGCTGCACATTTTGTCTTCCCAGGTGCTGCCTTCACCAGATTCCAGACGCTGAGGCTGCAGAAGATCTTCCCCAATATTTTAGCAGATCAGCTGATCAGCTATGGTAGCTGCCAGTTCCCAACGCTGGGATTTGTAGTTGAACGCTTTAAAGCCATTCAAGCCTTTGTTCCTGAAACCTTCTACAAAATTAAAGGTGTGTTTGGGGAAAACCAATCCTGGGCTCCATCTCAGAGGGTTTGATGTGCAGAGGAAGGAAAAACACTGGAGCAACAGGCACGCAATGCTGCAGAAGTGGTTTCCTCTTCCTCTGCTGTGACCACTGAGCAGAATTGGAAGGTTTCCAGGTGCTTTTGTGATGTTTCCATTTTGTGACTACTCTATCAGCCAGCTCTGTTGTTCCCCACAGTGACCCACAACCACGAAGATGGCAGTGTGGTCTTCAACTGGAAGAGGAACCGGCTCTTCAACCACACAGCGTGCCTGGTCCTTTACCAAATGTGTATGGAGGTAAGAAAGCTTGTAAATAGTTCTGTTATCCAGATTCAGCCAAACATTCCCTGTATCAAGACGTTTAAAGAACAGTTTGTGCAAACTCCTAAAGGAGATTTGGGTTTTGCTTACTCTGTTCAGGATCCGGTGGCGACTGTTGTTGAGGTTGCGAGCAAGCCAAAGAGCAAATGGAGGCCCCTGCCCCTGGACACTGTGGTATGTTTGAACTTTGGAAAGGAATTTTCTGAAAGGAGCTGCGAACAGATGTTTTACTCACCACCCTGAATTATGCACTAATGCTTCTGCGTTTTTTTCTGGCCCTTCCCACCGCAGGAACTCGAGAAGTTGGCTTCCCGCAAACTGAAAATAAACGCAAAGGAAACCATGACAATAGCAGAAAAACTCTACACTAAAGGGTAAGAAAGCAAAACTTGGCTTGGTAAACTTCATTATTTTAAAAGTAAATGGTGTTTTGTCCAAACTGGGAAGCATTTTGGAGCACCTCTTTAAGTGCTCTCCTGTCTTTCTTCCTAAGGTTCATTAGCTACCCCCGAACTGAGACCAACATTTTCCCCAAGGAGCTGAACCTCTCTGCCTTGGTACAGCAGCAAACAGAGGACCCAAACTGGGGAGCATTTGCACAGAGAATTTTGGATCAGGGTGGGCCAACCCCTCGGAGTGGAACCAAATCCGATCAGGCTCATCCTCCCATTCACCCCACCAAATACGCCGCTAACCTGCAGGTGGGTGAAACCAGAGCTAACTCATTTGTGTTGCTTGATAAATAAAGATAAAAGCCTTAATAACGTGGTCATTAGCACAGGATCCTCACCTGAGATCCCACTGATTTCTGGATGGGAGGACACTGACTCTTTTCGCTGTTTGGTGTCAGGGCAATGAGCAGAGACTCTACGAGTTCATCGTGCGCCATTTCTTGGCTTGCTGCTCTCAAGATGCCAAGGGGCAGGAAACAACTGTGGAGATCGACATTGCCAACGAGCGATTCATTGCTCAAGGACTGATGATCCTGGCCCGAAATTACCTGGAAGTCTATCCTTACGACAAGTGGAGTGATAAGGTAATCCTCTTGAATAACGTAGGTGGGAGAGGCTAAAGTAGCATTTCACTGCCAACTTCAGACCCCTCTGCAAAACATCCTTTGACCATTTCTGGTTGTTTCACTGAGAGCTTTCTCTGCTGGAAACCTGTGCAGGTTTATTGTGCCAGCTCTGAGTAGATTCTCCCATGTCTGACGCCACAGCAGAAACCATTCAGGGTTGTAGGGTTGACTTTACCCACCAAGAGCAGCTGTCCCATGGTCTCTCTGGCAGCTCATTGCTGGCTGATCCCGAGGCCCCTGAGGCTGGATTCCCTCCAGAACAAGCTGCTGCTCTCTGACTGCATTGGCTGTTGGTGTGGCATTTTGTCCTGAGTGAATGGACCAGGAAGCAGTTTCAAAGAGATTCTCCTTTCCTTCAGGTCATCCCAGTGTATCAGAAAGGGTCTCGCTTTCAGCCCACCACGGTGGAGATGGTGGATGGGGAAACCAGCCCTCCCTTGCTCCTCACGGAAGCGGATCTCATTGCTCTCATGGAGAAACACGGCATTGGTCAGTATTGGCAGCGTGGCCTCTCACTCTTGGCAGAGGGAATTCTCTAAATGTCACTTCAGATAAGAAATCACTTTAAAAAGCAGAACAAAGGGATATAGAGGCCTGTGGGCAAAATGCAAACATGCTACAGAGCCTGCGGAGTGCCTCCAGTACCCAGGGAGATGGGTGATTTCACATCCAGGGTGTGCCACCAGCACCTCGCTGGCCTCAGTGCCAGTGGGGTATGAGGGCAGTGCTCACCATAAGTTGTGTCCTTGTCCCTTTAGCCCCTTGCACTCTCCCCCGGGCACCGAGGAAGTAACTCCTTGGTACCTGCTCCCACTGACCCCTGTCTGCTTCCAGGGACCGACGCCACTCACGCCGAGCACATCGAGACGATCAAGACGCGGATGTACGTGGGCCTTACAGCAGATCAGCGCTTCCTGCCCGGCCACCTGGGCATGGGGCTGGTGGAAGGTGAGGGCAGTGCCCACCAGCAAGGTGGCAAGTTCCTTATTTTCACCTTCCTTTCGCTTACCATTCCATGTATTCCTCAGGCTATGATTCCATGGGCTACGAAATGTCCAAGCCTGACCTTCGGGCTGAGCTGGAGGCTGATCTAAAACTGATCTGTGAGGGGAAGAAAGACAAATCTGTAGTGTTGCAGCAGCAGGTCCAAAAGTACAAGGAAGTCTTCATTGAAGCTGTGGCCAGAGCCAACAAGTGAGTCCTGTCTTTGCCCTCTTCCCTTTGCTTTGCTGTTCTGGGAGATGCTGGCTGCTCATCTGGGGCTCAGCCTGGAGTGGGGGATCCTGTCACACTGTTTCCCTGGAGCTCTGCCCGGTGTGTGTGGGCATTTGCACAGCAAGGGATGACTCGAAGCCTGGCACACTGTCATGAGTTTGTGCCAACTAAAGGTTTAAACCAAGATGAGCAGTTAAGATTAAATTTGGGGATGGCAACATGCACTGACCTCTTCAATGTTGTTCCCACATCTTCCCTGTTCCAGAAATGTGGTGCTGAATCAAGATGCTCATGGAGAAGCTCAGAGGGGCTGTGTGGGGGGCAGCAGGTGCTGAGTCACTGCAGCACCTGATTGCTCCTTGCAGAGACACAGAGGATGCTCTGCCTGTTTCGTTACAGGTTGGATGAGGCCCTGGCTCAGTATTTTGGAGAAGCTGCAGAAATTCCAGAGCAGGAGGAGGTGTACCCAGCAATGCCCGTTCCCGTTCGGAAGTGTCCACAGTGCAACAACGACATGGTCCTGAAGACCAAGAAGAACGGCGGGTTGGTGACCTTCCCTCTTGTAGCACCTTCTGTGCTGGTTTGTTTTTTCCCAGGCACTCGTTTACCTCCTTTGGTAAAAACTTGGAAGCCTTGGGCTGCAGCTCGCTGACTCCACCAGCCCCATAAGCTGCGTGGACTCAGCTGAACCTCTTCTCAAGTAGGTATTTGCCCTTAAAAACTGTGGGTTTGACAATTTCTGATGGCTGAGAAGATGAGAGAACAGATCACCAACTGTCTTGACTTTGCCTCTTCCTCATCTGGTGCCTTTGTCCCACGGCAGGTTCTACCTGAGCTGCACGGGCTATCCAGCCTGTAAAACTGCAGTCTGGTTCCCTGATTTTGTGCTGGATGTGACCAGGGATGAGAGCATCTGTGATGTGTGTAAACCCCATCCGGTTCACAGGTAGGTAATACCAGTTATCCCTTGGGGAAACACGGCCCCTCAGGCATTACCTGAGGATAATCAGACTTCCATGGGCTAGGCTGGGAACCATTTTCCATTCCAGTCTTGGAAAGCTGAAGCATGGTGTGTAATCCCCAGGGCCTGGAGATGGAAAGAAGAAAGAGGGGTTGGGGAAGCTGGTCTTCCTATAGCAGAATTAAAAATATGTGTAAAAGTTCAAGTCTAAATTGAGGTCTGTTGATGAGAAATGAGATGAACTGGGAGACTTTGACTCCTCCTTTTCTCGTAGACTGAAGTTTAAATTCAAGAGAGGCAGCGTTCCACCTGTGATGCCCCTGGAGTTTGTTGGCTGCATTGGGGGCTGCGATGAGATGCTGAAGGAGCTCTTGGACCTCAAGTACTTACACAGACCATCCCAACCCGCGCCGGCAGCCACCCAACCAGCGCAGCACCTGCGGGTCAACCACTCCTTGAACAGAGCCAGCAGTGAGAACAGGCAGGGGAGGGGGACCACAAACCCGCCACGGGGACACCTGCTCTCCGTGATCTCCAACAGAACATCCAGGGACGCTCCTCCAGCCGCCGCGGAGGACGGGAGCAACGCCGTGGTGTGCAACTGCGGGGCCGAGGCGCTGCTGCTCACCGTGCGCAAGGACGGGCCCAACCACGGCCGGCAGTTCTACAAGTGCAGCTCCAGCTCCTGCAACTTCTTCCTCTGGGCCGATGAGCAGGCAAAGGACAGAGGCACCACGGCTCCACGGGGCTCTGTGCTCCCCCAGCCCGCGGCGGGGAGGGGCCCAGGAGGAAGGAGAGGTCCAGAGACGTTTGGGAGCAGCAGCTCCGAGCCTGGCGCTGGCACGGTGTGCAGGTGTGACCAGCCGGCCGTGACACGCACCGTGCTGAAGGATGGGCCCAACAAGGGCAGGCAGTTCCACACCTGCCCCAAGCCCCGGGAGCAGCAGTGCGGCTTCTTCCAGTGGGCAGATGAGAACGTGGCACCAGGTAAGGCCGGGCTTGGGGTGGGACACGAAGGCTGGAGGATGTTCTTAAGCTAAACAAAGGAAGGAGCTGCTGGAGAGGGTCCAGCAGAAGCCAGGAAAATGATGAGGAGTCTGGAGCAGCTCTCTGATGAGGAGAGACTGCGAGAGCTGGGCCTGGTTAGTCTGAAGAAGACAGAGGGGGTCTCATTAATGCATATAAATATCTCGAAGGCAGGTGCCAAGAGGATGGTGCCAGACTTTTTTTGGTGGTGCCCAGCAACAGGACAAGGAGCAATGGCCATAAACTAAAACACAGAAAGTTCTACCTCAACGTGATTTTACATTGAGGGTGGCAGAGCACTGGAACAGCTGCCCAGGGAGGGCGTGGGGTCTCCCTCTCTGCAGACATTCCAAACCCACCTGGACATATCCCTGTGTCACCTGCTCTAGGTGATTCAGCCTTGACAGGGGGGTTGGATGATCTCCAGAGGTCCCTTCCAACTCCAGCTATTCTGGGATTCTGTAAACTGAACACACCTCTCGCACATGCTCGTGCTGCACAGCTCTTGTGGCACCTCATACATTTAAGGCGTCAGGTTTGTCTTCAGAACATCTGTCAGCAGCTTTATAGCACTGCAAATGTTGCTTTTAACAACAAAGTCTGGCTTACCTCTCCAAGTGCTGGCAGGATACATCCTCACAGCACACATCTGAGCTCTGAGCAGGATGCTTGGCTTCTGTGTGCAGTGAACTTGACCATCTGTCTGTCCATGACTCATTGGATAAAGCCCAGGACTCTTTCCAACAGTCTGATTGGGAATTTGTCCTCCCAAATTACAGTGCTCAGCTTTGTGAGAGCTGTTACCGACTTGGTGCAGAGTTGATGCAGTGGCACCACTTCTGGAGATCTTAAACCCCACCCTGGCATGCCAGGGAAACTGCTGCTCCCTCTGCCCTAGTTTAGGGGTGTAGGGAAAGGCCAAGTCATTCTGGAGCTTTGATCAGAGATCAAACCGAGTGTGAGAAGATGCTGAAAACAAAAATAATCACAAAATAAGGATGCAAAAGAGAGAGCACTGACAAAGGGACAGTAACCAAGTACAGAAGGGGAGATGTGGTCTGTGAGGGATCTTCAGCACTGACCTCCTCCTCCTCCTCCTCCTCCTTAGAATTGTGGGCCTAAAGGGGTAGAATCAAGTTTTCAAAACTACTTAAACCCCAGGTTTTCCTCTGGCATGTTTTGTTTCTGCTTTAGCTGTAGACCAGAGCAGCTTCCCCTGTTCTGTTCCCACGTCTCTAATGCTGCAAGACAAATGGGTTACATTTAACTGTTCAAACAAGTCTGAAGCAAGTGCAGGTTCAGGAATAATCTGAGAATCCTGCTATTTCAAACTTACCTTCTGTTTCTCACCTACTTATATTTTCAAAGATGCTTAAATTCAAGTCATTTCTCTCTAGGTCCTTCTGGAGATGGCTCTTTGAACAACTTTGGCAGCAGTGAATACTCAAGAGGGTTGGGAAGCAAAGCCAAGAGACCAGGCAGTTTCTCCTCAGGATCCACTGCCAAGAAACCACGGACCTGTGGCATTTGCCACCAGCCTGGGCACAACAGGAAAAACTGCCCTCAGAACCACTGAGCTGGGATGGACCCCTGAGAGCCTGAAAGGACCAGGGTTGTGAGCTCCTACAGGAGCAACTACTGCCACAGGGAACTGGAGTCTGGAAACAAGTCCCTTGAGTGTTTTTTGGAAGAGCTGGTTGTAGACTGCTCCTGCCAAGGGATGGCATCCATTACAGCAAGGGTTCCACCAGCTTGGAAAAGTGGTTCTACTACCAGTGTCAGCTTTTGTTTTCAGCTGCTCTTCTCCTGAGCAGATTGGGGTAGTCTAAACATTTCAAGGAAGCACTTGGATGCTGAATCTGCAGAGAGGACTGTGCTGAATCATCCCCCCTGCACCATCCCGGTGGTTGTACCAGCATTTCCACAAGGAAGAGCTGGATTGGGGCCACGAGGACAGACACCAGGGCTTCTGAGCTCTGCTCAGTCCCTGGCTTTCCACAGTGTGGAATTTAAGTTCCCCTCTAAGCTGATGTTACCTGAGCACCATTCCCACCACAGTCACCCTTACCTGGGGTTGTCCCCACCAGTGAAGGAGGGCCGGGTGCTTGTCCTGGGGGAAACTCAGCTGCAGTGCTCAGGAAAAGCCTTCATTTTAGATGGTCACTGAATTTGAAACAGAGTTCTTCCTCAAACTTTGAGACATGCCTTTGTGATGCTGCTAGCTGATGATAGCTATTTTTGTCAAACAAGTTTCTTATTAAAATGCTATTTAATTTTTAAATTTGATGCAGTGACACCTTAACTCGGCCTTGTTATTTCTTTCTACTTAAAACAGTGAAGCTTTTACTGCAAAAGCATCCACCCAAATCTTGCTCTTTCCACTCACTGGAACAATACAGGAGCTTTCTTGGCAGACACTCCCTGCAGTAATTTAGAAGTGAACTGCAGAGGGGTAGGAAAAGTGGTTTTATCTCACCAGCTGCATCTGCTGCTGTGCTGCTGCCCCGGGACAGGCAGAGCTGGCTGAAATGAAGGGAGGCTCTGTTTTCCTGCTCGGAGTTCAGGCTGAACTCCCTGGGAAGCCAGGATGTCTCTTCCCTCGCTGTTGGGGCTTCCTCTGCACATCAAAGGAAGGAGATCTGCAGGATTCCTGTGTGCTCTGCTGCTCAGGATCCTGCTCAGGACCTGGGCATGCAGCAGTTCCCAGGGTCAATCCTTTGGGAACCGGCAGCACATGGGGTGGGCAAGAGGCTGGAGCACCTGGAGGGCAGCAGAGACCACACCAGCACAGGTTCACTTGAAGGTCTGCACGAAACAAGAGAGCCTTAAACCCTGCAGCAGCTCATTGCTACCAGGCCTAAATCCGTGGAGTTACTCAGGGGAACTTAGGATGCGTTTCCCTGAACCCCTCACTCCCACCACTAACAGCTGTGCCCTAAAAATACAGACCCGTGGGCTAAAATAACAGGATTACGAAGCTTTGGAATGTGATAAAGCACAGCAGCAACCACCTTGGAATGGCAACAGCAGTGGGAAGCACTTGTGCAGGACCCAGGGAGCAGGTTAAACCTTGCTGGTGGCATCAGCCAGGACCAGCTTTACTGGTCTAACCCTGGTGAATGCTCAGCCGAGCCCTGGGAAAGTGGTACAAGCTCAGCATCCAGACAGCTCACATGCTGCAGCCAGGCACTCTGGGGGTCCAGGGGTTTGGAAGAGGAGGAGGAAAACCTTGCAGGAGGGGATTTGACCACCACCAAGCTCTCCACACAGCGAGGGGACACCCTGGGTGGTTCCTGGGAAGGTCACCACAGCCGAGGAATCGCTCCAGCCCTTACCACAGGAAAGGAGACAAACCAGAGCTGACACCAGTGTGCACAGGGAAGGTTTATTCTCATCACTAACACCTGGGAAGTGGTTTGGAGGAACAAAGTAATCTTCAGACAGGGAGGAAAAGCAGGTTTTTTTCCTCCCATAAACAAGATGATAGTTGTAAAGAAAATTAAACCACAACAGCTGCTCACTCTGAAGTCCACAGGATTTTTCCAGCTCCACCCTCGTGCAAAGCCAGCTCTTCCCATTAAATATGAGAATAAATTCCTTTGCCCTGGGACTAGAGCCAGACCAAACCCTACTAGCAGCCACTCAAAAAGAAAACCAAAAAACCCCAACAAAATACCCAAACAAAACATATTTTCTTAATAAAAAGCACAAACCACTTCAGTTCTTGCAAGCACTCTGCTTACAGCATCATTCCTGCCCTTCTTCCCCACCCCATACCGTGGGGCTCCAGGGAAAAAGGACCTCAAGACAGCAGCAATACATGTGTGAAAAGGTGACCAGACAGACTGGAAGTGACACTGTACCCACAGACAGACACTGGCAGCCACCCACCCGTCGGGGAGGGGACACAGCCCTGCTGCAGCCTCCAAGGGACTGACACCAGGAGCCTCCCCAGAGCCAGCAGCTCTTTTTCAGGACATCTTCCAGCAAAACACTGCATGGGAAAAGAGCCATGAAGCCCCAGCTCCATGCTGGAAGCAAACCCCTTCCTCGGGGGGAACAAAGAGGTAGAGCTGAGCTCACTCCTTTTGGCAGCTGAAAGGGTTTCCAAGGAATAAACCCCCAGCCCCATTTGCTATGGCCGTACCACCCAGTGCCCAGACAACCACCCAGGTCATCCATAGGGCATATTTTGGATTGGCAATATCCTACAGGCAGGTGAGGCTCTGCCACCCTTTCCCAAGTGCTGGCACAGTGAGACCAAGTGCTGGTGAAAGGACCCACCCAGGGCGCTGCACCTGAGGGGTCTGCAGGACACAGCAGCAGGAAGGAGCTGCTCCCCTCCAGCTCCAGCTGGTCTGGGAGCACAAGGGGAGCCTGACAGCTGGGACAGGCAGAGGACACTGGGAACCAGAGAGTAAACATGCTTCCCTTGGCTCCCAGCACACAGGACTCACCTGTGGGTACTCCAGGTTTGGGCTGCCCTCGCCCCGGGTTTGGCAGAGCCTCCCAGCCAAAGGCTCCTTCTGCCAACACCCACCTCTGCTCAGGCACGTTTTATTCACACAGGAACCATTTTTTTTTTCTCATAAAGTGCAAGAACTTTGCCTCTTACTGACTAGTCAACTAGAAGCATGGCAGCCCTCACAGCAGGGAGCAGCAGGCGGGTGAGGAACATCCCACATCCGGGAGCTCCTGACGCACTGGTCACTCCAGCAGGAGCTCCGGCTCAGACATGGCCCTGTAGAGCACAAAGCCCATCTCATCGATTTCCTCTTCCAACAGCCCGGAGAACAGGTTGATTTTGGGGTTGAAATAGGAAGGCAGGACCCCTTTCTCCAGGTAGGCCACCAGCTCCTCGAGCACCTGCTGGAACCTGTCAGCCAGGCTTTCCTCTGCCCAGTCGGAGCCGGAGTCACTGAGGTGCAGGATGACGTGGGTCACGGGGCTGCCCCCCAGTTTGTGCAGGGTGGGGTGGCTCCTGCAGACACCGTTCAGGATGCGGAGGCAGCGCTGCCGAGCCCCGGCATCGCCGGCATCCAGCTCCTTCACCTTCGAGACCTCTGCCCTGTAAAAGCTCTCGAGCCAGAGGTTTTCCACCAGTCCCTCAGGAGGAAGAGCCAGAAGAACCTTGTCCTCCATTTCCACCACTGGAAAGAGGGTGATGCTCAGCTCGACCTGATCATGTTTGACTTCCAGCTTCAGCTCCCGGGAGGCCACGACGGGGTGGATGACACACCCCAGCAGGCCGCCGATGGCAGGCCAGTTGATGGAGGCCACCAGCATCTTGTGGAGGGTCTCATTGAGCACGTTGGAGGAGAGGTACCGGCCCACCATAAACCTGTCCCAGGGGCTGCACCCACGGGGGAAATACCCCAGATCGACCCTCTTGATCATCCAGTACTGGGGGTTCCTCACCACGGTGTCCTCTCCCGGGATGAGGCTCCAGAGCCCGGCATCGAGGACCACGGGCAGCATGAGGTGGATGTGGTCGGCTGCCAGGACCTCCAGGCCGTCCAGGAGGGCTCCGCTGAGGAAGAGGCGGCCGAAGGGCAGCTCTGGGCACTTGCTCCGCAGGAAGTTCTGCAGTTGGGTGCTGATGCTCCTGGCCAGCTGAGGGACGAGGGACACCTGGATCTCGGGCACAGCCAGACGGCTGCTGTGGTGTGAGAGGAGCTTCTCCTGCAGCGTGAGGCAGCGCAGAGGGCTGGACTTCACCCGAGGAGCCCCCAGAGAGGCAGAGCACGCCCTGGGATCTGTGAGAGGGGAAGGGAGAAGTCACAGCTCTGGGCAGATCATCTTCTGCTGCAGCCAAGGGTGCTCATCCCACCATGTCCCTGAGAGTGTTGCCCAAACACTCCTTGAGCTCTGTCAGCCCCAGGGCCCTGGGGAGCCTGTTCAGTGACCCACCACTCTCTGGGGGAAGAAACTTTTCCTAATATCCTAAACTTCCCCTGCCACAGCTCCAGCCATTCCCTCGGGTCCTGTCACTGGTCACCAGAGTGAAGAGATCAGTGCTGCCCCTCATGAGAGTCCTGCAAATGCTCCTGCCCCAGGTCCAGTATCTCAGGACCTGCCCTGCACTGAGCCAGGCTGCTTTCCCACTTGGAAAAATGCCACCTCTGTAGGCAGCAGGACAAGGCAGCCTTTGTCTGTGGCATCTCCCGAGCACACCTTCCTGCAGGCAGAGCTGACCCAGAAAATGAGGGCAGCCAACACCACTCCAGAGGAGACAAACCCCACCAGCCCCCACCGTGCCATGCTGGCTGGGACACCCGGAGTGTTATCAGAGCTCCTGTCTCCACAGGCATTGCCTAAAAAGGGGCCATGGCTCAGGAGCCTCCCAGGAGGGCAGGCTCCATCGGGTTGGCTTCCCGGACACCGAGCTAAAAATAACACAGGGCTCCCAGAGTGGTGGAGCAGGGCACAGCCAGCCTGGAGCACAGCAAGGTGATCTTCCCAGCTGGACACCCTGAGCCTCACCTGGCGCCAGTGGCCGAGCTGGGGAGAGCAGGGGCTCACTGAGGTCTTCCCTTCTCTGCTTCTTGGGGGGCTTTGGTGTAGTCTTGATCAAGGCCAAGTCCTGCCAGGTCTCCTCCAGGGTCTTCTGCTCAGCTTTGGGATCACCTTCATCCCGAGGGCTGGTGGCTCGGTCAATCAGCTGGAGAGAAGGAAAACCCACAAGGATAAGTCATTATCTTTGTTTCCCCTGAATTACGGGTGACAACAGCCCCTCCGGTGCACACAAGGGGGGACACAGCCCCACGTGGGGCTTCCACTTGGAAAAACACCCAGTTTGGGGGGCCACAAAGGTGCACATCTTCTTCCCGTGGATTTTAAGTGGAAAATAGGTGCCCAAATATGCCTTAAGCCCAGGTGCCTTTCTGGATGGGATACTGTATCCCAGGTTCGTGCTGCTCCAGGCAAAGGGAGCACAGGGCTGTTCACGGTGGGAATGGGCAGCTCCACGCCCACAGCACTGCTGCCAGCACCGGTGGGCATTCGTGCCAAATGCGAGGGACCAGCTCGGGAGCAGCCAGCCAGGTTTGTGGCACATCATTCCCCACCGCACTGGAGACCCAGGCAGCAATCCCGACCCTGCTCCCGTGGGTGCCAGGCTTACCCTCTTGACGGCCAGCGTGGCGATGGCCAGCACGGCCGCGCCGCTCACGCCCAGCACCAGCCTGGCGTTGGCCAGCAGCACATCGAACACGCTGCCCAGCCCGTCGATGAGACCGCCCAGCCCGCCGGGCTCCTGCCGCCGGCCCCGCTGCTGCCAGAACGCCGCCATGGCCGCCCTGCGGGGAACAACGGGGGTCACCCGGGGCGCGGAGGCACAGCCCGCGGGGAGGGAGGTTTTTTGGAGGAGCGGGAGGTTCCGCCGTTCCGCTTCCCTCCGCCCCTGGGGCAAAGGCTCCTGTCGGCGGCGGGACGGCTGGGTGGGGCGGAGGGGCAAGGGTCACCCCGGGGAAGGGTCACCCCCGGGGAAAATGGGCACCCCGGGGAAGGAAGGGACACCCCGGGGAAGGAAGGGACACCCCGGGGAA